>NW_027272486.1:410000-878916 GCF_040938485.1 Diadema antillarum | reverse complement strand
TTGCAGATGGTCCCCCAGTTACTCGCGTCATAGGATGTTTACATGTAGGCCTATACTATTTGACGTTGTCAACGTCTGAGCCATACCTTACAGTGTATGTCGATGTTACTTTCTTCGCGAGCGAGCGAAGCGAGCGAGCGCTTGAGAAAAATTATGTATACATTTTCCTACAAGATAGAATACTGTTTCAGCTCTGTTACCTGTCTGAAGGCCGGCGTACAAACGTCATGCAATATGCCAAAATTGATACAATCACATTTTTGCTTCCTCCATTTTTTTCCCTCAAAATTCAGGGGGGGGGGGGGATGATTGTACAGGCCATCCCCCCCCCCCTCCTCCATTTCAGGGGGGATATATCCCCCCCCCCCCCCCCCGGATTTACGCCCATGCTTTTACCTGTATTAGCTAAATAAAACAATATTTCCGAATTTCATGCGTACAACATAAATGAAAAATTGTGAGGGCATGACATAATCAACTCGCTCATTTGCATATTTCTAAGGACGGGTCAAGAAATGTTTCCCGAAAAAAATGTGAAATTTCAAAATGTCATATCTTCCTTATTTCTTATCCAATTTTTGTCACATTTAGAATGATCTGTAGAGATTTTTTTCTCTCTCTCTCTCTTAAAGTTTTGTTATTTTGAAGGTGGATTTCCTCTTAAAAAACCCAACCTTGGAATGAAATCACCTCATATGACCGCAGACGTCATCATGTCCTGCAACCATTCAAAACACATGTAGACAATAAAAACTTGAAAGCGAAGACTCCCCACCCCCCCCCCCCAAAAAAAAATGTTAATTATGATAAATGATAGTAATCATACATACATAACTAAGATAAAACAAAGAACATTCCTGTTGCTTCTAGAGGCAAACAATGTCAAGATATTGGATGCAAGTACATACAGATACAATGAACTGACTTACAATGCATTTCGAACAGTGATAATAATATGTATTGACCAATGCATTATTCTCTTCTCATGCAGAACGAAATATCTAAAACAATCGTCGATCCTTTCGTACAGCCTTCCGAAGAGGGCAAGAGCGTCATAACAGCATTATGCAGATAAAGTGCCATGAATCATCAAAATAAAACCGCTAATATGTACAATTGCCTTTGAAAATTTCACATGGATACAGGGAGCTTAAATTGTATCAATGAAATTGATCGAAAATTATGTATACGGGGACAGACATTTTTGCAGTCGGAGCTTTTTTAATAGGTGTTGACATCTATACATTGTTCCATGTACAAGAGAAGAAACTAGAACCTTGCGTTTTCCTACCCTCTCTAGGCCTGTTGTTGCATAAAAAGATGCAATCAAACATAAGTCATGGTAACACCCAATCAGAATTGAGTGTGGTTTTTGTTTTCTGACTCGTAACACGTTTGATCTCAACTTTTATGCAACACGGCCCTGGTCCTTACTTCTATCTGATGTTGCTGCTCTGTCTCTTCGTCTTTTCCCTCCTCCTCCTCCTGTTCCTTTTCCTCCTCCTCGTACTCCCCCTCATTTTCCTTTCCCCCTTTTTCTTTTCTTGTTCTTCATCTTTATTTTATATTTCGTCACTTTCCATAAACGGGGAATAACTTTATAAATACACCCGGACAACATGCCTGGCCTGATTTCTGAAAATAGTTCGTATTTCACACATGTTCTAATTCGAGGATTGAAATGACCTTGTTTACTTTTACCCCACGACAAATATCAGCGCATTCCTAGCAACAAGTGATAAAATATTGTGTATGAGACACGATATTGTTTGGTTGGATTAGTGTTCGTGCTTTCATCGAACAAAATGTTAAAGAATGTTTCATCATGTTGTATAAATTTGCTGAAATAAACTATTGCTTTCAAGAAGAAAATATAAATTGGCTCTAGAAATAGATGTGATTTGATTTGTGAGGCACTGCGTTGATGGTATAGGAGAAACGAATTATAAACCGCTATAACCATGATAACGGTAGCCTTTAAACAAGGCGACTCGCTCTGCGTGCCCCCGTATAGTGCGTTTACCCCACAAACCTGTTGGCCGGCGAGTGGAGCGAGCCGCCTTTATCCACTCGTTCAGGGATGTGTATTTTTGTCGTTGTTGTTGCTTTATATTCTTTGACAAATTTGCGTACAAATTTGACGCAGAAAATACACACGGCACCAAGGCAAGCCTCGTTAATATTAAAGCCTCGTTAATATTAAGTAACTATTCTTATTCTATTAATATTAACGAGGCTTGCCTTGGTGCCGTGTGTATTTTCTGCGTCAAATTTGTACGCAAATTTGTCAAAGAATATAAAGCAACAACAACGACAAAAATACACATCCCCGGACGAGTGGATAAAGGCGGCTCGCTCCACTCGCCGGCCAACAGGTTTGTGGGGTAAACGCGCTATACGGGGGCACGCAGAGCGAGTCGCCTTGTTTAAAGGCTATGATAACGGCGGTGTCAGTCCTGATTCTGCCGCGGACGGTGTTCACATAACCCGAACTCTATGAAAATGCCATGGCAACTAATTGACCCAAGGCACTGCTGTCGTCATAATTACATCTTGACGCCTGCTCAACCCGCATCATTTTGATTATTAGTCCGATATAGAAACGATTTCGTCAACTCTCGAAATAGAATCTTCTCGACTGTGCACGTAACTGTCGCAACACACACCTCAGCGGACAACTGAAGTGTTTACTGATTCGCGTTTGATGTTTCGTGATACGATATACGCACCACGTTGCTTCTGTTTGCTTCCCTTATGTGCTCGTAAGATCGAAGAGATTGCCCGACGAAACTAATTTCCCCTTCTGGATATATGATATTTCGCTTCCAAATCGAGAAGACATAAACAGCTTGTGATTTTTAGTACGTTCGCTTTATTATTCGTTCGTCTGTGTGCTTATTCATCATCAATTCGTTTGTCTGTTTCTGGGATGTTGCTGATGACCTGTGATAATTATTGTTACACTAAGTGTGTGTATATCGTGCATGTAAGCGTATTGGTCCGATTAAGGAGATCTGTCAACAAAAATAATTATATATTTATGTTACTTTGCTTTATTGGATATCATTGCAATGATTAATGTGTCATACCCTGGTCTGTCATTGATAACTCAACAAGACAACAATAGTGTGACTGATACAAACTGCTCTCCATGTAAATTTATATGTCTGTTCCTACTCTAAATATCCTATTATTTTATCAGAGGAGGCCCTTTAGACCCTCCGTTTTAGCCCTTCAAGTCTGTCTGCATGGCGGATACAGGGATTGCGTAAAAAAAAAAAAAAGGGGGTGGCCAGCTTGCAAACAAAAAATAAAAACAAAACAGAGGATAGGTTCTCATTTTCTCGTGCCACTCCCGGGTTTCATCAGCTGACAAGCACATAAAAAAAGAAAAAGAAAAAAACACCACCACCACCACCAACAACAACAACAACAACAAAACACCTGATAAGCACCTTTATATCCTGACACAGTTGAGGTGTCTGTCACACGGTATATAGGGATATAGGCCCTATATATATATATATATATATATATATATATATATATATATATGTGTGTGTGTGTGTGTGTGTGTGTGTATGTGTGTGGGTGTGTGTGTGTGTCTGTAGTCATCGTGCGATGCACACTTTTATTTTTTTAAGAAAAAAGAATGAAGGGGGGGGGGGCGCCTGGTGCTCTCCCTCTCCCCCTTTTTGAATCCGCCACTGGTCTGCGTAATACCTCACCCCCATCCCCACACATTTCCTGCGATTCAAGGCTTTTGAATTTCGACCAATCATTTCGTCGACTTTTCTCTCCTGTTTCAAACAGGAGAGAAAAGTCGACGAAATGATGAATGAGTGGTTGTCCATTTGATGCCTACCTAGTATACTTAATCACGGTTAGCTTACACAAACTTTGTGTAAGTTAAGCGCAGTACCAGGTAGGCATGGACAACCACTCATTCATTTTTTGTTAAAGACTTCATAAAGTGGTTGCAGTGTTCAGACAGGTTCAATACATCACTAATGAAAAATTCCCGCCCACGTATAGACCAGGCTATCCGTCGTGTCAGGAACACTGCCAGTT
Organism: Diadema antillarum; assembly: GCF_040938485.1. Classification (NCBI taxonomy): domain Eukaryota; kingdom Metazoa; phylum Echinodermata; class Echinoidea; order Diadematoida; family Diadematidae; genus Diadema; species Diadema antillarum. The sequence continues at coordinate 874,845 of NW_027272486.1, read as the reverse complement.
GAGAGGTCGATTTTGGTCATTTTAACGTTGTTTAAGAAAGTGCAAAAGAAAGGCTTTCCTCTGCTGTGGAGAGATCTAGCTTCAAATCCTTTATAAAAGAGAAAGCGTAGGATATCGCTGGGGGATTGCAAATATGACTTGTTTACAGCCAGTTATCGCTAGCCTGCAGGCGCCAGACATTTTCTTGAAAGATTTAAGTTCTTTATAGCCAGACAGGAAGAAAGGGAAATCAGCTCCACAAGCAAAGAGTCTGTGTTCTTCCCTAGAGAGGTATTGAGAAGCGACTTTCTTCTATACTCAAGTCAGGGCCGTTTGCCTCCATCATAAAGGCCTACCTCTATGCTCATGTAGATCGAGCAAGGCAAATGAACTACAGATCTGATGTAGTATTTTCATATCAACAATAATAATCATGTTTTTATTCTCAGCATTACCTTAAACGTAATATAAAACCTTATTGCGTTTCCTGACAAGCACGAACCGACTACAAAATTAAGAACGTTACACAGCAGACGACATTGTGCAGCTGTGGGAGCACCAACTATGTGTGTGTGTGTGTGTGTGTGTGTGTGTGTGTGTGTGTGTGTGTGTGTGTGTGTGTGCGTGTGTGTGTGTGTGTTCTAACATGTTATCATCATTCAAGTTTCATTGACATCAGAACATCATGATAGTCAGGTATTTTTTTTTAAATGTTTTTAATCCATTCTCATATATGCACAAGTAATTTGCACAAATTTAAACAACGGTACATGATAATCTATGAGTAAACTATTTATATTTAAGTTGTGCTTTTCGTGTACTTTGATCGACAAACTCTCAAAATTCTCGAGTTGAGCGCCCTCTATTGCAATTGTGATTACAAGAAAGACGTGGCTTGTCTGCTTTCTTCGTACTTCAAAATCTTCAAAAATGGACTTATCGGTTTTTGCAAACAAACTCTTCATTATTATCCACATTTTTATATAATATAAAGAACACATTCCCTCGACTTATTACTGACACTACTTATTTTCCATGCCTTCTGAAGGAGGCAATTCAAGTACGCTTTCGTATAGCTAGGGGAAAAATGAAAATAATAATGTGGAACTGTCTTTTGTTTTATATCTTTACCCTTTATGAAATCACGAAGTATAATGTATACTTATCAACTGCGAAGGTGTCACAAAACATTTTAAAAATTCATAACTTTTGAACGGATCGACAGATATTCCACAAACTTCACTGACGTGTTCTATACCAATAGGCCTATTGCAGTATCAATTAATGTACAATATGCCGTCAATTGTCCCTTGTTTAAAAATACACCCAAAACGGATTATTTTAAGAACTCTTTTCATTATCAAGTTTCAAATATGTGGAATAATTTGTCAAATTTTATTCGAAATACGCAGTCATTGTTTGTTTTCAAAAAATCATGCAGGGTACTCAGCATGATTGATAGGTTATGAAAGTATGCATAGAGGAATATATGGAAAATGTATTAAAATTAACTGAGATTTGTGTGTTTATGTTATTTTGTGTTATATATGAGTATCTGGATATAAGAACGACCCAAGTCCATGGAAGACCATTTCGAGTAAGCTTAAAAAAACTTCATATCTTTTTTATTTGTCCAATAATATTCTAAGGCAACATTGTATACACAAATTAGAACATATATTATTATCACAGTTAACATTTACATTAATTGTGGAGAGGCCACTTTGTGTGATGGACTTGGGTCGTTCTTTGAATCATACACATGATACTCTGCTATAGAGATGAGAGAATAGGATGAGAGAGGGCGCTATAATATGAATGTAAGAATGACCCAAGTCCTTCATTCTTACATTCATATAAGATTTAACTCATTCAATTCAGGCACTTCCGGGGGTAATTAGGATTCATCATTTATACACAAGATGAGTCCATGCATAAGCTACAATTTCCCATGTCAAACTGAATTTGGCCAAAAATTGGACTTGGGTCGTTTTTATATTCAGGTCTTCATATCATTAAGTTCATAAGTGTTTTTTTTTTTTTTTTTTTTTGTATGAAGAACTGATAGTGAAGTTTGATATTTGAAGGTATTGAATAATAACAATCGTAAGGGGGGGGGGTAGGTGAAGTAGCATTTTTTTCTGATCAAGCTGTAATAGCAATAATGTTTGAGTTTTTTGTTTTTGTTTTGAAGTATTAGTGGTTGATTTGTAGTGTAAGCTATTTTATTGTTTGTATTTTGTTTTGATGTTCATGACATTTTTATCTGTACATAATGTGAGCAGGGCACCTTGATAGAACAGTTAACCAACAGTTACTGAAAGGGCTACCATGCTAAAAGAATATCAAAATAAATAGAATGAATAGATAAATACAGAAAATGGGGTTTAATTCCCTTTCAACAGAACAGGCTTACGGGGCCTATGAATACAACAGGTTTTATCCCTCCCCCCCCCCCCCCCCCAAAGAGAAAGAAATACAAATATCGTTCCTGCCTATACATTTTCAGATAATGCGCGGTAAATCCACGCGGGATAGGTATACAACCTTTTAAACTCCTTGGTTTATACACAGGCAGGTCCACGGAGATGTTAATTTACATATAGAAGCACCTGCACTGTATATTGATATATACTGCAAGCATGCGCCGAGACCACAAACATTTAAAGGAAACCCAAACCCCAAGAAAATGTGGATTGAATGATCGAAAGCAGCAACATTACTAAAATATATTAGTGAAAATTTAAGGAAAATCGGACAGTCGATGCAAAAGTTTTGAATTTTTAAAGTTTGGGTGTTGGAACCGCTGGATGAGGAGACTACTTGTGGTTATGGCGTCATGTGTGGACGACAATATGAAGAAAATAAAGGGAATTTCCCAAAAATACATTTTCATGAAAATTACACATTCCATCAACTTCCCCCTGCTTTCTAAAAGCGGTTAGTCAAGTGCTCTTTCTTATTAGTAAATGCTAGAAAAGGTTGATTTTTTGTGGAATTTTCTCTAGGCCTATATTTTCTTTATAATTATTGTTGTCCACGCATACGTCATAACCTCTAGTAGTCTCCTCAATCAGCGGTTCCAACACCAAAACTTTAAAATGCCTAACTTTTGCATCGATCATTGTCGATTGTCCGATTTTCCTAAAACTTTCACTGATGTGTTCTACTAATGTTACTGCTTTCACTCAATCCACATTGCTCTTTGAATTTGGTTCCCTTTAAGTATTTTTGCCAAAAGTAGTTTAGTTATGTAGACTTCCTGCATGATGGACGTTCTCAAAACAAGGAGGGGGATCAGAGTACGAAGTTTTTTAGCAGGACGGGGTTCAGATGATGTGAAATCATAAACTCCGCGAAAACCCCGACTGGCAATGGCGGCCAACAAACGACATGCAAACAAGGCTGCCTGCATGTGGAGATAAGGGGAAGGGGGGGGGGGGGGGGAATGGCGGAGTGTGCAGACAAGGAATGACCTGATTTCCGAAGTGCAACATGCTCCACACTAAATATAGAAGCACTCCATATCAATCAATGGACATTTTTCTTGTCGAATCTTGAGCTCGAATCTCAAAATGTTCTTCCACTCAACCTATCTTGTTGCATTATGACTCCCAAATGCAAAAAAAAAAAAAAAAAAAATGTTACTTGAAAGTTATAACGTTGACGCTTAAATTTTGTTTCATAATTTTCATCATCTTCTATCTTCTTATATTCCTTCGTCTCAGATTAAAGGGTCGAACGTTTTCCTCTTTGTCTTTTTCCTCCTGCTCCTCCTCCTTCTCACCATCGTTGTCATTTCCATCACCCTAACTGTACACCTGCAAAATGGGGGGGGGGGGGGGGGGTGTCAGAGTAACTTAAGGTGTGATGGCCCCCTTTGCAGTGAGGGAACGAAGTTCAAGAGACGCGCTATACAGTGCAGCTTCATCCTCGTCGACTTGATTTTACAATGTCAATATATCAACGCATCTAAAAATATAATGTGATAAGGCAGGCAGGGTTCTTCTTTTTCTTTTTCTTTTTTGTACAGCAAAATATCATTGCGATTCATTATTTTATTTGCAAAATTGTGTATGTTTAGCGCAGCAGCAGAAAGTCCTCGTAAGGCGCCCCCATCGTCCGCGAGACCATGGACGCGAGAAAATATAAATCAGGGGGGTGTTTCATGAAACTTTTTGTCAGTGATTTACACCGACAACTGTTAAAAGCTACTGAAATCCTTGCGTCTGATTGGCTGATAGCAAATTTGTCGGTGAAAACCTCTGACGAACTCGTTGATGAAACCCCCCCCCCCCCTTGGGGGGGGGGGGGGGGGGGTGTTTCTTAACGCTTGTCAGCGCCGACAACTGTCGGTGCTGACCAATTTCAGCAAAATCTTTGGTTTTGATTGGCTGAGATGCTCTGGTCACCGACTGTTACCATGGTGATTCAAGTTGTCAGCGCCGACAAACGTTGATGAAACACCCCCCAGGACATCCCTGAAGTTTTGCTTTACTAGTAAAAGGTTTGTGTCTAAAAGTGATGGAAAAGTTTAAGTTGAGATGGGGCTTTAGGTTTTCAACTTTGGGATACGGGGAGATGACGAGAAACTTCCTATGAAATATGAAAGAGCATATAATTCTAAGAGGAATTCAAAGTTTATTTGGTGAAAATTGATTTTGGAAATGGCTGAGATATCCAAAACAAATCGACCCTAATAAAAAGGTGGACCCACCTATCCTTATTGAAAATCGAGAGCACCGTTGGATGTGCATCCCCCACACAATTTCTATCGGGCGTTTCTCTTACGTTTCATCATGGCATGACACAAACAGGGTGAGATATATGGAAACTTGTTGCTCAAGGAGTGAGTTTTCCTTGGCAAAGAAATGCAGGATAGATGGAGAACAGAAGTGGACTTCAGAAGCCGACGCCATGGCCATGGGGGAGCACACGGCCACGGGCCAACTTGTACTCTGACGAGTGTCAGTAGTGAAGGCAGTGGTCGCTCGGATACATTAGCTTCATCTTTGCCTTTTGTCAGGTATAGAGTCTATTGCTTTCCTGTCTGGTATATGTGACATCATATCTTGATCATAGATGTTTCATTCATGAATTGGAATTAACGTTAACTGTACAATCTAAGTGCCAGATAGGGTGACTGAAACTTTACGATTAACGTTAGGTTTCTCGTGCTCCTTCAAATTAAACTAGAATGTGTCTAACGTTACATGTAACGTTAGCTCTGTAACGTTAGGACCTGACTAACTGCAACCAGCACCCCCAAACACGTAGCGTTTGGGGCTGCTGGTCGCAATTATGTAGGACCCTACACGATTCATAGTATTAACAGTTAACGTTAGAAGTCTTTGAATTAGAAACTAGCTCAGGAAACCAGCAAGCTAATTGAACCAACTGACATGTGGACTACACTATTGTCAATACGTATGAAACACTTCGATATCTGGGAATAGAGTGGTCATTATTTGAATGTGTGTTATAGGTTTAACGTGAAGTATTACAGTATTAGTAAATAACTAGAACGGTCTTGAAGTACGTCTAGTATGTCTGACTGTGTTAGAAGATACTGAATTCTACCGCCAAATGTGGTAGAATTGGCAAGTATGTGAATGATAAAAAGACAAAGCAAATCACAACTGTTGCATGCTGTTGGTGTTGTATCATTATTAGATCTAACTGTGTTAAAGTGATTTCATTCCACACACACTGCTGAAATCAGATCTTCAGATACTATCAAAAGGGCTTCAGCAACGATAGGATTCAGACAGAACAACAGCAAATTGCCAGCATCAGCTACTGTTGGAGGTGAAGTCGGCCACAAGGACAGTCTGATTGACAGGCTTCTGACAAAATGTCACCAGCCAAGGTAAAAATCTCAATTGAAAAGATATCTAGTTTGTCAATTTTTGCATCTGTCTAGCATTACATGTATAAAATATTGACCAGATAATAATCATACTTTTGTAAATTAAAGAAGACACAAAGAAACTCTTTTCATAAACTATTTGTTAATATTTGATGATTAAAAGGGAACAGCACTTGGAAAAAAAAACACCTTTGCTAAAAGTTGTTTTACAGATTATGTACTCAGTAACTCCAGTGCAGTGGAGTATTAAATTCTTAGGACAGCTGAGTTCCTGTAAAGCTCACAATATGCTATCAAATCATAATCTAGTTAGAACATAATGTGGATTTGGAGTCTTGCAGTTAATGAACTGCACATTACAAATTGAGCATTTCATACAAAGCATGAAATGTATACAGCTATCAAGCATTTGAGACATCCCTTTTTATACTGTAACAGTTGAAAGCTTGAGGGCAGTCATGGTAGTGTGAATGAAAAATACATGAAAAAAAAATTAATTGGATTTAATTTTTTTCAGTTATGATCACATTAGGTATACCCGCAAGACGAAAAAGACTTACAGTGCAATGTTTGATAATAATATCCTGACAACTTTCCATCATGCACTCTGAGTGGGAATCATAGACCTGCACCAACTGCAATACATTCAAAAGGCATTTTCATACTATTGTATTTTGTCTTCCTTTGGTTGCTAGTCCAATCCTCCCCCCCCCCTCCAAAAAAAACCCCAACCAACCTCCCAAAAACAAAACAAAAACAAAACAAAAAAGGTGGAATAAGGAATATATATATATATAGAGAGAGAGAGAGAGAGAGACAGAGGGAAAGAGAGAGAAAGCTAGGGAGAGATCAATGAAAGTCTCAAATTTTAAAATAGGCATACTGGAGAGCAAAGTAATTTGTAAAGTAACTTCTCTCATATGTGGGTTAGTTTTTCTTTGTTTTGTTTTCCCCCACAGGTTGTCATCATTAGTTGGTGTGTCAGATGAAGGTTTTGATCAGATGGGAATGGTAAGAAAGATTCTCTAGAAATTAGAAGCTGTTTCCATTCAAAAAAAGTACACAATGTACCATACCTTGAGTGAAAAAACTTCAACTCATTTTGCCCAAACACCAATTTGCTGGTCATGTGCTCTTTAAAAATCATATTGCCATATATTGATTGCTCTGATGATCTCATAATCTACACTTACTAAAAAAGAAAAAAGAAAAAAATCAAACACATAATTATGAGTCATGACTATGGCAAACATGGTATGGTCACTGGAATAATTCTACTGTGTGTGCATATCAAGCAGATCACTGTAAGACAGATTCATATTGATTTCGATAAGAGGTTTCTTGAGTCTTGTATTCAACATCCTATGGATTCATGCTGCTGGAAGCCATCTTCAGCAAAATTGCCAGTTCTTGAAATTCCACTGAAACTGTATGGAAATTCTGTTTGCCCAGTCATTAGTCATTTCAAATAAAAAGTGAGCTTGCAACTGGAAACAACATCTAAGTGGACTGATCAATGTGAAAAATAAATGTTGTCTAAAATAAAATAATGCAAGCTTCTGTAATAACACTGTTGTCCCTACAACCTTGCCAAAAGTTAAAGCAGATGCCTCAAAGGGAATACTTCTAGATGAATGTCTAAAAATTGATCATTTATTTAATACAGATCAAAATAATTATTCAAATGGATGATAAAAAATTCAAAATCACAATATGTGTACTGTTGGTAGATTTTCATCTTCAGAAGATAAACGCCTGGAAAAAAATTTCATGTTTGGTGGCTGCCTAAGTAACTACAAATATTGCAGCTTACAATTATTGCAAAGCTCTCATACACAGGCCCCAGGATGCTAAAATTGAATTGGTCTCCAAGCATAGGTGTGTGCACGTTTGTCTACCTTTTGACAGTAGTAAGCCTGAGATGTCGTGCTCTGGATACCGATTAGTTGAGGAAATAGCACATTTGAACCATGGATATTGCAATAAACAATAAAATAGATTGTAAATCCCAATACTGTCAGTAGGTTTACATCTCTACAAGATAAACTCCTGGAAAAAGTTGAGTGTTTGCTGACTGCCAGAGTAACTGAATATTACAGCTTACAATTATTTCAGGATGCTAAAACTGAATTTGTCTCTAGGCAAAGCTATGGTGTATCCCTTGATTGATTAGGCTGTGAGATCTCCTTCTCTGGATACAGATTCTTTGAGGAAATAGCACATTTGAACCATGGATACTGCAATGGACGATAATAGATTGTAAATCACAATACTGTCAGTAGGTTTACATCTTAAGATAAACTCCTGGAAAAAAAGTTGAATGTTTGCTGTCTGTCACAGTAACTATGACTATTACAACTTACAATGCTTGCCAACCTCTTTATTAGACAGGCTCCAGGATGCTAAAACTGAATTTGTCTCTAGGCAAAGCTATCATGTATCCCTTGTTTAATTTGCCTGTGAGGTCTTATGCTATGGATACAGATTACTTGAGGAAATAGCACATTTGAATCCATGTGGCTATTGAAATCATCCATGTCTTCCGTAACTATGGTAATTATCAATTAAATCTTTTGTGGTCATGATGGGAACATGTGACTTGTGTGCAAGACAGCTTCCGATGTTGTTTCTTGTAATGTGCAGTGGGCATACACAACAAATTCTGTCTTACTTATCGCGAACTGTAGTTCAAAACATGAATTCCTGTGATGTACATGTATATAATTGTACTTTTCTCTGTCCTGATGTTTTGTACATTTCTCTTTGTGACAAAAGCGTCTATCTAGTGAGACGGTGTCAAGAACATCATCACAGTCCAGTCAGCCAACATCATCGCAGTTCGGTCAGCCAGCATTGTCATCATCTCGCGGAAGGACACCCCTGGGAATCCTCAGGGAGCACCTTCCCGCCCCGAAGCAGCTCTGTCAGCGGTCATCAGGCAAGCGTAAGAGAACACTGTCAGGCTTTGGACAGACAGAAACCATCCAGGGGCACTTGCTGGACCTCAAGAGGAAAGTTGAGCATCTGACCCCCATTGACAAAAAGTATGCACAAGAAGACGGGGAAAGGGAATTGGCTGACCCTTATTATAGTCAGCCTATCAGTTAAACTATTATTCTACTGAAGGAGTATTAACGAGTTTCTACCCAACTTCTGGACCCTGTACTACAAACCTTTTTTTTTTTTTTTTTTTCAGGAGGATCACTGTATGTTGTACCATATACAAGGTACCACATTCCATGTACAGTTAAACTGTTTCACCATATGACAACCAAACTTCAAGAACCACAGGACTTCATTCGTAATTATCCATCAAAAGTTTTAGTTATCATATTGATATGCCTGTGCAAGGGGAACTGTTTGCAGGTTAATTCTTTGTCTATACTTATAATTCCAAGGCCATGTGCAGAGTCTAAGGCCATGAAAGAATATTGTCAGAAAGCTTAAGTTGACTCCTCTCAAATAATAATGAGCATTTTTTTTCAATGGCTAACGTTCGTCTGACAACATGATATCACTTGACTTTAGTGAGATCGTGCTACTGAAGCTTTCTTACACATTTGTCGTGATTTTGTATGGACATTGATGATTATTTCATATTCATAATGCCTTTATGGGTTTAGTGCTGATATGTCCACTTCAGATCTCATGATATTTATTGTTTTGTCAGACACACTGCTGGTGGAAAATAAAAGAAAAAGGGAACAGACAGAACAAAACAAAACAAAAAACCGTTACCATAAACAAAGTTCCAGACTAAAAGCATTAAAAATCTCTTGGTACTGCCAGGTCAAAAATCATACACCTGGTGAGTGTTCAAGCATGTTAATAAGAAAACAGTCATGCCAACAGTTTGTAATATGAATCATCAAGTTCACAATAGCTGCAATCACATACAGCTGTAGTGTGCAAAATCTTACAATTTATTCTAGTATTCTAGTAGTACTTTTGTTTCCTTTTTAATTGGGTTGTATGCTCTTTAACAAAAAGTGTCAGATCAGTAAAGGTTTTGGTCCAATTTGTGAGATGAAGTCGTACAACGTGTACTATGACATATTATGAAAAGCAGACTTGCTGTATGCCGTAGAGCAATCAAACTAGAGTGAACTTACTTGAAAAGCTTTACAGCACATATATTTTCTTCTACATCAAACTGGTTGAAGTTTTGTAAAATCTTAAAACCGTGATGCTGCAATATATGCTTATATGTGTATTCCAAAACTGGACAGGGGAAGCATGGCATATGAGAGGAAGAGGGCTGAGGATTTGCCAGTTTCTGATTCTTGGAGTCATCAAGCACCACTGACCTCTCAGAACCTTCAAGTTGTGCCCAGTGAGAGCTCTCCTTCAGACTGGATGGGATCGGCCTTTAATGCCAGCTTTGAGCACCTGTACACACCTCAAGCCCCATTCAAACAGTTCAAGAAACATGTCGGCTCAGCTCAAAAGCCCTTGTGGGACCTTGAGGTAAGACTGTACTGGTGCGTCTCGTAAAAGTCAGCGGAACAGATTATTATTTTTGATTAATTTTGTCTTCATTGTTCTTTGAATATGATCTTGTACTGTTGAAAGTTTGTGTTACAGTGGGAATCACAAGGAGCCTCTAGTTAATGGTGCTTTATGCTGGACAGAAACATGACATACATGTATAAACTATTTTTCAACAGTTAGATCAAATATGTTACATGTGAATGATATCCTGATAACACTGCAATATAATGGGAATAGGGTATAAGTCAAAAGACACGTAGGCTGTGTGTAATACTAGTAATCCAATTACAGTGATCAAGTCATTGTTTCAATAAACAATATGGATAGTATTGAAATTGTTTGTAGTGGTTCTTAGAATGGGCTGAGGTGTTAATTTTTCAGTCATAGTTATGATGGTGATCAAAAAGCCCTGAATTTTTCATCACTTTTAGAGAAAATTATGAACTTCAAGAAATCATGCCACCACTTTGTAAGTTCCTTGCCAGCCAAAGCCCACTGAAAGCCCTATTGGAAAGATCACTGTAAAATGTGGATGGAAATCCATTCCAGGAGACCAGTTTGTATCCTCTTACTATGTTGTTGTTGCAGATACCTGAGTGGATACCACCAGCAAGCAGACCACACCTGGATACCAACCCATGGCATCATCCAATGGAGAATGGGTTTCAATTGGAGGAGGAGGATACCCCTCATGTGAGTTGTCATATGCTTCCCTTTGTATCCATTTCCATTTACCCCTGAGTTACAGGTTAATATTTTCATCTCTGAACAACAATAAGTGCATATTTTACCCTTTTTACTTTACAAATTGCACTGCAATCTACTGTACGTGTAAACATTTCTATGCATATACACCTATATCTTGTGATAGTAAATGTGGTATTTCATTCCTTTTGATGGTGGGTTTTGTTTTCTTATTCCCTTAACTTTAGTTTCACAGTCCAACTCAACATCAGTTGCTTCACCAACCTTTGGAGGATGGAATGTTCTTCTCTGACATACCTCACTCACACCAAACTTCCAAGCTCATTTCCAGACCAACCTCTCTGCCTGAAGCTTTCTATCAACCTAAACATCTTCAAGGTGGATTCTGCAGCACTGCCCAAACTCGAGCACACCACGAAGAATGAATCTAGTGCGATATAGGCCTGGCCTGGTATGACACAGCCAGTTTGCAACATGTTATTTTAAATAGGTGGATGGTGGTAAATGGGTGTACCCAGGTGGAAAAACAAAACAAAACAAAAACATTTAAGAGGTTTCGCATACTGTACTCTGTGCAAACAGGCTGCACAGACATTGACACACTTGTTGACTTGCACATTCAATATAATGATAATGCAAAAGACAATTCTTTCCCCCATTTCTATGGAAATATCAGCAGTCAGTGCAGAGCAAGTACAGAGAGAACACCAATACACACACACACACACAAACCAGAAGGTACTACAGGTAGAGAACACATACATATGTATATACACACAAACACACACACACACACACACACCGGGAAGGTAATCTACAGGTATTGAAAAAAACAAAAAACAAACAAACAACAACATCCAATACCTATCGTAAAGAGTCATTTCTCTCCATCCATTGCTATTTACAGTGTGCCATATTTTGTAGAATGTGGGAAACCTATCTTTGAAGGCAAGTTCAATTACAGTTTAATTTCTCCTTTTGATAAGCTGTTCCAAAAGTTACCTTTAAAGAAGTCTTCGTGAGAATTCAGTCTTCTCTTTATGGAAAACTATAAATTGGTGCCAGGCTTTTAATGTTTTCATTTAATGCTCCAAGAGCAGCTCGGGACCTTATCATTACATTTTCTGTGGCTAACTAGATTTTGTTTGTATTGAAAGGCTCTGGGACATGTAACTACAGTGGACTCCCGTTATGACGAAGTCCTTGGGACCGACAGTTTCCTTTCGTTATATCGAAATTCCGTTATAACCGAATGAAGAAACAATAAAACAAAAGAGCCGATAACGTTGTGGCGTGATTTTTTAATTCATTGTGACCGGAATTTCATTATAACCGTGTTCGTAATAACGGGAGTGCACTGTATGGGTAAAACTCGTTTTCGAGATGTTTGACTGTATTTGCATGAACACATTGATGCCTTTATCAAACATGTTTAATGCACACATATTCAAGTAAATGTTCAAAATATTATGCTGATAACTTTTAAACTTAGGAAACCAGTCCATTGACTAGAAGAATACAATTGTACATGTACGTGTAATACTAAATCGGTCTGCTCTACTTTGTTGACACGTTGCATTGTAATCCAATGACTGCAATCAAGACCACTTATTTCTGGGAGATAAGCTTGTGTCACATATCCTTTCCATCATTAATAGCAGGAATTTATTAAGTGCACAGTATTACAATTGAGAAAATGCTCTTTACATGATATAAATAGTGTGTATATATACAACTGTATATACAATATATTTACATTTTGAAGGCACTTATAATAGAATTTTAAATTCCAATGTATAACTATTCTTTTGTGGCATAACAAATGTTTGAACATCTATGTCTTACACAAGGATTGCTTACACCGCACACAATGGCTTCATTTCACAGCATTTGAATGATTATGAAAAACTTTAGAAAGTCATATACAGCTGAAATTGCAAGAATTCTTTCCCCCTTTTTGGTAGCATATTCCAGCTCTATGAGTGGGGGGAGAGACATTGAATTTATGCATACAAAGTATATGTAAATAAGATACAGCATGGATATACAATTGTAGACTTGAGAATTTGAATCACATTGTACTCATCTTGTGATATTCATATTAAATTATTCTGCAAAGAATTCATTGTTAACTTTCTGTGAGAACATCTTCATTACCCACGCCGATGAAAATCGGCAGGGGGTTATGTAAAGGGTTCCGTATGTTTGTTTGTTTGTTTGTTTTTTTGTTTTTTTTTGTTTGTTTGTTTGTTTGTTTGTTTGTTTGTTTGTATGTTTGTTTGTTTGTTTGTTTGTTTGTTTGTTTGTTTGTGTACAAGATAACAAGAGAACGGGAAAACGGATTTGCACGAAATGTTCAGGGAATGTTTGGATAATGACAGGAAAGAATCGATTAGATTTTGGTGATAATCGGTTGACCCTTGCAAATTCTGTGTGACCTTGAAGTTTTGACCCCATGGTATAGTGACCATTCCGAAAATTTCCCGTTTCTCACTTTGCGATTTTCCGCTACCATACGAAGACATAAACTCCCCAACGATCCGACTTCGCTGCTCAAATGTTCGTAAGAATTCCGAAATTTACGTTTAGGCCTATTTGAGGGACTATGTCCTTCTAGATTTATGAAAGTTCGTTCTCCGTCATCACAAACTGGCCCGTATTTTGATGATTTTTCAAATCAACATTGATTGTTTTTTTCGTTGGAGGAGCATTTTGCTCGGTCGCAGTCACACTGCACGATATGCGCGCTCAATGTCAATGCGTGTGCAAGGCCGCTGAAAATGCATCGCGCTCTACACTGTTGGTGCAAAATTGCACCGGGGACGTTGCGGCGCTCGTTGGTGGGCTAATACTGGTGCAGTAGACATTTGCATTCAACCCTTGCATTGAATAATTCCCGTAGACACTAATCATAGGGGTAATTGCCTAGGGGGTACGTAAATTTTGTTTTTCTTTTTTGCTTTTGTGGATACCATCAAAGATCGTACACTCATACGACCTTTGATATTTGATGATTTTTCAAATTAACATTGATTGTTTTTTTCGTTGGAGGAGCATTTTGCTCGGTCGCAGTCACACTGCACGATATGCGTGCTCAATGTCAATGCGTGTGCAAGGCCGCTGAAAATGCATCGCGCTCTACACTGTTGGTGCAAAATTGCACCGGGGACGTTGCGGCGCTCGTTGGTGGCCGAATACTGGTGCAGTAGACATTTGCATTCAACCCTTGCATTGAATAATTCCCGTAGACACTAATCATAGGGGTAATTGCCTAGGGGGTACGTAAATTTTGTTTTTCTTTTTTGCTTTTGTGGATACCATCAAAGATCGTACACTCATACGACCTTTGATATCATCACACTCTCGGCTTGCTATAATCAAAATATCCCGCAAGAAAACGGCGTATTTCTCGATTTTTAGCGCTTTTTCCGCGACCCGTCGCGTAGACAATACTCTTAAAACTGGACTTAATTCGCGCGCGCTTGGAAAAGTTCCGATTCTGCACTTTTGACGGTGGAATTTGGGATTTTCGATGGATTTTTGGAGGAGACTTAAGGACTTTCCTGTACGTGAATGAGTGTTAATACCGTATGTGTAATTATGTGATTTGCGTGTGATGTGACTGTAGAACCAAAGATCGTACACTTCAGTGTACGATCTTTGGTAGAACTCACTGGCTGGTGATAAAGCACACTGGCAATTAAGTGGCCGAATTCTGGTAGATGACCGAATGCACATTATGTTTACCCCGACTTTGTACTTAGGCGTGGGTCTGCCGCCTTTGACGGCCCCTCTCTAGTTATGCAGTATTTTCTTCCAAGTCTCAAAAGTCAATGTGTGATACTCAGTGTGATCTTTATTACGCTGTAACATTATCTTTGTTCAAGGTTCTGAGACCTGAAAAGTACTGTAAAACCGGAAATTTTTGCATGAATGAAATTTTCACAAATTTTGCGAGAAGCCAAGGTTCACAAAATTACTATGCACATGAAAGATCTTGTCTACAATATCCATTAATGCTAGTAGCAATTTGCAAAAATTTCATGCCGTGAATATTTCTGGCTTTACAGTACTGTAAAACATGATATATTCGCGGCATGAAATTTTTGCGAATAGGAGCCAATGGCCTTTTTTGTGGCATGAAATTTTCGTGAATTGCCACTGGTGTTAAATGCATATATAAGTGTAGACAAGAACTTTTGCGTGCATTTTAATTTCGCGAATCTTGGTGCTCGCGAAATTCGCAAAATTAAAATGCATGTGAACATTCCTCGTTTTACAGCATGTAAGAATGGAATGACACAAAATTAGTGATATTTTTTTCGTTTGCTTCTCTCCCCGCCAAACACCAACTTAAATGCAACATAATACAGTTAATGTTGTAGTGACATAGTAACTGAGCTTTTGGTGTCTTTACAGGCTTGAATTACAAAAGCTTGCAATTCACACAGAGGGAAGGTGTGATACTGAAGACAGTGAATTATCAAACAAACTACCATGATGCTAAAGACTGATATTAGAGTGCATGTCGGCACTGGCTCATTAGCCTGATTGGAAACGATTTCCTTTTGCAGATTCATGAATTAATGATCAGAGTGAAATGATACAAAATTACAATGTTTTGTCTGCAATTTTGGGAGAAAGGAATTCTCAAGAGGAAGAAGGGTGCTTTATTATAAAGTACAGTGGACTCCTGTTATAATAAAGTCCTTGGGACCGGCAGTTTTTCTTTCGTTATATCGAAATTTTGTTATAACCGAACGAGTAAACAATAAAGAACATAGAATGATAATGTTGCAGCCAGAATTTCTATTTTGTTGTAACAGGAATTTCATTGTAACTGTACTCATAACGGGAATGCACTGTACATAACATACAGAGCACTAAACATTATAATGGCCATTTCTACATTTTGATATTGATGGCAAAAAAAAAAGAAAGAAAAACAACTACAAAATCCTGTGATATTTGGTCTTCATAACTTTTGACCTGAACTCATAATAATACATCTCATCATTTGACAGTAAGGAGCTGGTGGAAAAAGTGCTGTACTAAGTATCAGATATTGGTAGTGCGGAATCTAATCTCTTGTGAGAGAATCAAAAATTGAATTCACATGTTGAGGACACCATATGCCCCTCCCTTCCCTCCCTTGAGTATTTTTCCCCCGGCATAAAGATACCTCTACACTTCCAAGTGAACAGAAGTGTAAAAGAAAAATATGAATGGAAGACACTTGTAGAGAGAGTGACGTGGTCTCCTGTGCAAATTAATATGCTGACATCTCACAAGCAAGCTATGATTTCCTCCAAACATCTTGTTCTTTTGGCCACATCTATTCCTTCAGGCGTTTGGCCATTACTCAGAGTTGCTCGCATCCTCCAGGGTAGTTCAGTACTGACTCCTGTTCCCTGTCAGGAGCCGCAGGCGTCGAAGAGACTCTTATTACATGTGCATCATGTCAATGTTCCTGGACAATTCAGCCTCCAAAGATGCCTGTCAGTGTATACACAGTAAAGTAAACATCAAGATCATAATTTTCCTTGCTAACAGAGAATGGATGACATTTATTCCATTTTTTTTTCTTCTTTTCTTTTTTTTTTTTGGGGGGGGGGGGGGGGGTAAGGATATTCTTTGTACTCCTATATATCAATATATATAACATATAGGATAGAACAGCAACACATAGCCATCTTTCCAAACAGAGCACACTATCAAAGTTCCTGAAGCTGATTTTTTTTTTTTTTTTTTGATCCTATGTGAGACACCAACTTCTACATTTGGAAAGTTTGCTCAATAACTTTATGCTCCATTTTATATGAAGAGTCATGCACAGACACACATTCAAAGTTTTTCTTGGGTAATAAAAGGGATGGTACAGTTTCGGTTGCGATGGGGCTTCAGGTTTCCAATGTTTTTTTGATGATATTGTTGAGATAATGAGAAACCTATTATGACATAATGAAAGAGCACATGATTCTAAGAGGAATTCAAAGTTTATTTGATGAAAATTGGTTTTGAAATGGCTGAGACATCCAAAACAAAGTGATCCTAGTAAAAGATGGGACCCAACTTTTATTAGGATTGCTTTGTTTTACTTTGTTTTAGGATATCTCAGCCATTAAAAAAACCTGATTTTCCTCAAGTTAACTTTGAATTCCTCTTATTAGAATTGTATGCTCTTCAACATTTCATAGAGTGGTTTCTAAGTACATGTATCTCACAAAAAGTTGGAACAGTAATCCTCACCTCAACCAATACTATACCATCCTGTAAGCAAGTACATACCAATTCCCTCTTTGCTTCCTCAATCTTCACCTTCGCCAGGGACACATTTGGTGGGAGGTTGTTGTAGCTCTCCAGTTTTGCACGCAGGGGGGCCAACTTTGAGTTGAGAGTTTCCAGATGCTGGATAGTCAATAGTAAGTTTAACATGGACCGTGTAAGATTGATGTACATCCTACATCCAATTCATAGAATTCCATCTGAGATTTCATCCATTACAGTGCACTCCCATCATAACGAAATTCTCTTTACAACGAAGTTAAAATTCAGGTCCCAAAATGATTTCTATATCTTTCTATACTTTACAGTTTGGTTGTAATGAAAATTTGATATAACTAAAGAGAACTGCCGGTCCCGATGACTTCGTTATAACGGGTGTGCACTGTATCTTCAACATATCGGGCTAATGAAATGGGTCAGCAGAACTTCTGACATGTTTAAACCAAATATTTTACCATTCCTGCTCCCCCCCCCCACCCCCTCAAAAAAAAAAAAAAAAAAACCAACAACAGACAAACAAAACAAACAAACAAACAACAACAACAAAATAAAGCAAAAATCCAAACCTCCAAATAAAGAAAGAAACAAAACGAACTGAAAATACAGTACATATGGACAAATTTGCCTGGAAGGACTATGCTGAAATTAAGGTTTGAGTAGAAAACAGTGTACTTTGAAAAGAATAATGCATCATTGGTTATAAACCCTCTAGACAGTTTGTGAGTGGTGACAGTGGATAGTGATCATGATAGCATCTTAGGTCATGGACCAGAAATAGATTAGAGGTTGACTTGTCCTGCTGACACATTACATTTGATGCACTTAACCCGTTGAAGACTAGTCAGGAGTATAGTTGGGCAGGTGTCTATGGGAATTGCATGCTACAGCAAAATCAGCTCATCCTCAAGGAATTAAGTGCTGACAACTAATACATGACAGGAAAACCTGAACTCATGAATAAATATAAATATTATGCACTTGTAAAAGAATTTTAACCCATTGAGGACGAGTCCCGAGTATACTCGGGCAAGCATCTATGAGAAATGCGTGTTGTAGCAAAATCAAACTGTCCTCAACGGGTTAAACCCCAGCATCTCATGAGTACTAAAAAGTAGTACATCAAATATTGCAGTGATCTATGGTGAGTTCTTGCTCTATGAAAAAAAAAAAAAACAGAAAAAGGAAAGAAGTATGTGCATGAACATATCCTGAGCAGTATATGCATAGAAGCTGATGATTGAACTTTGTTGTTGGTGTTTATTTGAATTCTACAGGAAAACCTGATACTTGCCTCAGATAACTTCACTAGACTCTGATGATATGCAGAAGGATCAACCTCTGATTCAGTCAGGTTCTCCTGTTCAAACAAACAAAACAAGAGCATTAATGTCTAAAACAAAACAGAGGCATTACTACCTATTGAAAACAAAAAGCAGTTTCTGATATAAGACTACCAAAGGGAATATGAGACATAGCTGTTGTAATCAGTGGAAATGCCTTTCAGCTCAGTTTAGTTCACTTCATTAATGTTATTCACCTGTAAAGATAATTGTTTGTGAAAATGAAACAAATGCATGCCAACTAGTTGTGATGATTAGCACGTCATTTATACCATTGATGATTTGTTTGAAGACATCCATTTGTGAAGTGGAAAATGAACAAGTCACAGGGCTGAATTTATGGGTTCAAGTCAGCTGCATTCTTCAGATGTCTACAGAGATTATTTTTCAACGGATAAGGACGATTTTCTGAACTCTTGAGGGGAAAAGAAATTCTTACTTCAGCTTTACATCTTGAATGAACTATTTTCCCTGGGTCACAATGACCATGCAATTAATTCTAAAATTGCTAGAAAAGAGTGGGAGTCCTGCCTCAAATGTGAACAGAGCATTTATGAATGCTGAATAGAGGAAAAACAGCTATGGATGCAGGGGCGGATCCAGGGATTCTGTAAAGGGGGGGGGGGGGGGGGAAGCAGTTTACATTTCTGGTGCCACTTCCAAGTTTAATCACCCGACAAAAAAAAAGGGGAAAAAAAAGAGGCTTAAGTGCTATTTTCTGGTGCCACTACAATTGGCTGACAAGGATCATTTGGTCATCCTGCGATTCCACGCACACTTTTCTTTAAAAAAAAAAGAGAATTAAAGGTGGCACGCGCCAGGTGTGCTCCCCTCCCCTCCACCCTCCCCCCCCCCCCCAATCCGTCACTATGAATGTAGTGTAGTTACCTCAAGAGCCTCAAGCTGGTTGCGGTATTCCTTCGTCTTGCTGTGGTAGAAGCCTGCTTGCCGTGTCTTCTCCTCCAGCTGTGGTCCCTGTTCCTTTGCTTGGTCTTCCAGCGAGGTCATCGCCCTGCCAAAATCACCATTTAGAATCTCTTAGCAAACATACGGGTAAAGTGCCTGAGTTTAATTGGACTTGAAGTAAAGTACCATCCTGCATTCTAATTCATTGTTGCACATAATAGGTAAATTTTACCACAAAAATCATATCACAAAAACACACTGATAGAAGATTCATTGAAATCAAACATAAGACTTTGAATTGAAGATATTCTTACATAATGGTAATATACATGTAAGTATCAACCACAAAGGCTGCAAATTGCACAAAGCAATACAGTTGCTTTATGGTTCCTCTGCTACTTTGTGAATAGAAAATATAAAAATAATTGTGCCTTCGGTTGATCAGTTAGTCCGTACAGCTCCCTCTTTGAAGTTGCCAATGCCATGTTATTACAAATAAGACAATAGGCGCGGTCAGGCTGGCAAAAGATCGCGAAGTTTAAGATCGCGATCTTTAAGATCTCGAAGTTTTGCCAGTGTGACCGCAAACTTCCCACGAAACTTCTCGATCTGCTTGCGGGCGGTGTCTCCGAAGCACGAGGCCATTGTCATGTACAGTTGTGCATTGTTACATCACAATCACTAGCCATCGGACGGCGCACTCTTTCTTGCGCGCATACGAATGGCCCAAACTTCGCGATCTTAAACTTCTCGATCTTTTGCCAGTCTGGCCGCGCCTAAAATGGTAAAAAGGATGTATTTTTTCTCTTACATCAGAAAAAAAGAGAGAAAGAAATTGAGTAAAGATTTGTTTGTGTCGGGGGTATGTTCACAATAATGTCCCTGAAGTATGATTCACTTGAACTCTTGTGAAGAAATCAACATAAATAGACTCCACACAAATGTGACTTTGATCTTGTTATCATACTGAAATATATTTACTGTAATGTTCACCTTGAAGTGACATACCTTTTCAGGGAATCACTCTTAATCATGGCACTCTTTGTTTTCTTGAAGAGATTCTGATTCAAGAGATTTTCCTCATGTCGGCAGTCTTCCACCTTTATCTGCTCCCGTGACAGATCAGTCATAGCCAGAAAATAGCTGTACAAACAACAACAAAATAATTTGCATGTTTACCTCGAAGTCTTGCACTGCAATTCATAGATAATACAAACCACAAATTTAATCAGTACTTAGAGAACATTCATATTTCGAGAAAATGTTAGGACACCAGTGCATTGGTTCATGAGGCACTGATGCACTGATTTTGCAAAAATGCTTTAGATTGATCTGGCATACAAGTGGTAATCATATAGGCTCCATTGTGGCAAAACATTAGCTTCAAGTTATTCATTGCTAAATTCTTGTGACATACATAAACGATGCTTGTACCTCGCAGTACGGTGGATTATAAAAGTGCAGTAAACAGTTTTGTGCACAAGCTTACACTGTCTACTTATGCATCCGTCTACGATGTACTGGTATTTATCTGTATAATGGTTTGGTTCAACTGGACTTGTCAGAATGTGTAACTGGTGAGCACTATAAAAAGGATGAAAATACAAGTACACATGGCAACAATCAAAGAAAAGTGCAAACATCCATGTAGCTGGTGTGATTCGTTGGCTTACTTAGTATCTGAGGCTACTTTGAGGTCCAGGATCTGAGCCACATTGGACAGTGTCCGGAGGCTGACGTTGCCTGACTGAGAGAGGCTCGCTGGGGATAGACCGACATTCTGAAGAATGGCTGAGAGTCTGCTTGCTACAGATGGAAAGAAAAACAGAACAAATAGAAATATTCTGAAAGTGGTAACACCTTTCCTTATTTGACTTCCTCCCTCTTAGCAACTACACAGTTAACAAATCAAACACCAAGCAATGTCTTACCTGCATATTGCCGAGTACAGTGTTTTTCAATGTAAGTTCGTTGACCTTTTGACCTTTGATAGTGTAAGACTTCTCAAATAGTCAAACTTGACTGGCACATGTACCTGTGGCGTGTGTTTTGTGGTCATACCTCAAAGCTATGGAAAGTTATTGAGAGTACACGTGTACACCAAATCCTTGACAATGCCAACACCAACAACAATGACGACAGCATAGTGAAAGTGATGCCTATGTCTTGCCTCCACTACGCAGGCGAGACAATAAAGGACAAGAATATAATACAGAAGAAGAAAAGATTCTCCAGTCTACATGGCTAGATTCATTTAGTGGTTAGTGAAAACCATTGGATACAATGTGTACCTCTTTTATTTTGTTCATTTTAATGTATTTTCATTTCTGCAAATTCATGATTCAATACAGACTTTGTGAAAAGATACACAGGAAGTGCACATGATACAAAGTCAAGTCGATTTTTTGAGTCAAATACTACACATGATTCAAACACATCATTCCACCCCCCCCCCCCTTTCTATGACTTTTCACAATGTGGCATGAGTACCTTCTGCATGGTATTCTTCTGTCTTTTGGTTCAAATCATCAATGAGGAGCTGTCTGTCACGATCTCTCTCCTCAGATCGCAGCATCAGGTCGTAGAGCACTGTGACAGTTCTCTGGTTGATTTCATACTGTGGTATGGTCAAATCTCCAAACACTCTCTGCAACCAGGCACGGACCTACGACAAGAAGTAAACAACAGAAATTAATATTCCCCTTGAAAGCAATACAAATGAAAACATTCATCTTTTTTCGGTCTGAATTTTGTGCTTGCATACACCACATCACAAAACAAAAATTGACTTGCCTAGACTCTCATTAAATTAGATTTCTGTCACGCATGGGGCTTTGCCAGGTACTAACTTAGGGTCATCAACAGCACCACTAATGCTGAAAGCACAATATTTTATCCATTTATTCCTTTTCCCTTTTTTTTTTCTTGGCAAGGAAATTTGCATTCATAATTCATTATTTTTGCATTGGCCACCATTTTTTTTTAATGCAGGTACAAAATAATTGACAGTGTATAGACACTAGAGCAAACACTTGTGATATGGAAGCCAAACACTTCTCCTTTGCTTTTGTACCTAGGTAAAATAAGATAAAGTCCGTCACTCTCTTGTGAAGATTCTTGGGAGATCGGTATGTCAGTAGCTGATGTGTATGCAGTAGTCTACTTTCATCAGGTTTTGCACCCTGCCCTTGATTGAAGTGGGCTCTATGACCATGTAGGACTAGAAGTCTTACTTATCATTGAATTCAAATACTTACCACTGTATGTAACAATATCAGTAATCAGCTAAATTTATTTAGTTCGTGTGTGATTTGCGTCATGCACAAAGTCTAAACCAATTAGGCACTAAAGGTCCCTTTTTAGGACACTGTCAAACAGAAACAGCTCTCTAGACTCTAGCTCTTAGGCGCATAGGCCCCCTCTTCTGTAGCACTAGTCTGTGTCTGTAGCACTAGTACTAGTACAGTGCAGGGCCGGGGATACTGTAAAACATGATATTCGCGGCATGGAATTTTCACGAATTGGAGCCAACGGCCTCTTTTGTGGCATGAAATTTTCGCGAATTGCCACTGGCATGCAATGCATATAGTGTAGACAAGAACTTTCACTTGCATTTTATTTTTGCGAATCTTGGCGCTCGCGAAATTAAAATGCACGCGAACATTCCTCGCTTTACAGTAGTCAAATAAAGAAGACTCCCGTTATAACAAAGTCGTCGGGACTGGCAGTTTTCTTTCGTTATATCGAAATTTTATTATAACCGAACAAATAAACAATAAAAAACATAGAGCCGTCAATTTTGCAACCTGGATTTTTATTTTGTTGTAACCAGAATTTCGTCATAAGTATAACTAACTGTGTTCGTTTAATAACGGGACGGGAGTGCACTGTAGTTAGTTAACCCTGGTGTCTCTGTACAATGAAAAACGAAACACAAATCTAAGCGCCTCCGTACAAGTAAAAGTCTCCTATTTTACTAGCCCGACCAGACCGTCTGGCAGACGCCTTCGCACGGCGTCCCCGTGCAGTGACACTTGTGTACAGCGACAGGGCTGTGTATAGTTCCTATTTTACCAGCAAACAGGTACGGTTGTGTTGTATGTGTCATATGTAGATCCTAAATTAATAGCTTGATTAGAGTCCATTTCATAGAAGCTTTGCTTTTTAGTGTGGGACCCTCCATTTCCATTCATCCTTATAAGTAAAACTTCTAATTCTATATGTAGATCTATTTAGATCTAGTATACGTATACGACGCAGAGTAGGTCTAAATATTCAAAAAATACAGTTGTGTTTTCTTCATTTGTCACTCATTTTCACAATTCACATGTACTTTTGTAGTTTTGAAGTTTTGTAACTACGTTAAGCTACATTTAAATACTTTGTTAAATCACATTTTTTTTTCAATTATTACAAATATAGTGCTTATACATCACATTTGATGGAAATGAAAATAAATTTGGATCTTGAATGTAGTAAACATACAAGTAGCACTGTATGATCAAGTCCAAGCTCAATGATCACTGGAAGTAGAAGCCATAAGTACAAATTTCAACCATGATCCAGATTGCATTATTGAATTCCGTGGATAAAAGTACAGCTACAGGGTAGTATAGCCAGGTGCCCGCACCTCGTCAGGGGCCCGAATACCGTCACCCCGCTTAAAATCGTTTTGAGCGCACTGAACAAAAATGTATGCCCGGGACTGTGTTCTGTACGCTTGAAACTTGGCAGGACTACCACAACCAAGCAAATTGTGGTGAAAACCGAACAGTTTTTCGCGAAAATCTGAAATTTTAATAGAGCTATAGGAATACGTGTTATATGTCACCCGCACGCATCTTTTACGTGTATGTCTATGGGAACATCACGGTCACCCGCACACGTCTTTTACGTGCTAAGTCTATGGGAGAGCGGGTGACGAGTTGCGGGCCCCTTCCTTAGCGCGCAACTTTTTTGCATCGTTCGCCTTTGACGACGATAGCTGCAAATTGTCAATATCGATCGGTGAACTTGTGATTCCATTGGAATTTTCAGCATTTTTCATGTACGTGAGTTGGATTTCAAAGAATTTCAGTGGCGAAATGTGATTCAATTATGGGCAAACATTAACTATGAGTCTGACGAGGTGCGGGTCACCCAAGTATACAACACATGGATCTCGATATCTCCTCAGGCTCAGGATTAAATCCTTTGAATGGCCCTCTACAAGTTTTCAACTTATTGGGCGTCATCGTAGGTAATTTAGGTAATAGGTAATGAATAATTATGATGTAAATTAGATCGATCGCAACGTGGAAGTAAACTTAGTGGAACGATGGGGAATCATATCACACATAAATTATCATACGTGGGACCATTATTACCAAGCGAACGGATTTGATCACGCACCACGATTGTTCTGAAAAACAACGTCAAAATGTATTCAAAACCTGTACCTCTCTGTGCATATCGTTGATATTTCCATCTCTTCCAGCCATTTCAAAGTCTTGATGATGAATTACACGCACGGTTCTGTAAGATAATCTTGTAAACTTTACTCGTCACGTCGTCATCAAGTTCCGGTAAAGTTCAACAGCGCGCGGGTAGAAAACTTTAGGATGACTCAGAATAATTAAAGCAATTGTGCAAAATGAGATTAAATTATCCGGTAAATATCGAAATCTTGATACATTTAAAAGTACAAATATATTAATGCAAAATCAATTGTTTTATTCGCTGACATGAATGTTATGAAATATTACGTTAACGCTTCTACATTTATTCATTATTATCATTATTATTTTAAATCTCGGAAAGCCAGAATATGTCTGCTTACATGGTCCACAAGAGTATGGTGCATGCATGCTGAGCTAGCTAGCTCGAGCTAGCTGTGTGTGGGTTGATTGCGTAACAAAGTTCCAGTGAATCTCATGATCTTGTTCTCAAACGGGTTGTGACGGACAAGTCTCTTTCACGATCACGGTCACGGTCGCTATGCTCCGGCTTTATCGCATCAAAGTCAAGTCTGCCGTCAAGTCACTGGTAAAGTCACTGCCCTTTAAATTATAGGACTAAAAGAGTAAGAAAAGTCCTCCCGCTATAATATGCAATCAATAATCAATGCCAATGCCATGGAATGGCCAGATGGCGATGACGTAGTCGTGGGATTGCATTGGCTGTGTAGTGTGTGTGTGAACAGTTGCAGTTAAATTTACTGCAAATTCAGGGATGCCAAGTTCAAAAAAATTTTATGAGTGAGATTTTCATGCTCGGCATCTCGGCGCGCGAATGTGCGCGCGAGCGAGGGTGTGGGAAGGGTTTACCCCCTCCCACGGCCCGTTAGGGAGCTTTTTCAATTTTTACTTATGGTAGCTCTAAACTTTCTAACAGTTAGTCTTAATGCGTACTCTGTCTAACTAGGTGCGATCAGGTGCATACTTAAGTGACTATATTTTTCACTTATTTTGAAAGACAAAAGGGAAATATATGCCGTCAATTGCAACTATCACTTTAATCCTGTGAGCTATGCTCATTATTATAGGCCCAAGTTGCAGACATCGCCCGATGCGTGAGAATAATGGGCGCCATGCGTGAGATCGTGAGACGGACCCTAAATGCTTGAGTCTCGTGCAGAATGCGTGAGACTTGGTAGCTCTGCAAATTGGGAAGAGCATCTCATATGAAATTAAATTCTAATCTTGCAAATATAAAGTTTTACCTTGGTACTGCATGTATGTGTACTGTATGAAATGCCTACTTTTCACTGACACTGATATACATGTATAATTGAAGTAATTGATTTGCCATTCCAAAACTATCACTAACGATGTTATGAATTATGATAAAGTAAAACAAATTTACTAAATTTTGGAATTATTATTTTGTTATCAGACTGGAGTTAATATAAGACCTATGTAAAATAGTGTTTGATATTATATTAATTATTTTGAGAATAATGTTTGTGGATTGCTAGTATGATAAACAAATGATACCCAGTCAAAATTTTGATATGACGCAAAAGTGGTAATTTTTGAAAAATATTTTTTTGTCAATTATCTCTTTTTATATCTGTAGTTCGATGCCTATGTCACATGAAAACTAAAAGACATCAAGAATAACATTCCGAGCCATTCAAAACCATAGTTATTTCATGTTTTGCTACTTCAGCAAATTACAGCCAAGAGAACCCCCATTTCATCCACTATTTTAGTGTTTACTGAAACTGGAACAGATCAGAAACATGCAAAATCTGACTGACATGATAAAGTAGAACTGTCAGTTTACAGTTTCCATGGCAACTAGCAATATTGGAATGAGGCCAAATTATACATGTATCAAAATGTTCTGAATGAAATTTGAGGAAAAGTCACCAAATTTGGTTGAAATTAATTGGTGGAAAATGAAAATTTATGGGGGGTGGGGCACAGTGTGCCCCTCTCGGGCTTTGTAGGGTTTCAATTATCTGTATGTTAATTACTTGCCTGTGATTATATCAAATATTTTAGGCTGAATACATTTGAATAGGTGTGGACAAACATGCTATTACCATAAATCACACAAGGGAAGTTAATAGACACACCTTTTCATCGTACAAAATAGAGCAAAAATGCTTCATGTTTCGTTTATAATGATGCCTATGTAAGTATATGCAAATGAGCACATTATTGGCCTTAAATTGAAAAATTAATATCATTCATATACAGGTAACTTTGGACAATGCCCTGTATGAATATTCAACTCAAAATTTCTAAAAAAACCCTTTATTTTTCAAAAATTAGTTTTTATACTCTTCAAAGAATGACCCTGTAATCTATTTTTACTACATTACAGCCTGTAATTACAAGACTGTATGTGAAAAGCTCTTGCTCTAGATCTAAAATAAATACTTAAATTTAGATAGGCATAGTTGTAGCCCATCGCCATGATTTATCAAAAAGTGGTCACCAGTTACATTGCCAGTGGATATAGAAGATGTGCACCATGCTTGAATGCTACTGGTCATGAGGTATGGGTGCTAAATTAGCATCAATATTTGTGCTTCAATTGTGTTTATGGTAAATTGCTTCTTATGGTTTTCTTTTTTTTAAATTCCTAATGGCCTTCATGCTTTCCTGCAGGTTGCAAGGAGAAAGGTCAAATGCACCCTTTGTTGTCAGCAGAGGACTAAATCTGGTAGGTCTTTTGTGACATTATTCTTTTATAAGTACTCCAGTCTACATTATACTTACAGGGGCGGATCCAGGAATTTCGTAAAGAGAGGGCGCACGCACCACTCCCCCCATTTTTTTCCTTTTTATTTCTTCTGTTTCAACTAAACATAAAGGGGGGGGGGGTGCATGCCCGGTGCGGTCTTCCCTGGATCCGCCACTGTACTTGGATCTAAATTTATACATGTAAATGTTGTAGATTATCCTCCAAGTCTTTTTTATCTAAAGTTCATGATCATGGTTGCTATTTAATTATGTTAACTTTCTCAAGTGTATTGTAGTGATGCTGCTGGGGTTTTCCACTGCAAATAGGTATTGTTTGGTGTACAATCAAAATCAGTATGTGTAATAGCCACCTGGCACCATTTAACTTGGACCAGCCCGAACGCATATTACTGTGTTACGGAGCGCCCCAGGGTTAGGCACTATTATAATATATATACAAAATTCTATCTGCCATTTAATACTGTGTCAACCATTTAATTTGATACAGGTGTACGGTACGGTACTTGGAAAGAGAACCCTGCTTGCAATAGATGCAGAATAGATGCGCAATATAGCAACAGCCACAATTTGTGAGTCCTATAGTACATTTTGGATGAACTTGGATGAAGTAGCACTAGCAGTAGACTATTTTATTTAACCCTTGGTCTTTAGATGTAAGTGATATTTCCTGTTAGTTTAATTCTTGAAATTGCGCCCATTCTAGGCCGCAATGAAGCAGGAGATCTGGAAAAGACTCGCAACATTGGCATCATGGCGCATATTGATGCCGGGAAGACCACGACAACAGAACGCATGCTGTATTACTCTGGAACCACTCGACATCTAGGAGGTAAACATACTTGTATTCCCCGTTACTGTACGTTGGAGGCAATATCAATAGTATGGTAAGATAAATGAGAGAATATCATCACTTTTGTTCACTCATCAAACAATATAGGCCTACTTGAAAAGATATATTCAGCTTGTTGGATAATGCTAAATATTTGATACTGCACTTCATTGCTTTCCCTAAGGCTATTCTTCTCTGGGTGAACACAGAACAAAAAGCAAATTAATCTTCCCTCTATCTTTTTTCAATACACCAGAGTGCTCTCTTCCATGTAAATCTTGTGGTTAAAATTCAAAGCCACTGTTTTAGGAGATGTTCAAAAAGAAACATTTGGTAGAGTACAAGTGCCCTGTTTGCAGACAATAATTGGATGCAAGAGCTGATTGACAAATTCCCTACATCGATGTAAGTGAGTCTTATTCAAGTTTTATTTACATCGATGAAGAGCAATTTGTCAATCAGTTCTTGCAATAAAAACACTTCGACGGAAGATTTTCATGAATTTGAATGATTGGATGCTTTGAGATGAAAGATTTTCTAGGAATGAGTGCCCTCAGTTTTGTAATTGCCGTTCTATAGATGTGGATGATGGGGACACTGTCACCGACTACCTGCCCCAGGAGAGGGACCGGGGGATCACCATTACCTCTGCTGCTGTCACATTCTGCTGGAAGGAGCACAGGATCAATCTCATTGATACACCAGGTGAGTTCCTCAGACAAGTGGAAGATAGTACCAGCAACATTCTTGAAGAATCTCCATCCTTCAAAACTACACCAATACTGTATACGCCATATATTTAGCGAGTCTAAATTTTTCGCAAATCGGGACTTCCCGGTGATTTCGCGAGTGGTTAAATATGCAATCGTGGAGTACTGAACTGACTGGAGAAATGTGCATACCAGTACGCCACATTCATATCGAGATCAGAGTCAATTTTTTCGCGTGTCTTTAATTTCGTGAAGAGCACCTGACTTGCAAAATTCGTAAAGATAAATTAACCTTGCAAAATATTCGGCGTATACAGTACCTCGGAGCTTGCAGAGCAATTTCGGGACAGTGCAGCTACATGGGATTGAGATGGTAACACGATGGTCACAGCATGCAGCCTACCATCTCATCTTACAAGCTATTTTGCATTTCCACTGATCATGATAATTTTTGTGAGAGAAAATTAATTTCAAACATTAGGAGGATAAAAATGTCCTTTCTGTCCAATTTGTAAACGGGATATTGAGTCAGGTGGAACTTAAGATCAACTGAACACTCTTTCTGAAAATAATGGCATTGGATACATCTTGGTTGTCACTTATGCACTGATGTATTCATGTTCTCCTTACTTTCCTCATTGTGTACTGCCCTGAAATTAAAGTTTGGTAAACTGTAGTGCACCAATTTATGTGGCGTTTTTAATCAGCACTGTCACATTGTCAAGCACATAAAAATGCCAAACATGTGGAAATTGATGATATACAACTTCCTGGTTGGAGTCTCTGTGAATCATGTTTTTATGAAGATACAGTATCCCCATTAGTGGCCCTATATGCAGCCAGGCCCTTAGATTAACCTGTTGAAGACAAGTCCCGAGAATACTCAGGCAGGTGTCTATGGGAAATGTTATATCAACATCAAACCGTCCTCAATGGGTTAACTTGCCAGGCTTTTTCATCAGCATGCAGTAATCCAGCCAACTTGACCAACATACACTATAAGCAAGCCCACATTAGGTGTAACAGTGTATCTTACTCCCACAGGGAGGCCATTGTGACACAATAGGGACAATAGGAAGATTACTAGGTAATCTCTATTCATTGCCAATTAGCTCCAAGCACTAGTGCCAATCAGCGAACAGAGCTCTCCAGCCTGTGTGCCAGTAAGTGAACAAAGAACAGTAAGTGAGTATTAAAGAGTTAAAGTATTGCAGTAGTCTGAAATGATCTGTGAAATGATAGTGAAAGCTTTTGACTTCCTAGCAATTCCAACAATATTAACATTACTGCAAAGTTCAAAGTCAAGAAAGTACAAAATATAATTGAAACCCCCTTTTTTCTCTTCTGTGAATGTTCTGTTGATATTGAATGTAACAGGACATGTGGACTTTACTGTCGAGGTGGAGAGATGCTTGCGGGTGCTAGATGGAGCAGTCACTGTATTTGATGCATCAGCTGGTGTTGAGGTGAGATTCTGACTTTCCCTATGTTATAGTCTAACGTGAACACGCATTCTTTTTCTTACAAATTCAAAATGGTTTGCATGGGTACTGCTGTGGAGGCTGCATGACAAGCTGGATAAGACCTGTGCTACAGTGATTGGTTCAAAATTGAATTCATGAGGTTTGGAAATGAGTAGATTACATTTTTACTTCAACATGATTGAGTACAAGTACATAATGTAACATCACTGATTGCTGTTTGAATTTACTTCTGAAAAGACTGCAGCAAGGATGCAGTTATATACCAGGGGTATAGCAGTGTGCAGTGCAGCTACTGCATTTTATATACTCCCTTTATAGTATGTTTTCCTATTTGTGCATGAGTTGATATAAATATAATGATCACTTCCAAATCCATGACTAACACCTTGCTTACAATGTTTTCTTTTTGTGAGTCAAATATTCTAGAAACAGTACCCCATCAATAGGTTTGAGTAAGGCGGCATGCAGTGGACGAAGTCCCCTCCCCCACATGGTAGAAAGTGCCCCAGTTTCAGGAATTGGTGTAGATATCTTGGTGGAATGTGCTAAATGCAATACCAGGGTTACACTTGTACACAGCAGACGTCAAGATGAACCATGTGAATGCTTGTGGGAGAGGAGTATCCTTATGACCTTTAACTTTGTCCCATGTTTTCACGAGGCAAAAGCTGTCAAACATT
The DNA here is from genome assembly GCF_040938485.1 of Diadema antillarum. Taxonomy (NCBI): domain Eukaryota; kingdom Metazoa; phylum Echinodermata; class Echinoidea; order Diadematoida; family Diadematidae; genus Diadema; species Diadema antillarum. The sequence goes on along the minus strand of NW_027272486.1, from coordinate 843,372 downwards.
CATTCCCCTGCTGCCTTACCCTTCAGTAGTTTTGAAAGTTTCCAGATGCCGTGATACCTCTTCTCTGCACCAATCTCAGGCACAGACTCTGACGGTGTGGCAGCAAGCCAACCGCTACAAGATCCCTCGGATAGCATTCCTCAACAAGATGGACAAGCCGAGAGCTAACCTGGACATGTGTCTGGCTTCCATCAGGGACAAACTGAAAGTAAAACCATTACTTCTACAGGTGAGAGCACCATAACCGGTTGAGGATGAGTTCTGAGTATACTCAGGCAAGTGTCTATGGGAAATGCATCTTGTAGCAAAATCAGCCCATCATCAACGGGTTAACCTTACTGTAAATTTGTTTCTCACAGTTGTCATCACAAAATATCCTCCTGAAAAACAGCCAAAATGTCACAAGTCATCCTTTACAGATAACATGGAAGGCACTGGCCAAATTAACTCTCTGTATGCGATGATCACACACCCAACTCAGTTGACGTCTTGCCAACTTTACATGTTTTGCTCTAGCGCTAACCGCGTACAAACTGATTGATAAATTACAATATGCCGCAAAATATTGAAAGCGCCATAGCCATAGCTTTATCATAGGATATACATCACAGGAAAGCTCACAGTTTTCTCTACAACGTTGCCACCTGCATTTCTAGCAGTAACGCTTCTATAAAAAGTTACTAGCTAAATGGCACTCATGCATTTTGGTTTCAGAACAATTTCACTCACAGGGGATTTAATACACAGTGGCAAACAAAGAGATAAAGTCCAGTAGCAGTATTGTGTTCACCAATGTCTTCTACATTGGTAGGGCGGTGAGTTGGCTCAGTTGGTAGCGCGTCTGCCTCACGATCACGCGGCCCGGGTTCGAACCCGAGTCTGGACTGAGCAATGTTGTGTGTAAACATACCGTCCCCTCTAGCAAGAGGCAAAACACTCTGTCCCTCGGATAGGACATAAAATGGAGGTCCCGTGTATGAGAGAGTCACAGCTCATGCACGTAAAAGATCCCGCTTCATTCATTCATCGCAAAGAGCAGGGTGTCTAACCCGGTGAAGTGGTCCCACCCCACATCCAACTGGACCCCATGGAAGACCAGCTTAGTGTAGCTGAATATGGGCTATCCAGCCATCTTCAGAGATGGAAATGAACAACAACAACAACAACAACAACATAAGTACTACAGTATTTCACTGTGTACCTTAGAGCAGTGTTGACTGTAGGGAGTTTATTTACTGTAGCAGCAGATGAGAATTGTCTACCAATCAGCTGTATGTGTTATCACTATGGTAACTGCAAAAAAAAGAGAAAAAGTTGTGATAATTGTAATTTCTTTTTACCGTGGGTCCATGATACAGTATGTGCCTTCAATTCTGATTTTTATCCAGGTACCAATTGGCATATCACAGAAGTTCTCGGGTGTTGCTGATCTGGTTGCCATGGATACTGTGACATGGCGACCACCAGACAAAGGCCCAGATGATGGCAGCACATTTCAGCAGTCCCCTCTTGCCAGCTGTGATGATCCCCATCTTGCGACACGAGCCCAGAATGCCAGGGTGGAGTTGGTGGAGCAGGTAAGAGGAGCCATGCCCACAGAGGCAGCAGGTGTGGTATTTGGAGCTGCTATCATCTGATAATGAAATAGTAGACTGTAAGAAGATCTACGAAGTTGTGGATCCACACCATGTCATGACGGTGAATATTTGTCCCGTAGCTGAACAACTTGAAACATTTCAAGTCATGCACGCTATTCATTTTCTAATGGCAGAATTAGGACCTGATTACAGCTATACTAAATAGTTTGCTGGGACACTTCCTTAACCCTTACTCTGCTTTGTACAATGTACACTGATTGGCACACACACTGGAGTGCTTTGTGTGCCCATTGGCATAGATGTCTGGAAACCAATTGTCAAGTAATGGAAATTAACTAATCCCCTGATCCCTATTGTGTCAAAACAGCCTTCCTATTAGACTGGGGCACATCGTTTTACCTGAGTGGGCTTGCTAACTTTACAACTTGTTCAAGTACAAAGCGTATGAATGCCAGTATACAAAATTCTGATTAAAAAAGCAAGTAATTAGTAAGCTATTAAGTGTCTGAGTGCAGAGAGGGTTAATCACAGCTAGTGATGTGTTCTGGCTGACAAAATGGAAAGCTGCATTCACACACAGGAGTTGTTGCATTATGGGGTTAAAAAATCCTTGATGTCTCTGTGTGCTGTTCATGCACACTATGCGGGCAAAGTATCCTGGGAGGTTGAAAACAAAATCATGCAGGACTGATTTTGCATTGTGATACATATCACGAAAGTTAATTTGTGTGTGTGTGTCCACACGCAAGAATTAATGGTTTTTGCATCACTTTGCAAAAACTGTTAATTTCTACTGTGTGTGAATACAGCTAGAGCACAAAATTTGATGCTTTAACCCCTTCCCCACAAAAAAAAAGACCTGTAACAAAATAAAAAGAAATGCTATGATGTGTGTTAAAGCCGCGTCACACTAGTGTGTATCAAGTCAGCGAAGGCTCATCAAATTTGAAAATGTGAAGATATTTTCACATCTGTTGCTTATACTGGAATAGTTTGTAACATGTTTGACATTCTTTGGTTTGAAAGGTTTTTGACTACCAGTAATCAAAAAAAAAAAAAGAAAAAAAAAGGAAAGTGAATATTCTGTTTAATATTGCTATGAACATCATTACCTCATCTGTCCTTTGCCTGATGGAGGACTCAAGGCACGAAGTCAACCATGCACTGCGTTTCTTGGCATGCATAGTTTCTGAGTTAAATGATTTTTTTTTTTTTTTTTTGTGTGGATAGGTAGCTGACCTGGATGATGAGTTTGCCAACAAAATGCTGAGCGACGAGGCATTTGATCCACTACAAGTCTCAGCAGCAGAAGTAAGATATCTTTTCTTTCTCTGTTTCATATGTCAATCAAGTCAATCAGATTACAATGTTTCATTTCCACTAATTCCATTCTTATCTAATGTTTGTTTGTTTGTTGTTGTTGTTTTTTTTTTCTTTAGAATTTGGTTTGTCACACTTTGGAATAATTACGGAGTTTCTCTGCACAATTTATATTTCTCAATGAGGTGTTTATCTTTTAAATGATATTTCTCGCAGCCATTGGCATAAGAGTAAAATGTGAAAATACTAAGAAGAGGTTATGCCTGCAGCCAGTATTAATTGAGGAAAGGATGATTTTGATATTGTTGAATCACATTTCCAAAGTGGCTTGTAATCCTGTTTTTCATGATAAAAAGGAGGCACAACACCACTCTCTGGTTTCTACAGGGCATGGAAATGGCTCATATAAATAATTGTTCTATCTCACTTTTCAAGTCATCATACAAAAATGATATTGAATGACTGTGACATCAATGATACCAGAACATCATACAGCTACAACTATGATGACCACTATGACCAGAACCAAGAATGACCCTGGCTACTCCCCCCCCCCCCCCGACAATGTACACGTCTTATTGGCCTGACCTATGACATGGTCGCCAAGGTCTAGGACAACAGTAATGTGCCATATATCCGTCTTTAATAGAGGTTGAGACTTCATCACTTTGTGTTGATACAATTGTTAGACGGCAAAGCTACAAAATTGAAAGTCAAGATGTTTTAAAAGCAATACATTGGAATCCTTAAAACAAGCATTCAACATCTAGATGATCTATTTATCTCTGTTCCATTCACCTAGCTCAACAGTGCAATAAGACGTATCACGTTGGCACAGACAGGCATTCCCGTCCTCTGTGGAAGCTCACTGAAGAACAAAGGGGTGCAGCTACTCATGGACTCTGTCAACAGTTTCTTGCCATCACCAACATTCAGGAAAGAGCCTCATGTGTAAGTTTTATACTTCCTGAATAGTAGCAATCTATTCTTGATACCCACTACAATGTGGACTAACCTTTGATTAACCCTTTCGGTGCCATGGGCTTTGGACAGTGTGTACAAAGGACAATGGGTTTTTCTGTGCCAATTAGCACTCGAAAGCTCACAAAGGCTTATGTTAAAGGCATAAGTGCCTTTTACAGCAGCTGTCCTGAGTATACTCGGGCAGGTGTCTATGGGAAATGCGTGTTGTAGCAAAATCAGTCCGTCCTCAACGGGATAATGTAGTCTGTTTGCTAATTGGCATGCATGCTGGAGTATTTCTCCTCCATTTGGCATAGGTGTCTGGAAATTGATTGTGAATAGAGATTACCTAATCCTAATCCCTTTTGTGTCATGATGGCCTTCCTATTAAAGGACAAGTCCACCTTCATATACATAAGGATTGACAGAATGCAGCAATATTAGTAGAACACATCAGTGAAAGTTTGAGGAAAATTGGACAATCCGTTCAAAAGTTACGAATATTTTAAATATCTGCGCAGTCACTGCTGGAGGAGAAGACTACTACAGTGTATGATGTCACATGCGTACAACTATATAAGGAAGATAAAAAGAGAATTTCACAAAACTTTACTTTTTGAATAAAGTGCACAGTTCTTCGACTTGCTACTGACGTATGTTAAGGGTAATATTATTCCCCCTGCCTTCTGAAGGAGAGAAGTCGAGTGTTCTTTTGTTATGCGAGAAAAATGGAAATATGTTGAATTTTCTTTATTCTTTCTTTATATCGTTGTACTCATGTGACATCACAAGCTATAGTAGTCTTTTCATCCAGCCGTGACTGAGCAGAAACTTCAAAAATTCATAACTTTTTAAGGGATTGTCCGATTTTGCTCAAACTCTCACTGATGTGTTCTACTAATATTGCTGCATTCACTCAACCCACATGTCTATGAAGGTGAACTTGTCCTTTAATAGCCTGAGGCGCATTGCTACACCTGACTAGGCTTGCTAATTTTGCAAAGAGGTGAAGTTGGGATGGATGTACTAAATGCTGATGTAAAAGCTTGGCAGGTACAACTAATCACCAAGGTTTCATAGAGGGTTAAATATCTGGGAGAATTTTGCAGTTTTGCCTTTAAAGGGATCATATTGTTTTGGTTGAGACCTAATTTCAGGTTTCTAACATTTTTTGGTGAGATAATGAAAAACCTCTAATGAAATATGAAAGAGCATGTAATTCAATGAGTAATTCAACGTTTGTTTGATGAAAATTGGTTTTGAAATGGCCGAGATATCCAAAACAGGGCGATTCTAATAAAGTGTGGGACCCACCTTTTATTACGATCGTTTTGGTTTACTTTGTTTTTGGATGTTCCAGTCATTCCAAATCCGATTTTCATCAAATAAACTGTGAATTCCTCTTAAAATGGTATGCTCTGTACTATTTCAGAAGTGTTTTCTTGGTATCTCGCAAAAAATTAAAAGCTCAATTCTCATCTCCACCAATACTGTACCATCCCTTTAATGTGGATCGTTGGTGCAAACTTCACCACACATTTCCACTTCTCTTGTTTTGAAGTTGTATTACAGTCTATGTATCCTGCGATACAAGAGCCGCTTTACACCGCTTTACACAGTTGTAATCCCGTAGAACCAAGCATGAAGATAGAAATTCAGCTATTTTTATGCATTAATCCTCCAAGTATGTGTAAGGCCACCATGTTCAGGTGTGAAGTAGGTGTGTATTTTAATGGCCAAGATATGCAATTAAGCATGAAATCATTCTGTATATTTGATTCTACAGAATTGCTCGCGAAATTGCCAATACACTTAAAGCTACATCCACAATTTTTGATGCCATAAGCAGGCTGGCTATTGATTTCTTTAAACAATATACATTGGAGATTTCAGAGATATCGGAGGTTATTGTCCATTCCTAGTTATGCTTCACCAATATTACTTCCCTGCGCATGTATACAGTATGTCATGCTCTGCTGGAAGAAATCTGGTTTTGAAATTCCTTTTTTTTTTTCTTCCGATGAATGAAGATTTTCACAGATGAAGAATGATTTTTGATGAGGTTTCATCTTACCTTCCTCTGATCGGCAATGTCAATCTCCCACCCAGTCAGATCTATGGCACAGATATGTGTGCCTACGCCTTCAAGGTCATCCATGATAGACAGCGGGGAGCCCTCGTCTTCCTTAGGATCTACTCGGGAACGCTGAAGCCGCAGTCCGCCATCTACAATGCCAGTAGAAACTGCACGTAAGCTGGATATTCAGAGAGCGTTGTTCATTCATTGGTTTGCTGGGTCTTAACAAGCTCTGTGACTTTGATCTGAAATGTGCCCTATTTTGATGATAATTTGATGACATGCCAAGGGCAGAGTTAAAATTCTATTGTTGTCCACATTGACGTCATGAGTATAGTAGTCTCCTTATCCAGCAATGATGGCATCCAAACTACATTACTTCATTACTTTTGAATTGATTGCCCAATTTTCCTCAAACTGTCACTGATGTGTTCTGCAAATATTGCAGAGCACACGATAGACAGTTAACAGGGAACCATATTTTCGTGAGCCGTGACTGTGACATGCCAAATACATTGACTACAAGTGTGTGAGGCATTTCTGCATGCACCAGATATTTTGCAAAGTTTTTATTTTCACAAATTTTGTGAGTCAGGTGCTATTTGCAAAATTAAAGACATGCAAAAATAATGATTCTGATCCTGATATGAATGTGACACACACGTACCAAAGGTAAACATTTTTTCGTTCAGTACAGTACTCCCCGATCGTGAATTTAACCACTCGCAAAATTGTCTGAACATCTTCATTCATGAAAACTTAGACTCGCTAAATATATGGCATATACAGTACACGGTGTACTTTGTTTTAGAGGTGAAACAACAGCTTGGACTGTTGATGGTTCTTTCTCTTAATTTCTAAGCCTAGTTGCATTATTTTTTCCAACTTTCCAAGATGTTGTGCCAGAAAAAGTCTTTTATTTTAGGTTTTTTATTTTTTATTTTTTTATTTTTTAAAGATGCTCGGTCGTCGTGAGAATAAGCTCGCAATGGTAATTCTGAATCGTGCGCACGCCGCGCGTTCCGTGCAAAATTCCCATTCACCCGTGTGTTATTGAGAGATCGAGTATCATGTACGAACTGGACCGGTTCTGAATACATGAAAGTGGCCGAAGTTGCTCTCTCCTAAGCCGAACACATGTAATGACATCATTCTCTATCGTTCGGCTCACAGTTTTGGAGCATTCGGGATCTTTCGCTTGCTCAGTGATCTCAGCGAAGGAGTATGTGCGAATACGTACGTGCCTACGCGTACGCTGGCCTGGCCTGGCCATTTGTACTGCTGATGGCCACAACTGATGGATTGCATGCTTGCACGCAATGTTTATGCGATCATGTAGACGCTAGGCGAGGAGGCTGTGTACTACATACTGGTACTTGGTGTGTGGTGGTACGGTGAGAACGGACTAGGTTGCTGTCTGTGCAAGAAACGATCGAAATGGACGAGGAAGGCGATGATGCAGGATCCGTGAAAATGAGGAGAAATCGGAAGCGCTCCGATCCTGCAGAACATCGCCGGATCTATTTGCACAACGTTTACACTGATTGGAAAGTCCAGAAAACACTCTTCTTGGGTCCCGATCAGTACCGTCGTAGCGATGCCAATTTCGCCCGCCACCCACTAGAGCTGCACAAGCTGTGCAGTTGGTGTTGGCAGGCAAATCCAAGCTCAGCCGCTGCGCCACATCCACTGCCAGGATCTAGGGTCGGACCAGACGTTCCACTTCCAGCAACGCGTCCCTTCCAATTCCATCAAGCTAGTCCTCCCCCTATGCAACCACAATTACCGATGCCTTGCCTAACTCCTATCAAAGACAAAGATGAATTTATTGTGTAAGTGACATTTTTGTTGTGTAGAACCTATTGTTCTCTTCTAAGTTCTATTATTATTAAACACTCTGTAACAGTTAGGCCTAGGTTGTTATTAGTAACTAACCATAGAAGCAAGACCGTTCGTTTAGAATTTTACTTCTAAAAGATTGATAGGGTTATGTGTAACGTTAGACGTTCTAGCGTAACACGTTAACATTAGAATTGTATCGAGGTCTAGACCTAGTGTTAGATCTAGAGTTTCTAGACTACTAACTGTTAGTTTTAATAGGCCTAATTAGAACATAGTTGTAGAATGTAGGTGCCTAGTAGGCCTGACGTTGTTAGAATAATAACAGTGTCTTACTTGGACTTGGTGAGACTGCATGAGGAGATTGAGACTGTTAGTGTTTATAGTGTAGAAAGTCTGCTTCTAACGTTTTTCTACCTGTCTGTAAACGTAGGCCTAATTAATGTTGTCAGGTTAGATTAAGAACCTCGCTACAGACTGCTGCCGTGCTGTGTGTTATGCTCTAAAATTAAGAATTCAATATTGTCAAAATGTGAAGTAGGCTACTCTTTAACGTTAGGCCTAATGTCGCAGGCCTACAACAAGTAGGGCTTACATTGTCGTAGTGTCCCGTAAATATTTACCTCCAGAAGTTAATAACTGATGGCGTGATGCAATTTTGCAAAGATTGACTTTTTTATTTTAAAGCACCAATTTGATTATCATTCCTTGAGCAATACAAAAGTTTAACCAGGAAAAACCTCCACTTATTTTGAATAAAATCAACTTCAACTTACCGAAAAAGGTTATAGATTTACAAGTATTACCTACCTACCTATGCTATGGTCAGTATGGATACCTATGGAAGATTCTGAACGCAGGCTTGGCCTCTGTATTCAGATCCAGGTTTGGTCCTTGAGATGAGCTGGGTCAAGGCCAGGTGGAGTGGTGTAAAACTTAAATTTTATGTGTTCATTGTCCCAGAATTTGTCCAAACCAACTTCAAAACTGAAGACACTAGGTACATCTATTACATTTCTTGGTAAACTGTTCCATGGTTTCTTTATACGCATTTGATATGAGTTTCTTCTTGTAGTGGTATGTGATCGAAAAATATATAACTTTTCACTATGTCCTCTTGTGCATTTTTTTTATTAAACCCAAATCAGGCACTACTTCCTAGTCATATTTATGAAATAACTATTGATGTACTTGTATAAACCTCTACTGTTCTTCAAGTTTATTAATCCACTTCTACCCAAATTTAATCTCTGATTTTTGAAAAGGTAATTTCATGTAAAAGTAGGGCATATGTATTATGTCAATGACCATATCAGCGTTGAAGAGGCTGAATGCAGATAAAATAAATATATATTTTTTTTCAGTTCATTACTTGTTTGTCCCTTTTTTATGCCTCCGCCACGAAGTGGTGCCGGAGGCATTATGTTTTCGGGTTGTCCGGACGGACGGACAACCCGAAAACATAATGCCTCCGGCACCACTTCGTGGCGGAGGCATAAAAAAGGGGCAGACAAGTTTTCGGGTTGTCCTTTTTTATGCCTCCGCCACGAAGTGGTGCCGGAGGCATTATGTTTTTCGGGTTGTCCGTCCGTCCGTAATTACGTCCGTCCGCATTTGTTTACGCGATAACCTGAGCAATATTGACTGGAATTTTACCAAACTTGGTCCAAGTATAAAGTATGATGGGGCAATTACTTGATTAGATTTTGGGTGAAATCGGCCAAAGGCCAAAGGTCAAGGTTAAATCATGAAATTGTATCCGTTTACGCGATAACTCAAGACTGGATCGAGCAAATTTTGCCAAACTTTGTCCGAGGATGATGAATGATGGGACAATTAGTTGATTAGTTTTTGAGGACAGAGGTCAAAGATCAAGGTCAAATCCTAAAATTTATCTTTTTGCGTGATAACTCAAAACTGGATGAAGCAGCTTTCACCAAACTTGGTCCAAGGATGATGTTTGATGGGGCAATTAGTTGAGTAGATTTTAGTGACATTGGCAAAAGGTCAAGGTCAAATGCTAAAAATGGTGCTATTTCCCCCATATCTATGCAATGCCAGAAGGTATTTTCTTGAAACTTAGTGTAGACATGTACTACTGCGTAAAGATTCTCCAGGGAGAGTTTCATGTCATGAGGTCAAAGGTCAAAAGGTCGGAGGTTAGGTGAAAATGTTGCAATTTCACTTTTCTCGCAAATGGTTCAATATATCTTCATGGAACTTGGTACATACGCATGTACTGACTGGCAGGGATTATCTAGGGAATTTAGGGGTCATGGGTCAACAGGGGTCAAAGGTCAAGGTCAACTCCTCAAAATTTTACTATTTCCCTCATATACTAGCGTTTGCAATGCTTGCATTATTAGTTTTAAAACTTAATATATACATGTATTACCTAATGGAGATTCTCTGGGAAATTTCCAGCCAGAAGGTCAAAGGTTAAGGGTCAAAGGCCAGGTTTAAATGAAAAAAATATATATTTTGTACAGTAATTACACTCTTTCTTCATACCTTGAAAATACTCAATGCATAAACTTACAAAAGGGTCGGTCAGAAGTCAAGTAAAAATCCTCAATTCCCCAAATATGTGTACCTGCACTCTTAGATAATTATAGCAAACCCAGTTCAAGGAAAGTGAACAGTCAAGATATTTCTGACAAACCTGTTTTTATGCCTCCGCCACGAAGTGGTGCCGGAGGCATTATGTTTTCGGGTTGTCCGTCCGTCCGTCCGTCCGTCCGTCCGTCCGTCCGTCCGTAATGAATTTTGTGGACAGGGTAACTATCAAAACCTTTTGAGGTATCCTAATGAAACTTGGCATGTATGTGTATAAGGGGGTGAAGTTGTGCCTATCAACTTTTGGGTGCATATGCTCAAGGTCAAAGGTCAAAAGGTCAAGGTCAAATGCTTAAAATTTCACTATTTCCCCCATATCTATGCAATACCTGAAGATATTTTCTTGAAACTGAGTGTATACATGTATTACCCAATTAAAATTCTCTGGTGAAAGTTTGGGGTCATGAGGTCAAAAGGTCAAAGGTCAAAAGGTCAAGTAAAATGTTAAAATTTTACTTTTTTCTCTGTATCTTGGAAATTGTTCAAGGTATCTTTATGGAACAAAGTATATATGCTTGTACTGACTGGCAGTGGTTATCTAGGGAATTTGGGTTCATGTTGTCAAAGGTCAGGGGTCAAAGGTTAAGGGCAATACTTCAAAATTTTACTATTTTCCTTGTATTTATGCAATGCCAGCAGGATTATTTTTTTTGAAACTTGATGTATGCATGTATAACCCACTAGAGATTGTCTGGGATTTTTTTTTTGCCAAGAAGGTCAAAGGTCAAAAGGTCAAAGATCAAGTGAAAGTGCTGAACTTACTTCTTTCTCCATATCTCGGAAGTGGCTCAAGTTATCTTTAAACTTTATTTAGTACATATTTATGTATGTTCTGCCTGACATTGATTCTCTTATGAATCAAAGGCCAGATGAAAATGATAACAATTTACTGTTCAATACAGAAATTGCACTTTTTCTCCATACCTTGACAATTACTCAAGTGCGTAAACTTATGAAAGGGTCAAAGTCAAAGTTAAAGTTCTTAAATCCCCAAATACATGCTCTCCTATTCATCCAATTAAACATAGGTCAAGGAAGGTGAACATTCGATACATTTGTGACAAACATGTCATTTTAATATTCTGCCAATTTTGTGAAAATGTAATCACACATTGTCCACATATAATATAGACCTATTAGGAGAATCATGCATTATGGCGGAGGCATACCAGTCGCCATAGCGACATTTCTAGTTTCAGTATTTTGCCAGTTATGTGAAACTGTAATCACACATTGTGAAGACATTGTACTATACACCTGTCGGGAGAATCATGCATTATGGCGGAGGCATCAGTTTTTGTCTACCACTATATGAAACGTAGTAATAACCTGCACAATTTCTTGCTGGTCACTAACTTCATGAAGTGTTTATTACCATGGGCAAATGTATCAATTACTGAGTAGGATTTTTAAAGAGCCATGAGTCCATGAAATTAACAGTATTTATTTTTTTTTCCGTTTCTAAAGCTCTCAGAGGCCTGAGCATCCAGGAGGAAGCACACACTGACAGGATTGTTCTCAAAAGGCATCTGATTGCAGTGGTTCCAGCACTTCAGGTATTGCTTGTGTTTGCTATGACCGTTAGTCATATTGCATGCAGTCATTGGGTACCATTTTTGATGGAGTTCATTACAAATTTGAAGAATGTCATTTCTGAAAAGAAAGTTTCAAATATAATGGGAAAAAAGTCAAATCATTGTACTACATTTGTACAAAAGGCTCTTTTCATCCTTTGTGTAAATTCTAGCTTTTAAGGATTTGTATCACCCATGATGACATCGTGAAAAAAAAAATACTCTATAAGACAAAATGTATCAATAGACTGCAGGAAATTGACAAGTGTGTGCTTTTCAAAAGAATTGAATGAAACAGAGAAAAAAAATATAGGTAATGCAACTTGCTTATGCTCAGTAATATCATTTACTTTTCTACCTACATACCAAATTTTTGAACCATCCATGAGATAATCTACATTGTAATGTCCTATGTAATCCTTTGTTTCAAAACAATGTCAAATTCATCTTGTTTTTTGATTGTGTACTTTTTTCATCATTGAACATATTCTTCTTCAGATCCATCTCTTGGGTGTGCTAAGCCATCGGATATCTTGGACACTCTTTCAGGTACCTTCAGAACCTCACATGGTGACAGTAGTGCAGTTCTCACTAGGCAGCTGCAAGACCACACATACTCCAGGTTTGTGTCCAATATTTTCCTTCTACTGTCCCGAACAATTAAATAAGGAATTTTAAAGTTTGCTATTGGTTGCAATAGAACTTCAACTCTTTATGTGCCATTTTCGCACGCATGACTCAGTCGACGGCGTGCCAAGTTAGCATATTCTGCTCAAACACACAAACCTGCCTAAACTAATTGATAATCGCCAAATGCCACAATGCAATGAAAGTGTTTCTTGCAATTCTGTTCCATTTAAATTTACCTTGCAGTTTAAGTGGTGATTGACTGTCACAAGCATTGTTCCTTACTAGATTTGTGAGTAAATTCTAAGTTTATGTAACTGTTTTGTGTGCAAAAGTTATGCCTCTGCAATCATGCAGCTACTGGCAATGTGAAAGAAAAGCAATCATTCATTTGTCATACAATATACATCAAAGCAAAGCTTGGCATTTTCTCTACATCTTTGCTGACTACATGTTCAGGGTAACATAGATTTGAAAAACAATGTTTTCCCAAAACGTGACTACGTTGCAGTCTCAGAGTAATGTGGCACACAGGGGGTTTCCACAATGGCACATTATGAGTTAATTAAGCTTTTAAAACACTGAATTATTACTGTTATTTTCATCACTCAAACCAAAAGACTAATCACTCATTTTCAAGTCAATATTTTCTCTGGTTTTGTTTTCAGGAGCGTGGATTCAACCACTCTCCCAGCTTCCTCCCAGCGATGTGATCAACAAATACCTTCGATTCGTACAGAAGAGATCATTGACTTTGGTATGGAAAAAAACTTTAATTCATACTTCTCCTATATTTCGTATGAATCCATTGCTATGATTGTTACCCTGTCACCCCTGTTACAACGAACACGGTTATAACCCGAAATTTCGTTTTAACGAAGTAAAACTTCTGGTCCCAAAATTATAACCGTGAAAGTCTATGGTACAAAATTTGCTTATAAGGAACACGGATAAAGCAAAATTTTATAACGTAGTCTTTTCCGAGTGCCACTGACAAAGAAAAACAGAAGATCTGTTCTCCGTTGTAATGAAATACGAATCACTTCTGAAAATGCATAGCGGAACAAGCATTGTATTTTTATAGCGTCTGTGCATGACGCTTCACATCACTGTGTGTTTGCTCCATGTGTCACGCAGTTTCCGAGGGGAACTTGCGTTATTGTAACATAATAATCTGAAATCAAATAAGGTTCATTTTATTGTTTCGAAGGTTCTTTATAACAAAACACACAGATTCTGATACACCTAAATGTCCGTTAGTTCGGAAATGAAATGGCGTTTGTTTTTACAAACATTCTGGCGCTATTTCAAAGGTTCGTTGTTAAGGTTTATATTAAAATTATGATTTTTCGGAATAACGAATCTTCGGAAGAATGAAGCTTCAAACAAACCGTCGAAATCCCGGGAATGGCGAAACTTCGGAATAAGGAGCCTTCGGAGTAACGAACCTTTGGAATAGCTAACTGTATCCGAATCCTAAACCGTCATTTTCTATACATGCGTGACAATACAAACAACTTTATGCTCTCTTTTAAATGTGATATTCAGACCAAATGAAAAGGTACGATCCCATTTCACAAAGCTTTCTAGTGTATGATGAATATTCAACAAACAGAATATACATGGTTTCCTTGTTTTCGTTATGTATATTGTAGATGTTCGGTTATAACGAAATTTCGTTTTAACGAAAGAAAACTGCCGGTCCCGAGTATTTCGTTATAACGGGAGTGCACTGTATACATATTTCTTCTTACCACAATGAAATACAGTGTATATTTGATATACACTCTCTGTGGCATCTGTATTCATCTTGTGCAACATTATTTAACTACTGCATCGTCTAGTAAAAAGTGAGGTAGGGTTGTAGAAAAAAAACCAGCAAGAACAATATGTGTCAAAGGGACGTTGATTTATGTTCAGTTGCATAGGAATGTCAAATCATTGCAATTTAACAAAACTAGCTTGCACTCATAGGCATTCGTTTCTCGCACAGACAGCAACCTAGTCCGTTCTCACCGTACCACCACACACCAAGTACCAGTATGTAGTACGCAGCCTCTTCGCCTAGCGTCTACATGATCGCATAAACATTGCGTGCAAGCATGCAATCCATCAGTTGTGGCCATCAGCAGTACAAATGAATGCATCAAAATAAGAACCTACGCGTTTGAAGCAGTTATCTTGGAGCGTGTACCCTCAGCAAATTGCATTTTTTATGCGGGCTTGTGAATTCATAGTAATACATGTACTGTTAATTTCTTTACATGTGAGTAAAATTTCAGGCAAATTTTGAGATATCTTAAAGATGCTCGGTCGTCGATTTCAATGGGGATATATATTTCAAAATTACTGAGCAAGTCAAAGCCTTCAACAGCATAATATTTTAGAACGTAAGGTGATGAAATGTGGAAGATACTAGCCTCTAAATATGCATTTAAATTTTCGAAATTAACATTTAACACCATTTTTGATGACCTCATGCACGTTAACGAAAAGTCAACTTCGTGTCACAGTCAGTTTTTCTTGCAAAGACTATAAAGTTCTCTCAATTTACAGATAATGAACACTTTTGCATAAATATCCATGCTAAAACAGTCAATCAAAAATGCCTAATTTTCTTTTAACTGATATTTTGGAATGCGCATTGGTTGCTATGTGAGGCTGTATCTTAGCAACCAATTGACCTTGGGGCAAAACATTTTCAGAATTTTTGTCAGACACTCTAGGAAACATTTGGTGCGATTTTTAAGAAAATCGGAGGGGGTCAGGTGACAACTTTTCTGAAAATTGGATGATTTGACGTGGATTGACCCTGTAAATTACTCTTTCATTCCATTCAACCGCGAGTATACGCGTAGTATCGCTTGTACAGCATTCGTCAGGCAATACGATGACTAGTAAGAGTAAAAATCGTCACTAGAAGATAGTCTGTACGCTACAACTTTTACAGTCAACTGCACACTAAAGCAATAACATAAATGAAGGGAAACTTCCTTTGGGTGGTAATGTGAAGTGTTTATTCAGGACTACAGTTCAAGTTTCAATTTTAAGATAAACAAATAATGCGTTGAGAACGGATTTCTTGTATTTAATGTCTGAATAACCCGTCTTTCACGTACTAATCACAGACGATATTAAAGTGTGGACCCTGGTAAAATTATTCAAAACTACAGTGTTTTGGTTTTGCTTTTGTGGTTAAATATGAATCAGACATCAAACCAAGTTGTCAGACAAAGCAAAGTGTTAATACAAACCACAATCAATCATTCCAATTAAAATTGGGAGTGTCCGTTTCAGTAGCAGATCCAAGAGATGTATGAAGAGTGTGTGCACCCCTGTTTTAAGAATTGATCTTGCAGTTTTCTTTTCCTCTTTATACCAATTTTAACAGAATTTTCATTATTTGAGAAAGGCATATCACTATGTGAGCATTAACTGTTCATACCCATTAACAAAATGATGTTGAGCTAGTAGGCCTATGGTCCCTATAGCCTACTTACTGTTTTCATAACTGTATTACACATGATGATTGAAACATGAATGTGGAAAATTAAAACTATGTCATTGAAAAACAAAAATAATGACAACGGCATGTTGAATAGCACTCATTACACAAATTGATAACATTAACATGATATGAAAATAACAAACAAACAGCGCTCTCCTGTTCCTGAATACATTCTAACAGTTCAGATATCCTATACACAAGGTGGATTTTTTTTTTTTTTCGTGAGGGGGGGGGGGGGGGGGGGGTAGAAGGGGTTGCTATAATTTTGTTAAAGCCCAGCCTCAGTATAATTAAGGTTTAGCTTACAATTTTCCAGATATTCTTTTTCTGCTCCAATAATCTTATGCATTCATAGCAACCTACATGTAATGAAAATTACACATTATTCCCATTATTTGACAGTATGGATTGCATCCAACATCCAAAACAGCAGCGGAGGAGGAGGAAATGCCCCCGCTGCAAGAAGTATGTACGACAACTGCCCCGGCATCTATGTGAGGTCCATTGCATATGGCACGAAGATGCCACCACTATGTCTCGCTGCCTTAGTCGTGAAGACGGGCAAGGTAGGGGTGGTCACCCTAAACCCAATATACCAACTTGTCCATTTCCTTCCTGCGAAGCAGCAATGATCGATTTAAATCGTCACCTGAAGAAAATTCACAAAAGACACCCAATTGGTAAGTAATAACCAATGATTTGTGATTTGATATACCAGTTCAAAAGATTTTTTTTTTTTTTTTTTTTTTTTTTTTGGGGGGGGGGGAGGTGTTATCCTTGCAATATAAAGACGACCTTCTTGGCAGCAATACCTACATTAAAACTAGTAACATTTATATGTCTCCAAAGTGGCTCAAAATAACACAGGCTGAAGTAACTATTACTGAGTTTTGTATAGGCAAGTGCAATGACTCATAACCGGACTCATAATGTATTTCAGATACAAGAATAAATGTTTAAGTACCTTGTATTGAGTTGTGACAAGGTTGTACTACTCCATTACTGTATACAAAAATGTACATGAACAGACCTTTTACAATATTATGTCATTGATTTTTGGTTTCTTTTTACAGTGGCCAGGAAAAATTGTGCACATGCGAAAGTATAAGGAAGAAATTCCAGAAGAACTTTTTGGTAAGGAACACACTTATTTCAGTTTGCATTGCAATACTTCTAATAGCTGTAAATTGAAGTCCCCAACATAATGTAATAGTACAGTATATCACAAGAATTCCATGGTGGCTGTCATGAGCATGTTATAAACATATGTCGGATGATTTAAGAACGATAGATAAATGATGTCATGCATGAGCGTATTTTGTTGAAAACACAATACGCCGTGTGTACACATTGCAATGACACAGAAATAAAGTTTGATGTCATTATATTAATTGAACAAAGAAATTTGTATTCTTTTTAAAGACTGTTTTTAATTTGCTCACTGTCAAAAGGGTACATTAAAGAAATAAGCTAAAAATAATTTTAATGTGAACATTAATATAATTCTTTACCTCCCACCAAGTTCTAGAAAAGGAGACTGCATTTCAACAGAAATAGTGAACGTCAAAATTCAAGTTATTAAATCATGTTCTTTTTTATAGTTGAAGTGGAATAGCCGTTATTATTGCACATATTTCAAGTTTTACACAGACAACAGTGTTGTTGGGTGCAGACAACTTCATCAGATGAGATTTGTTGATTAGAATGCAATTTAAATTTGACACTGATGACCTACGAGGAGTTATATATCATTTTGGATTTTCATGAGATTAAATGGACCCCATTTGGGAAATAAACACAATTGCTCGCAATAGTTTGTAACAGTTAGTTGGATGAGCATGAAATCAACTGTAGTTATGTTGTAAGTTCCTTGCTACCTTTTGACACCCAAGCCAATGTTCTCCTCACATTTGCAAATCAAGAACACTGCCTTTAAACAACTTAATATCATGTATTGTAAAAGACACATTCAAACAGAGGTGATCAACCATGATGCCACTTATCTGGGTCTACAAGTATCAGCGGTGACCTCCAGCAGTATCTGTTGGTGTTCCACAGGTGTTTATTCATGTATGGAGTGTCCAATAATGTGTAAGTCTGAGACTTTTCCTACAATTTGGAGAGAGAGCATATATATGTCAGGTATTTTTGTATGACAATGTGATGACGAAAATGTGATGCTATCCTTAAAGTTTTTGTCATAATTCAATTTACATATTAAAAAGAACTGGAGGGATGTTTGCGAATGTATGTTCGCACGGTGCCCCAACACGAGGTGATCCCACCAGAAGTTCAAATGGCGACAGATGAGGATGAAGAAAGTGATCAGGACAATGAGACATCATACCAGGACAACAGCAGAGAGACCCACAAAATGGACCTGCAAAATGAAATCTTCCTTCTCACAGACAAATTTAGTAAGACAAGCACATCAATACACAAAAACGGCATTTCAAGTTTTCATGAAAATTTGGCAGAAATTCCACGTAATGCATTGTTGATTTATATATAAATATAAACTCTACATGTGCCATTAGGGTAAGTTCTTTTGTTCACTTCTATTATACTTCTCTACCTTAGCACCATCTCAGTTTCCCTAATGCTCAGTTTTTATTACGACGAAATAAACTGCATTATTGTGCTTTGCACTAGTTAGGCTTCTAGTAAAACATATATATATATATATATATACAGTATATATATATATATATATATATATATATATATATATATATATATATATATATACATATATATATGTATATAATTGTGTATTCTGATTTCATTTCTTTCTCTCTTTTATGTTATACTCTCTCTAGATATATATAAGTTTAACACTTTGCAAAACAAGGTCTGACTGATTGAAATAAGTACAGCCAAAAAAAAACTCCCAAAACCTGCAAGAATAGCAACCTCATCAATTCTCATATGATTTTAAAATGAGTTATGTAATGCTCAATATAAACAGCACATACAACACTTTGTTTACCTTAGAAGATCTGTATCAATCCATCCAAACTATTTAAATTAACCACTGGGTGTGGGTGCAAAATGGCACATCAATTTTATTAAGTTCTTACAAGATAATATTAATCTGTGTAATGCTCCAGAGAAGGATAATTTTTTCCCATTATTTCTCGGAACACTACATAGAGAAATTCAAGAAATTCCTGTCTTCTTGGGTGGGCTCCATGAAGAGCCATAAAAACACCCAACAACATGGAGCCCAAGTTACAAATATACTGATGTCTGGACTCCGCAGGGGGGAGCGCGACGGCCTCCTGGACTATGAAAGGGCGTTGATGTTCTGGGTGGATTCTGAGAAGAGGTCGAAGGCTGAGGGCACTCTGGCAAGTTGTTGCCACAGTGTGGCTTCTTTCCTTGACTTTCTCTCTCTGTCTCGAGATCTCCATGCCTTTTCGTCGTACCAGGGGGTTGATGCACTACAACAAGGTTTGGTGGCATGGAGAAAGCTGGCTGCCTCCCTGCAGAGGAAAACAAATTGCGTCAGACAGAGAGGGAAGAGAGAGGGTTACGTAAGTCATCTCTCCATAAAGAAAGTACATGTGATTATACCTTTTCTAATATGTAACACCTAATAACTTTGTAATTATTTATTTTCTATCAATAACATTCTTTTGTCAACTTTTTATCCCTATATTTAAATGTGTTGGGGGTTTCAATAGCCTTACCACACCATGTTGCATATTGAAAAAAACCACAAATAGGCTATGGGGCTTTGTAAGATGTCTCAGAGAGTAGCATCCCTGAACTAGTTTTTCACAGTTCTTAAAAATCGTGGTGGAGGCCTCACAGTCTAGAAACTGAGGTTAAAGTGTATCTATGCCCAAAAAATTATTTTTGATATGTGAAAGAGACACATTTCAGGAGTCCATTGCACCAACTTTCAGAGAAAATGGGTCATTAATTAGTGAAATAATGCATCTGAAAGTTTCTAAACACAATGGGTCTGGGAGGCAAGACTACAGCAAACCCTATTGTTGCACTGGGTTACGGAACCACAGCGGTTCCTGAATCTCCCAGACACAGTGTGTTTGGAAACATTGAGATGCATTATTTCAGTAATTAATGACCCATTTTCTCTGAAGGATGGTGCAATGGATTACTGAAATATGTTTCTTTCACATATCCAAAATAATTTGGCCCATCGAAAACCAAGGTCCAATAAATCCTCCTGACAGCTTGCTGTAAGAGTGAGATAATCCGGTCACCTCTGATATCGGGGACAAACCCAGATTAAAACTGGATTACTACACACCTAATGCTCTAATATAGACGGTATAGACATGGCATTAATCACAGCATGTGTGGAGGGATGGGTTAATGGTTATTCTTTATTTGCCCATTTCTGCCTAAGTTTTAGTCTTGAATATCTCCTATAATAGCTGTCAATGGCCATTTTAGGTATGATCATTGCATGATGAAATTTTGTTACATACCCACAGTGTTTCTACCTGATGCATTGACTTTAAACGCAACTAGGAAAATTTGACTACTAAATGGTTGAGCTGATGTGGGTCATTAAAACTACATTTTGAATATAATATTTTTCTTTGTTTAATTCATATATTTTCCAGTAACAAGCCTCCAAGACAATGATGTCAGGAACATCGACGAGAGGTTGGAGGAGTTCTATAACAGTCAACTCCTCCCTCTCGTCGATGCAACTGGACAAA
Organism: Diadema antillarum; assembly: GCF_040938485.1. Classification (NCBI taxonomy): domain Eukaryota; kingdom Metazoa; phylum Echinodermata; class Echinoidea; order Diadematoida; family Diadematidae; genus Diadema; species Diadema antillarum. Next base: position 822,553 of record NW_027272486.1, on the reverse strand, counting down.
TTTCCAGCCATGAAGCAGCGCTGTTTCGGGGCTACTTTATGTTATCAATAGCCCTGCAAAATGGCACAAGGGCCTCGCAAGCCATGAACATGGTGGTGGATTGGGTCCTCCAGGCCCAGGAGGACCCTCACACCAACAGTCATGTAATCAAGGTAAAGTGAAATTTAAACATACATACATGCTTAATACATGCATAACACGTAATAAGTAGAAGGTTCTATTTTGTCCTGCTTCTGCATCAGGCACACCTCGTGTTTCTGTATTTTTCAAAACAGACCTTTGTCCTGTCATTTACAGACTCCCATAATCTAATCACATCATTATTCCATAACACACATTGGCACTGTCATCAGAGAAATTACAAACGGTCCATTACAAGAGTAGAATGGAACAAAGGACCGAAAACAATGCTTACGTGTGGTGGCAGGGACACCCTTGATGTCAACTGATTGGTTTTGATATTGGTGAAAAATTTTGCATGACACCTATGCAGTATAGCATTATGCTTCCCTTTGGAGTTCAGTGTGTGATTAATTGCACAAATTTCTGAGTATGAGGAGTACATTGCACTCTGTTTTACATGGAGTGAAACAGAGTGCAATGTATACCTCACAGTGTAGTAATTATTACCTGTTAGACTGTTTAAATGCCCTTTTGATATTACAACTCAAAAGACTATTTCCTCATGGATAATTTCACTTCAGGTCATCAACCACAAAACTTCCAACACCCATGGAGCAGCGAGAGTGTGCGTCCGTGATGTTGTCTACCGGAGGCTAATGTCGTACGTCCGGAACGTTCGCCCTCGCTCTCAAGGGTATTGAACAAGCATCCAGACGGCGTTTTTCACCGCAAAAACGCCCCACCTGACGAACTCCAGCTGCAATCACTCAATTAGAGCAATTCAGGATAAACTGGGGTTAAATTTAGGTACGTGTTTGCCTCACCCATTGATAGACAAGATAGATGGGTTGGACACATATTTTTTATTGACAAATTTATGCAATTGAGGAATTGCACGTCTTCCATTTGAAAAGTAATGAATACTTTTTCTTTTGTTTAATACTCAAGGTAAAAAAATCATCCCTACCCCCCCCCCCAAAAAAAAAGTAAACAAATTAAAAAAAAAAGGTTTAAAGATGATCTGGATCTCAAAACATCTGAAACCCTGACACATTGCGTTGGCTGCAGACTGCAGTGGTTAGGTGGCTACGTCTATCCTATAGTCTTGTACAAAATAAGAAGTGCAAAAAAAAAAAGGAAAAACATCATGGAAAAAAATTGCAACATTGCACATCATTTAATTATTTTCTTTAGTCTGTTACCATGCCATCTTATCCTGAGATAAAATTTCACAGTGCTACGCAAACAAAAAAATCACTCCACACAATACACAGCTTGACATTTTGAACCTTCAACCTTCATGCACATGGATAGTTGGCTAACAAGCCCCTTTCATCACATACGTAGTGTATGCTGGTCCTACAGTAGCTCTTCTATATTTCAGTCCTGCACCAGTACAGTTGATCCCCATTATAATGAAACACTTAATAGGATCATTAATTTTACATACATGTTATCTAAATTTTATTAAGTCATAATTATTAAATTTATCATTTTATACTGTAATTGATCACTTGTGAGACTTAGTTTTACCTCATGATAAAATTTGGGAAGAGTTCCTCATGTTCCCCCCCCCCCCCCACTAATTTGCACAAAATAATTACTATTTTTTTTTACTAATAATGAACTAAATAAAGGTTATGCCATTTATGGAAGACTTCCTTTTGAGACAGCCACCCATTAGGGTACGCGGGACCCCTGTGATTAGGGTTTAGTGTTAGGGTCAGTACTAGGGTTTAAAATAATATGAAAAAGGCTTTAGGTGGACGGTGGCTGTCGTAAAATTTTAATTTAAACAAATTGTAATAAGATCTTTGATATTTACCTTTAGTTTGTGACAGGGCTGTAAAGTTCAGAAATATCCTCCAATAATGCTGCGAACAAATTAGTGGGGGGGGGGGGGGGACATAAGGAACTTTTTCCTAAAATTTTGCTATAAGCAGTATTTTAGTGGGAGTGCATTATAAAAAGAATATCTGATCACGCACATGTATGTATTGTACTGTACATGTGAAAAGGCAATCACAGTCTTTGACTCCTTGGTTTATTGAGGTTCCTCTTCATGTCACTGTCACAATTTCTTGCTCAAAACTATTAAGTACATAATGTATTAAATTTTGGGAATAGTGCATGACAAAGAATAGTACATGACAAAGAATACATAGCAACTAATTGACAATTTACCCTACATCGACGTAAATAAGCACTAAATTAATCAGTGTTTTAGTAGTAGCCATGATAAAAAATCATGGGTGTACATACTCGAGCAGGATTCGAACCTACGACCTCCTGATCACCGGACAGGCGTCATCTCCACTAGACCACCGAGCTTTCGCCCGACAGCAAGTGTTGGTTCTAATCCGTATAGCATGCAGCGGGTACTGCTTTGTTATTCAAAAAAAGAATACATACCCGCACATTCTCAGTTTGAAGATCCTGGGTGGCTTCCAGTGGTGTTGTTTTTCGTCCGGATTTTGCTGACAGTTCAGCAAATTTTTATCATCACTACACACTAGATTCCGGCATAAAATAGAACCTTCTACAGAGAAAATAAAAGAGAGAGAGAGAGAGAGAGAGAAAAAAAAAAGAATCATCAGCAATAATCAATGATACAAAACGTGTATTGTACAGTATGTACATGTACCTGTGGGTGAGGCAGGGGAAATTTTGGTCATAATGCATTCACTGTAAATGGACATGTGGAAATTTATCATTTTTGGTTGCTAAATGAAGACAACACATATTGAATTGCACTGCTCTGTGACCGGGATGACTCACTGAACCCCAATCATCAAAGTCACAAATGCACCTTTGGAATTTTTGTGTACGTCAAAAGAAAACTGGAAGCTGTTTAAATGTTTACAGCCAGTTGGAACTCCATTTCTGAGACCTCTTTGATGGTACGTGTTAGACGTTCATTCACTTTAGCGGGATAGGTACATTATTTTTGGGTTGCTAACTTCATTCTACCATGGCCATGTATCAAAGCCAAGATATACCCGGAATAAAGCCTGAAGTTCTAGACCTACCTATAGCACTTTAGAAATAGATCTAGATCTGAGTATAGATCAGACTAAGTAAGTTAGACCAGGGAGGTGAGACCTCCCTGGTTAGACAAGCAACCAAAAAAAATATCCCGCTAAACTGATGAAGGATTGCCAGACCCAATTATTTTACCTGATTACTAAATGTAACGTTAGGCCTAAATACGATTTAAAATCTTCTAGGAGGCTGAAAAATTAAGTGAATACTCTAGGTCTATTAACTGTTAGAACAATAATGAATCAATAAGTTTGGACTTGAGGCATACTACTGCCTACCCCTAGGTCTAGGTTTTCTACTTACTGAAGTTGACACAGCTGGTTCCCTATTGTTGGTACAGGGACCCTCGCCATTTACCAGAGGTGCCGCTTGCAGTGCAGCTCTGCCCCCGCTCTTGCAGGGCAAGGGGCAGCAATCTCGCCCCGTCGATACCAGCACGAACCAGAGCATTTGCAGCCTGTGGGATCTACCACTTCAATGTCACTCATTGTCAGCAATAGACAAATCTGCGAATGATAATTATGTCCTCTAGATCCATCTGAGGCCATAGCCGTAGGCCCTTAGACGTGATATTCTTCTTCGTCGCAAAGATGAAAATCGTAACACAATTACAAATTGTCTATTTATTACGAGGGTCGAGTCGAAGATGTTACTACCTGTGCATATCTGTATCTCTCGGCCGGCGCAGGTACAGCTGTAGGTAGGACCGCCCGGCCGACCAGCCGACTGCATGTACAGCTAGCTAGTACAGTGTGTACATACAGTGGTATTGTTAGGTAGCTAGCTAACAACGTTAGAGCTCGAGCTAGCAAGTTGGAATCGATTGTGAAAAACTTTACGGCACTTGCGAAATGTATACGAGTCAATGAGCAGCTCACGCAAAACCGAACAATTACCGACGTGAATGTGAGTGGTGCACACACCCACATCCGAACTTGTGCCAAAGACTTGTCTCCGCTCGGCCTGCTAGGATGCTATGAGGGAACATTTCGCTGATCCTCAAAATACTTTTGACAAGACATATTCATGCTTGCGCGAATTGTGTTGCAGCATCAGCAAACAGATATATATCCCCATTGAAATCGACGACCGAGCGTCTTTAAACAATACAACTTTCCATCAGCATTGCATTTCTGGAGTGAAGGTTTGCTACCTAAAAGTAGGTCTATGAAATTAAAAGTTTTATTGATAAGATTATATGCCTCCTGTTCTTACCTGTCCTGGAACAGTCTGCTTGGTTTGCCTTGTATAATTTTGTTTGCTTATACTGGGTATATGCATTGTCTTCCAAATATATGGAATTTTTAGTACTGTTTTAATACTGATTATCCCCCCATGCAGGGAGAGAGTGAGTCGGTTATTGTATGTACTGGCAGACAGCTTCCAAGAAGTGTCCAGTATGTCTGCAGGCAATATAGCCGTGGCTGTTGGTCTCAAGCAGGTGGGGAAAAAATGCTTTTGAAACTCTTATGATCTTTGTGGCATATATGCTTTCCTTGAGACAATGATTGGCTGTATTTATATCAAATGATGAAAAGCAGAGGGGTTAAACTGGAGTTCATATATACACGTGTAGGATATGGACACTCACACAATTTTGTCATCTTCGACTTTGTTCTCAATATGATTGTATCGAGTTTATGCTGTGGTTGGGTTTTTTTTTTTTTCCAAGCATTTACTGTAAAACATTATTCAAGCTCAATGGTTCCATCAATATTTGATAGTACTGTAAAAGTGGATATTTTCGCACGACTAATTTTTCGCGCTTGGCCGGATAAGAAGAGTTTTGCGTGTTTTTAATTCAGCGGAATCAAGACATCATGCACAGAAACGTATGGCAAGCAAAAATATTTGTGTGCTTTTATTTTCGCGCTAGTTTCTGATTGCGCGAAATACGCGAAAATTTCAACACCGCGAAAATTTCCACTTTTACAGTAGCAGTTTTCAGATACAGGATGTTTATGCTAAAGGAGATGCCTTGCAGGAGTGTTTCTTTAGAAAGGTTCCAAGCAACCTTATTCAAAGAGGAAAGGGATCAGCAGCAGAAGTAGTAAAACATCTTTCATTGTGTGGCCAACACATGAAGATCAGAGAAATGTTTTATCAGTTGAGACCTTGAAGGTCTATCTCACTGCAGAAAATCTGTTCAAGTTAAATGTTCATCTGCTTTACAAATTGTCATGTATTAAGCATTTTCTTTGTGTGTGTATGATGGTGATTATTTGTAATTTTTATACTAATGGTGTTTTTTGTTTTGTTTTTTTTTTAGTTTCTTTTAGGGTTATCACTACAGTGGACTCCCATTATAACAAAGTCCTTGGGACCGGCAGTTTTCTTTCATTATAACGAAATTTCATTATAACCGAACAAATAAACAATAAAAAACATAGAGCCGATAATGTTGCGGTCTCCATTTTTATTTCGGTGTAACTGGAATTTTGTTATAACCGTGTTCATTATAACGGGAGTGCACTGTGATAGTAAATATTGCTGTTGTCGTTCTTTTCCTCATGACATAAGACTGTAACAGGAGACACACTGGTTGCATCCAAAGCCTCTTACAACACTGCCCGAAAGAGCCTCAGACAGCAGCAGCAGGAGTCCCAGTCCAAGGAGAGGGTGGGGTGGGATGTTGGTGGTGAGGATGGAGATGAGGATGAGACTTCTCGTCTACCTCTCCTGGAGGCGGTCAACATCCCTGATCCTGTCTTCTTCTGTACCATTGAGCCCCCATCCCAGGCCTACCAAGCGGGTTAGGGGATTTCCCACTTATACTGCATGCATTCACATTGCACATTTGTCTCTGTGCTGAATTGGTGGTGTACCTTAGTTGTACTGTAAATGTGCACCTAGGTAACAAATTATGCTGGTGTAGTTTGTTGTGGTACACTCCCATAACAAATTAGCTGCATCTGGTTGCAACATGGGTGCTGTATGTAGACAGGCAGCCTTGTGTATATGTCTTGATACAGCTTTACTGCAAAAAGTTCAAAAGGTCAAACACACTGCTTTTTATATTTCATTATTTTCTTTATCAGGCATACAACACCCCCATGTGTTGAGAGGCAATGATTCATGCATTAACGGAAAGCATGCTTTTAAAAGTGTGGGACAATCTTTCTGCAGTATGAATGTGCTATCATCACAGGACTGCATCTGAATTGTTTTGAGAGAGCAAAAGCAATATGAATGCGTTTGTTTTGATACCGCTCTCTGGTATTACACCCAGACATTGTCTCAGTGCAACACTGGTATGAAATTTTTAGGCAATGTGAATGTGGTCGAAGAGTGACCAGTCATAGTCATTGTTTCTCATAAAGGAATGTTCCACTTCGTGCAAGCAGTTACTACCATTTTAATAGGGCCAGCTCTGCATATTTCATCATCAGTCATACATTGTATGATCCATTTTGTGAAGATGACTACCATTACACATTATGAGTTTCTGTCACTTTCACAGTATATCTTATCACAATCATAGATACTGTAAGATGGTTTTTTATTGAAATCACATGCATGGTACGCAAAGGTTAAAGGCACTCAATCGTGGCGAGTGGTTTGTGTGGCAAGGAGACGAACGCAACATGCTGCCTCCCCCATTCTGTATCAAATGTAGTGACCCCGAATGAGAATAGCGCTGGCTCAATGGGTCAGCGAACAACACGCTAACCTACAAGAGCTCTATGCTACAAATCTCCTAACCCAAAATGGCTGTCCGAGTGAGCCACGAGAGCTTCCGAATGGACACACGCTCTCAGTGCGCATGTGCATGAAGAGAGGCCAAAAGAGCCACGCGTCTTCTGGCCTCTCTCCTCCAATCACCGCAGCTCACGGTGACAATGTTTGTGTATGATGCGTACACACACACGCACACACACACACACACACACACACGTGTCTCAGTGGCAGCATTGTCCCACACGTTTATGGATATAGCACCGAGTCTGGCATTGCGCAATTGCATGCACAAACTTTGGTCGATCGGAGTTTACGTACCATAAGGGATGGCAATCGGCTGCCTTTAAACTGTGTGTGAGTGACATGCATGTAGGTCATCAAAAAGACACAAAGGGAGAGAAACTGCACAGTGATAGGAAATGGCCTTGTTTGAGTGAGCTATCACCTTGGGTGCGTTCAAACGCTGTAAAGCGAACCAAAGCGAACTGAACTAAAGCGTACCGTACCAAACTGTGCCAGTTTTGGAGCGTTCTAGCGCTCTGTGGAGATAGCGTACCTCATGAGTTATTTTTAGAAAAGGTCACACATCTTTGTAGCAAGAATGTCATCCACCTGGCGCTTGAACAACTTACAGCTGTCCCGAACAAAGAGAATGATGTCTTTCCATTGTGACGTATGCGCATGATATGCGCATGCTTTACAACGAACTTTTGGTACGCTTTGGTACGCTTTTGGAGCACATCGGGAGGTGGTCCACTTTTAGCTTGGTACAGTATGGTACGGTACACTTCAGAGGCGTTCGAACGCTCCTCTGGCGCGGGTACGGTACGGTACAGTTCGCTTTAAGAGAGCATTCGAACGCACCCAAAGACTTGACAGATTTATATCAACCATACCATACAATGTTCTGTACAGATCTTGAAGCTGCTTTGGAGTGCTTGCAGAGAGAAGATCCCAGCTTGCAAGTCAAGATGGATGAGGACACGGGCCAGGTATGGCATATTATCATCCGCTATTTTATTCTTTTGTTAGGAAATACCTTTGTTTAGTGTACCATAGAACAGTAATATGAGGGATTGACTGTCCCAGTGTATGTGGTATCTCAGTGTTAGTATAAAACAAACCGACATAAAATCATTAATTTCGAAAAAGCCTACATGTACATGTTCTTTATCAACTTACAGCAGGCAAAGTTTATAGGTAAACATATTCTGAAGGTGTGCATCTGAAATGATTGCGAGCCAGATGTGAGTTCATGGAACTTGTTTTATGATTGTCATGTCAAAAAAACAAGAAAAAAAAATTGTCTGGATATAATTTTTGTGAATTGAGTTCACCTGTGCCTGATATAAGACAATTATTTCCCTCATTTGGGCAAGTCGAATGCAAGCATAGTGTACATAATTCATATCAATGATTCCCCCAAGCTGTAGGATGCCTTAGAACTGATATTGAACACCTTGAAATTGCACTCTGCCATGAATAAAACTATGCTAGTTTTTGCACACAGTTAAGGGGAGTAGCAGTGTTTACTAGTATATCAGGGCAAAGTATTTCATTAATGAGATATCTTGAGTAGCTTGCCATCACTTAAGAGTTCAAGTCAAACTTGCAAGGCATGGAATATGCATTAAATTGCATTTCATGTTGAGGAAACATTGGAAAATTTAAATAATGAAAGGATAAAAAAAAACCTTCCACTTTTTCTGTCAATAATAATGAGATGCTTAGATGATGCTAAACTACACCAATATCTTTGGAAATCTTTAAGAAAATGTAGTCAGTGTGTCTGTTGCTACTCAGTATGCTGATATCATCATATTCTCAATGAATTTGGGAGAAAAAGAACATGTTATCCCTGGGGTGACAAGACCTTGCGTTTAAAAAAAAAGAAAATGAATTTTTAGCAGGGCAAAAAAAAAAAGAAAGTCTGCAACATCTTACGCAAAAAAAAAAATAAATAAAAAATAAATGTTGACATCAAATAGTGTAGAAACATTGCTTTGGATTATATTGATAAAACTAGAAAATTGGTATTTTTTATTTTCAAAATTGATTTAGGAGGTTTTTGAATATAATATGCTTATTGAGATATGAGGTCTTTTCACCCCAGGGAGGATTTATATGTAGTAAAATTTACACTTGTAACCAACTAAATTTACTCCCAATTTTCCCACCCATGTGATGCTTCCACCAGTTAATTCTGTCTGGAATGGGGGAGCTGCACCTAGACATCATCCAGGACAGGATACGCAAGGAATACAAGATTGACGTGGAGCTGGGTCCCCTGCAGATCAGCTACAGGGAGACAAGCACCGCCTCAGGGTCTGGATCTGGTAGGATTCAGTATCATTCTGCTACCCTCTACCCCTACCCGCTACCCCTACCCCTACCCCCGTGCATGTGATTTACAAGTGCCACATGTACCTCGCTCTGTGCTTGTCTTTGGGACAATACAAGCTCAAAATGGCTTCATATGCTTACTGAATAATCTCTAATTCAAAAAGATCATGTGACCTTGCACGAAGATCCTACAGAAGGTTTCGAAACTACAGAACGATAGTAATGTGCAAGATGTGTATGGTACAATCTTTAAAAGAAGTTTCTAGGTTATGTGTACTACAAAATAGTATCCATGCATCAGAATGTATTTTCCATACAGTCACTGTAGTGATAACAAGTATGCATTGCTGCAGAGTAGAGAATTCCTGTGTGTGACATCCACTATTCCTGCTTAAATGGACAGCTTCACTGGACAAGGTCCTGGGCAGCAAGCGTCACCAGGCAACAGTGACCGTCTCTATCCAGCCCATGGATGACCATAACGTTCCCTTTCAGGTGCGAGTGGTCAATGAGGAAGGGGGAGCGAAGAAGATGCTGGACGAGATTGAGCAAGCGGCCAGTGAAGGGGTAGTGGCTGCGTGCAGACAGGGTAGGATATAGTGACCTTATTACGAGCAGTAAGTCAGTGGAGTTTATATGAAAATCTGATAACACATGTGCAGCTAACCAAGTACAGTCCTTTGTACTTCATTTAGGTGGTAAGCACTAGCATATAGAGCAGCACACTTCCTTATGCAGAATCATTACTGTAAAACCAAACATTTTTGTGTGTGTGCCCGAAACTTTTGAGAGTTTCTTGTGGAGCCAATATTTGTGGAAGTAAAATGAATGAGATGGTGTTTGTCTACACAATGTATTGACTGCCAGAGGCAATTTGTGAAAGTTCTATGCTGCGAATGTTTCTTGTTTTACAGTACATGAGATCCATCAGCATTATATTGCATGCATTTTCCTTTTGAGTTGATTTTCTTTGTTGCATCCTGATATAGATTGTAATTGTTGTTATTTTACAGGTCCAGTCATCGGTTTCCCCGTTCTAGGCATCTGTGTGACGATCGAGAGTCTGTCTGTCGCGCCTGGCACATCTTTGGCAATGGTGGCAGCATGCACTTCTCAAGCAGTCCACAATGCATTGCTTCAGGCTGGCGGCTCTGTCCTTGAGCCGGTCATGAATGTGGAGGTTTGTTACCTTTCCAAAGTCATTTCTAAAGCTGTCTTTTCATACATCAATTGGTTGATGTTCCAGGAGGCATTGTATTCAAAAGTTGTCAGTCAAGGTTGTCTTCTGGTTGTCTGTCTGTCTGACTGTCATTCTCTCCATGCTTAGAAATCTCATATTCGGCCTTGAGATGGCAAAACCATGTATCTACATCCAACATCATTTCCAGTACCAATCAAGCTTGAAGTTTCGCAAACCTACAGTTCTTTTTCTGTTTTTGTTCGACACTTCATATCTTACCCTAGAAGGACAAACAGAATCAGTAATACAGTGCATGCAAATTGATTTCACTAGACCTTTTATTTTTAGAATAATTTGCATTTAATCAAAACATACATTGTTTTGCCATCTCAACATAACCACTCTATTGCCATTGATACGGCAAAACAATGTACATAAGTCTTGATCGCTTGCGCGCTTATTATGTATTACAATGTCAATATGTGCACGCTTCTGCAGCCGCGAGTGGCACGCAACCTATTACTGCGTAAACATGTAGATGGCAAAACAATACATCGCATGTAGATACGTTGTTTTGCCAAGTCCATGCCCGACGTGTGTTGAGCAGGGGTAAGAGTATCGTCGCTTACATTGCTTTGCCAAGTTGAACAAACTTTGAACAATTCCCACTGGGAGGGAGCGTCATATCTCAGTGACAGAATGGGTTCTGATTTCAAGATTTGGTCGAGAGGTAGATTGTACTAAAATAAGCTGAAATATGTGACTAAGTAAATTTTCATGAATTTTCGAACTTGCATTGTTTTTGCCATCTCGAGGCCGTATTGCCATACTGCATTCCTTTTCGCAAATATTTGGGCACAGACAGAACTTTTCCATTGAGGAGGACATGAAAAATGTATTACACTTTTTTATACCAAGAACAGATCTGAAAAGGGGTTCTTTAGAGAGAAAAGTGAAAATGGGGAACTTTTGTGCACCAACTGAATTGAGAGCTGCTGATCACCTAGATCACACAGAGGTGATATACCTTACCAGTCACAACTTTTAGGTACTGTAATAACTGTGTTGTGTGCCTGTCATTTTTCCCCCCAAGTTTTCTGTGCTCTACTTCTCTGATATTTCTGTTGTCATACAAAGCACTACTATATCAAGATGGTTTATCCCTTAAAAGTAACAATGTAAAGATTTATACAGTCAAACCTGCCTTAAGTGGCTACCCAAGGGAAATGACAAAAGTGGCCGCTATAGACAGGTCAATGGCCATTTTGAATTTCAACACTTGCATTGTATAATAGCATAAAATACTGCATTTTATTAAAAAACAAACAAACAAACAAACAGCAAATAAGTTTATTTGAGCAGCTATTATAAAGTTTTTTTTTTTTTTTTTTTTTTTTTTACAATTTATTTCATTTTAAATTTTCCTATAGCCCACTTCTGTTCTTTTGATAAGACTCGGTAAGAATTCATGCAATGAACGTAAAAGCTAAAATCTTTATGGCTGATTTAACTGTTCAGCTAAAGATTTTGGGGCTGCTTTATATGTAGTTAGATATTCACCATGGGTTACAAAATGAGTGGCCATGTCAGGCAGGTGACCCCTATATAAAGGGTCTATGATACAGTAATTTTGTGCGAGGGATTTTTCAGTGGCCGCTATAAGCAGGTGGCCACTAATACAGGTCTGACTATAATTTCAGCTTTGTCTCTGAAAGGTGTGTGACTTCAAGCTAAAACATAGTTTTCAGAATGGTCCGCAATATATCTTCCACCATTTGGACTTTGCTTGCTCTATATCACAAGGGTCTACCAAGAAACTTGCCTGGCTATGTCTGGCATATGTCAGGATAATGATTTGTTTTGGAGTATTTTGAGATCAAAAGAGTAAAATAATTTTGATCTTATGCAATTGACTTTTATTCCTGAAGGGCCCTCCCCATTCAGTAGTGGGTAGGTAGAATGTAACTCGATGAGCTATTGTGCCCTAGCAACAATATATCCCTACAAGCTGCATGTGATTCACTCTTGCGTGGGAGATTGGCGGATACTGCTGTGGCCTGATTTGTTGATTATTGATAATTGACTCTAAAAAATTATGTAGCAACCACGATTTGACATGCTCTGAGACAGTAGTACTTCCATTGAACCTTTTTGTCATATTTCATATTTTTGTCATTTCCCAACTTGAATGATATTATGTTGTTCTTTTACGTATTTCTTATACATATATGTTTACATTTTTAGAGCAAATTTTGGTAATTTGCAGGCATATAAGAACTATGCTTTCACTTTAACCCATGAGGACGAGTCCCGAGTCTACTCGGGCAAGCGTCTATGAGAAATGCGTGTTGTAGCAAAATCAGACCGTTCTCAATGGGTTAAAAATGTTTCAGATCACCACAGATGAAGAGAGACTTCACGCGGTCCTAGGTGACATGGCAAGGAGAAGAGGTCATGTCCTGGATGTGGAGAACAGGATGGACAGCAGGGTTGTCATAGCAACCACTCCCTTGGCAGAAATGATGGTTAGTACCAGATGATTATTGGTCTTGTGGACATATGGCATTGTAGCAGGATTAAAACAGGGATTAAAACTCAAAAACGTCAATGAAATTGATAAGGGAGTGTCTACACTGCCCTTTACTGGGTATTGTGTTTATGCTAGGTGATTGGTTTCCATGTCAACAGGTCTTTTTTTTTGTCTGTCTCTTTTTTTTATTTAGAATGTGAAGCTTTGCATTCAATATCTGATATTATGAGAGGGCATAGATTCTGCAAAGGAAACCAGAGATCTAGCTACATTACATTAAAAAACAATTTGATTGACTTTATGAAAGGACAAATTAAGTGGCAAGCAGAGCTGAGCAAGGAAGAGATGAGTTGGTGATGGAGATCGCTGTTTGATCCCTCTCTTTTTTATTTTGTTCCATTGCATCACAAGGTTAGGAGATTGATTTTTGTGACATCTCTGGTAGACTCAGGCTGCTCTGCTTTGCTGGAGGTGTTGGCTCTTAAGAACACTGCAGCATTATTGTGAGGACTATGTTTATTTCATGGTCACATTATGAAAGGGAGTCTCTGGTAATGTACATGTTTATTGTTGTGGCTTAAGTGTTGGTCTTAAAACATTCACAGCAGTCTCCCATCAACAGCTTTATGTCCTTTCGCAAGAGGAAAAAAAAATCACTTCTCTTTGTAACCTTTGTTCCATTTTCTGTGTTTCTTCATGTGGACTTGCGTGTGTCCATGCAGTGTCTTTTGTTAATCATGTCAGTAACATGGAAACATGCAAGTTATGCTCAGTCTAGGGGAAGATGCATTCCAATGTCTTTTGTAAAACATAATAGAACTTCAGCAATGACTGACAAATGATGTCACTGACAGAACCTTGGTGTGGAAGTTTTTTTGTGGGCATATTCCAGTAATCTGAAGAAAAGTAGTGGAAAAATTGCTATAAAAGATATGAAATGTATGTAGAAATTTGTTTCACTTCAATGATTCGACATGCATTTTCATTGTATAGTTCCTTTAAGATAGATACTAAAGATGTGATTTGCTGCTTGCTATTTTGCCTCACACTCTCCCATCCATGCTAGGGCTACTCCACAACGCTGCGGTCACTCACATCTGGCACCGCGTCATGCTCCCTGGAATTCTCGTCCTATGCCAAGATGTCACAGGCAGAGCAAGAAGTGGTGGTGAAGAAACTGACCGGCATCTTATGATGACACGAGTGGCTTTCAGTAGACGAGCGATTTGACTTAACCCACCTACTGGCTAGGGAACCAGGGTTTATGGAGATCTCAAAATCTGGTAGAGGATTGGTTAAATGTCCAATCCTTGGTTGCAGGTGCCAAAAGTCACACACAGGTGCCTAACCTCACGATAGAGAAGTTAATGCATTTAAACATCACTTGTGCTTCCCTTTTCGTTTTCTCAGCAGTGGGCTTGTCACATCAGAGAGAGACAATTCTCGTGGAGGGACAGTGGAATTTTCATGAGAACAGATCCGAGTAAAGGAAGTTGAATATAATGTGGTGTAGTAGTACAGTATTCATCGCATAATCGGGACAGGTTGGGAGTAGCAAACACAGCCCCTTTAAGCGAGGTGCCCGATTTCGCGATGAGTACTCACCATACACTAACGGCATACGACATGTGTAGTGCACACACACACACACACACACACATTCATACTGACGTACTGTACATGTACATGAATACACAACACCCTACCCCTTGGCGCGACCCTCCAGCTCTCCCTGCATTCTCGCAATGATGTAGAGTAATCGCAACCGGGTTCGATTCTTCTGTCAAACACGCGTGTACACGTAATCAATGTCAGCTCATAGTCTAGACTCATAAAACGTTACGTATTCGCACATACATTGAACCCTTCTCATCTTTCACCCTCTCCCTCCCACTCTCTCCCCCATTTCACTGAATACGTAACTGTTCATAGCCCTCATTTCAATCACGTAACTTTTGCCCAGTCACAACTGAGGAAGACTGTGACGTACACACAGATCACAGTGTACAGCTGTATTGAAAGTTGAAACCAAAGACAGTAGATAACAAGATACGAAGGCGCGCGATAACAATGGACTTTGCCCTCAGAGTGTATGACTGAGATTAAACAACGCACACAGCCTGGGCTGTATGAGCGAGGCATGTTTTTTATTGGATGTGAGTCGAGTAGGAATTGCAAGCGAGCACATGGCTTTGCTTATGTAGGGGAGAAGAATGTTCGCGAAGGCATGTGCTTTGCAATGGCATGGATACTTATACACGGCGCTTTCGTGGCTATGCATGTACATGTACTGGATGGACGAAGGTCAAAACACACCAATCCAAAGCTTGCTTTGTAAGTTTGTTGTAAACGACAACTGATACGGAATCTTTGAAATATTGTTGTGGTATTTTGGTAGATTTTTTGTGTAAAATATTAACAAAATCAAAGATCGCTTGAAGAAAAATTGTCCCGTTTATGAGAGGTCCCCGCCCGATTATCCAGTGAAAATAACGTGCGTTGGAAATGTTTCTGGGAAGCGTATATCATTTAAGCGAGGATCCCGATTATCAGATGCCCGATTATGCGATGAATACTGTACATGAATTATGTGGAGTTTGAAACTTGATGAACACACTTTGTACGTCTGCTGCACTAAAGGGCTTCTCTTGCCATGTATGGACAACAGATTTGTTGATGGTCAACAGAGAAAAGAGGGACTGTGTGACTGCAATGTAAAGAGGGAATTTCAGTGTGAGAGAGAGTCATAGGGCAGAAATGTCCTTGAATGGGCTTCCCCCTCTCTCTCTCTTTGAAGGAATGGGATTAGTTCCCTCAGCCAATCATTACAAAAGTCCAAAAGAAAAATAACCAACATATTTTGTGTTCATGTGTCACTGGGATTATCAACTCATACAGTAAAAGTGCTGCAACATTCCATGATCATGATGTAACCGCAACGTACTGATGAGACCCTGATATCTCAAAATAAGTGGAAGATGCCTCAAGCATTTAAGAGGAAAATTACCAGACAGGTGGATATCGCTTTTTGGCAATTCCTCCCAAGTCAACTTCAGCGAAGACTTGCCACATGCAACTATTAACAGCAAATGCCCTCTGATACCAAATCTCATTTCTAGATGATATTTTGCAGAGCTGGATGCACATTCCTGCCAAAATGGGCACAACACGTGACCCTTTCCCACACCCCTTTTAGCTAGTTTAATGGCATTACACAAATGCCCCCTCCCCATCTTGACCACAATGCAAGTTAGACATATACAGTGGACTCCCGTTATAACGAAGTCCTCGGGACCGGCAGTTTTCTTTCGTTATATCGAAATTTCGTTATAACTAAACAAATAAACAATAAAAATACATAGAGTTGACAATGTCGCGGCCTGAATTTTTACTTCGTTGTAACTGGAATTTCGTTATAACCGTATTCGTTATAACAGGAGTGCACTGTATACATGTACCACTGCTGGTGTAATGTGATTGTCACCAATGAATATTAATGTAATTTAAATTTTGATTGATAATGGGAGTAATTTATTGCTAGAATCATAATTTTACGTGTTCATGGAGGTGAAACAGAGAATGGGTTTCCTGCCCTTCCATCTATCTTGGTATCATGTAAGAAATAAATATTGTATACGTAGTAATTATATATGGTATACAATTTGATTTTGAAATGTGAGATTTGATATAAAACCTACAGGTATTGCAATACACTCAAAAAAAGCTTGTTTCATATCCGAGTATGTTTTGCTCCCAAGCATTCTGAATTTGGAGGAAAGAATCTGAATTATGACAATTCCCAGCTCTTGTTTCAATAGTCAAGGCGCTAATTCCTGTAAGAGGCTTAATTAAGGAGTTCATTCAACCCACCCCGCAGAAAAGGTTTGACGAAACAAGGTGGTAGATGGGACCTCTGTGAACATCCCCAGGTAGTAGGTGGTTCCAAATTGTGGTGTCAGTAGAATTTTACTGGCCACTTTTCATCATGATTTGTTGGAACAAACATAAAAGAGTCTGCGCACGCCAAGACTATTACACGCACCACTAACACTGCTACAGGCGCCAGTGCCAGTGCTGCGTGTAGTAGTCTTAGCACGCATATACTTTTTCTTCGATAAACAAGGGTTTTGCCTGCAAACTAACTTTTCACACCAAGCTGGGTTCGGTGTAGTGTAGTTTCTAGCCGTTTTTATTTCGTCTTTATTTCAAGAGTTCAAGCAAGCCGAGTGAGAGCGCATACCCGGTGATTGTGACGACCGAATCGCAATCACTGGGTGTGTGCTCTCACTCCACTTCGCGCAATATATACAGCGGGCTTCTGCATAATACACGAGCTGCAAGTCAGAGAAATAAAGACAAAAAAATGGCTAGAAATTAAGACTAGGGTCGGTAAACGCTTGTCGCTATTTGGGGCACTGAAAACGACAAACTCGCACAGTTTTTGCATTTATTACATGAAGAATTCATCAAAACTGCATAAAAGTATATATGTACATGTTGCTAGAGATGTCATCCATACAGTGGGATTCATTGTAAATTGTAATATTGTGCATAGTTACCATGGTAACCGGATACCTAAAGGTGACTGGTAACCCCCAAAATGCCTGCTGCTGCTGCTCTTATAGATGCAATAAAAAAAATACAATTTTTAATTGATTTTCGTTAAAAAAGTTTTCCCTGTTGCCATAGCAACCAGTATTATCCAATCAGAATTTAGTTGTCAATAACTCAAAAACTAAAGCCCATAATTTCAAAAAGCTCAATAAACATGTCCTTCCTTCTGCATAAAGTGTACGACATCAGGTATATGTGAAGAATATTTTGAAGCATTATCAAGTTACAGCAAAATTTGTAAGCAAAGGCATAATAAACGGCCATTGAAAGAAAGATATCATTCTCGAATAGTAAAATGCATGAAAAAGTTGCATCCGTCGTACTTTCAACACAAATTTGACTTCAAAGCATAGGCAAATGTATATAGTTTTTAATAATATATGGACACAAATTTCCCTTAAAAATAAGATGAATACAGAAAGCAAAGCCAATATTCTATAGTAGCTCTTTCGAGTGTTTACAGAGCGATGGTTATTCAGAACAATCCTGGAAAAGAGCTGAGGAAAGCAATTGATTGTTTATGTTCTTAAAGGAAGTTTATTCAAGAATACCGATAAATTCCTTTCTAAAGAAGGAATATAGACGTGCGCTGGATTATCCATCAAAGAATTAAGCGTACTTTTGTGTTCGTTAGCTATTGTAAAAATATATATATAGAACAAAATGAAATATCATGATATGTAAATTTTATTCAAAAAGTGCAGTAATGAATTAATGCCGAGGAGAGAATGAGGGAAAAATCTTGGGCATCTTTTCCCTTTTTATCCAGACTAATTTTACAGTGTAGAGCTCATCTACAATGAGTGATGTGCACGAAAGGCAAAAGAAACAAACCTGTCTAAATTCCAGATATTTTTGGGAGTTACCAATCACCTGTAGGCATCCGGTTACCATGGTAACCATGCACAATATTATACCTTACAATGTATCCCATTGTATTGCTGACATCTCTAGCAACATGCACATATATAGTTTTAAGGCGTTTCGATGAATCCTTCGTGAAATAAATGCAAAAACTGTGATAATTTTGTCATTTTCAGTGCCCCAATAGTGACAAGCGTTACCGACCCTAGTCATAATTTCTAGCTGTTTTTATTTCGCCTTTATTTCTCTGAGTTACAGCTTGTGTGTTGTGCAGAAACCCGCTGTATTGCGCTAAGCCGAGTGAGGGTGCATGCTCAATGATTGCCACAAAAAACGGTTCGGGCGTCACAATCCCTGGGTATGCACTCTCACTTGGCTTGCTTCAACTCGGAGAAATAAAGACGAAATAAAAACGTCCGGAAACTACACTACACCGACCCCAGCTTAGCGTGAAAAGTTAGTTTGCAGGCAAAAACCGATGTTTGTCGTGGAAAAAGTCTTTGTACGCTAAGACTATAACACGCACCACTGGCATTGGCGCCTGTAGCAGTGCTAGTGGTACGTGTAGTAGTCTTAGTGTGCGCAGACGCTTCCTCGAAGAATATGGTCATGTCACAACTAAAATGGCCTGTAAAATTTCATTGATACCACAATTTGATATCACATACTACCTAGGGGTGTTCCAGAGGGTCCAACCGACCACCCCATGCAGTCAAACCTTTTCTGCGGGGTGGGTTGAACGAAGTCATTTTTTCTGGGTCGCTGCACCTGGACTACAATAAGAGCTTCCCCATTTTTCTACACGTAAATTGATAATTTTACAACACACTCCTATGGGAACCGCTCTTTCTCCTATATTTGAGTTGAATCATCCCTATTTTTCAGTCAGAGAGGTTAGGAATTATGTGCCTGATTTAAGCCCTACACATTATCTATAAACACAAATACATTGACCATGACACACTATGCATTTTGGCTACAAAGAAATTTGATATCAGATTTTTATTTTTGATTCAGAGTAAAAAATAAAAGTACACAAGGGAATACAATATGTCTGTTTCAAAGCAATGATAGATCTCAGTTCCAAATCATTTGTAATTTCCATAACATAATCTACAATAAGGCTGGATGCAGTACAAAATGAGTGCCACAAGAAATTAAGACTTCTTAATGGAAATCACACACATAAACACTTTCTAGTCTTAGTAGATTAGGTGATGAATTTCATTCATCAAGGAACACATGAAGACCAAAGGGAGTTTCTTAACATGTGAAAATACGAGTGTGTATCACTGTTTATAACAAAAATGGATGCTCTGAAAGATCACTACATGCCGTCATATGCAACTCAGGATTGCATGATTTCAACTATATAGAGACAAACAGAAAGACGAATGAACTGAATCTTTATAAGCAAAAACTTCAGTGTAAAAATATAATACAGCGGACTCCCGTTATAACGAAGTCATCAGGACCGGCAGATTTCTTTCGTTATATTGAAATTTCGTTATAAACGAACAACTAGACAGTAAAAAAACATAGAGCCGATTATGTTGCGTCCGGAATTTTTACTTCGTTGTAACCGGAATTTTGTTATAACCATGTTTGTTATAACAGGAATGCACTTTATTACAAACATTTCATTCACATGTAACAGCATCACATACAATCTACACCACAGGACTTTCTTGAGTAATGCTCATGTACATAGTTTGTAGCTTTCCGATTAAATATTCTTAAAATCTCTTGAATGAACATTTTGTCATTATCACAGTTTGCTTGACATACACACACCAGGTTATAGAAATCAACCTTTTCTCTTTGAAAATGCCCAAGAATTTAATTTGTCAAGACACGATGCTCCCTTGGAACAAGTTCAATGTACAGTGCAGCTCCGTTTTTTTTCCACTACTCAAACATGTACAGTGTATGGTCAGATGTCAGGTGTGAAGTAACCTTTCCCAATAATGCTAGGACGGACTCCTATATTTGACTCAACATGCATTCAAATACTGTGCACATTTTCTCCCTGCAAACTTGCATGTTCACTGAAGAGAGAAAAAAATCAGTAGAGACAATTTCTTTTAAAGCCACAAGCAAAAAGCTGGGGAGACAATGGAGTGGTCTCAATTCAAGGCTCTCTCATGTGGGTTTCACAACCGAAACAAGTTTGCCCTCTAAGCAAGGTTCACTCTGATCAATGCATGGCTGTGGTCCCTGCAAAATTCAACACTGAGGTGTCTTGATCAAAGCCTAGATTTGATTGGCAGTGCAAGAAAAAAAAATTGAAACTTAATATGACTGTAGGTGAAAATGTAATTTGGCAACAATTTTTGCGGCCACAAGAGCATTGTTACATGTAGGCCTACATGTACTTCATATCCGCATGCAAAGTATAAGACTTTAATGTACTTGTCATTTCTTTGTGAATTGATGAAATTAGCACACATCTTCATGTCTTTAATACTACATGAACCACAATCTCAGTGATCTATGATATCAATAATACTGTCCATCTATCCCAATGATATTGCTCAGCTCAAACTGTACACAAACAAATGCATACAGTTCATAATGCCCATGAAGCCCTCGTCCAATACTTGTGGTGGAGAATGTGTCATTTTGTGTGTGTAAATTCATTAACTGTCATACAGTTAAAATTGTACAGTGCAGTTGTTAATCTACAAATGTACATACATGTAGCATGATCACCTTAAGACAACTGATGTGATGATAGTGTGATACGCATATCCACACACGACACCTAAGGCTGTGGCAATGACAAAACCAGAGATACATTGTACATTTTACTCCAAACTTTACTAGAAGTTAGGTTTCAGGGGTATAGTATATATTCAAGCTTCATCTGAATAAAGCCCAGTCTGGGTAGTGGGTTCGCTATCTGTTTTGGTACTGCTAGGGTCCATGTGTTGCTTCATCAAGAAATAATTGCTGGTTGTACTCCTCAGAATTCCCATGTATCTGATGGAAGGGATTAACATGTCTGTAATACTAAGACTTCATCCACAATAATTATAACTACGTGTACAATATGAACATGGATATCTGCTACAACTACAAAACAGTACAGTATTACAAATGTACTTATGGTTGAACTACATACATGTACTAGGAACTGACTAATAAAAGTTTTGTTTTGGATTTTTTTTTTCTGGTAAAGGAACATTCTTTTCAGTCATTCCCACAGCGAGAGCAAACAAATGGTCATCAAATATAATCAGCATGCATTGTGTGATGGAATGGCACCAATACAGTACATGATGGAATGTCGCTTTACTGATGCTAAGCATGTCTTCACTATTATCTTCGATGAGTCCCGAGAATCCCCTGGGCAGGTGTCTGTGGGCAATGCATGTTAGTTTTTGTTCTAAGGCAAGTGAAAAAAAAACATAAACAAAGACAAAAATAAACAAACAAACCCCGAAACTGGAAGAATGAATCATATTACTCATTACTAAGCATGGTAATCTGAGCCACATTTGGCAGATGTTTTTCTGCAATGAAATGTCAACATGCAGAAGTAATATGCTCTGCATGAATCCCGAGACTGATTGCACATGAATAATTTGAAATGCAAACATTTTCCCTTCTCTGTCAAGAATAATGCTGATCATATTTTGTATCCGCAGCAAACAAAAATGTGTTGAGAAGGGGCAACCACATGAGAACATGATATCACCCCCTCCCCTCCCCTCCCCTCCCCTCCCCTCCCCTCCCTAACAAGCAAACAACAAACAAACAAACTGACATCAAGACAGGTGCATTTCAGGTGGAAGGCCTCTGGTTCGAGTGGAGCAATGAATTCTGACTGTTTTGTAGGTGACATCCCTGGCGGCGGACTGGTCCTACACCCACTCATATGGACAGAATCCTGGTCCAGTGATTGGTTCAGCTTGCAGGCCTCTCCTGAGAATGGACACACATGAATACAAGTTACTGAAAGAACAAAGATCTTAAAAGTCTACATAGAAAATATAAAATATAAGTTGGCTTTGTTTCTTGAAAGGTATACAAAAGCAATTACACAGTCTATTTCATCATCCTTTTTTTAATGATGTGAAATTTAAAAGAGGAAACTCGTTGAACCTCAGTCTGAAACTCCTTATTTGGATACACAGATGATCAGCTTAATACGTAGCACTTGAAAGAAAGATCATTTCAGTCAAAATGCACATCATACTTATTCTATTTTTGATCTTTTTGTATTTTCTCTGTATGATAATCACAATAGTCCTAGGTAACCATATTTTCTGCACTTTGGAGCATTATTACAGTCTTAATACTAGTTTAATCAGTGCATGTTAATCGTTAACTTTGTGAGATCAAGAATGTGGAAATTGTGTCATTGTGTAAAGAAGTATTTAGCAAATGAGCAAAAATTTCAGACCAAGATCATTCAAAATGAATGATGTTTTCTTTTAATGCAAAAATGGGCTTTCTTTGAGAATGAAAAGATGGGGTACAGTGTATGAATACTAAACAGAATATAAAAGATGAAACTTCACAACATGGTGATCGTCCCTCTTACCTGACCATTCGGCATCTCTGCTCGCGGATCCTTGGAGCGGCATCCACGACGGAAGTCACACTCTTAGCGCTCCACAGGCGTTCTGCTACAGCACTGGCACGTGGCCTGAACATGAGAATGAAGATTGTGTTCTTGTAAGTGCTTCACAGCAATGATTAACTAGAAAGCAGTTTCCATGGCAACAGTGGCATAAAAGTGTCAAGTGTCCTCGTCACTACTGTATGGAAATTGCAATCAAAATTTATAGAGGTGATAGTTGGCGAATCCATGTCAGAAATGAGACCATGAAGACAATTTTAACACCTCTTATGAGTTGAAACAAAGATGAAAGGCAAGTAGGCCTACTGAATTATTTAGTGAATTACTACGATAACCATAGTAATTACCTTCTACTTCACATAATATAAAAATGTTATGTTGTTTGTATAGATTGCTCTTTACATCAAAATGAAATAGATAATAATCTAGTAATATAACGCTATGAAAGTATGCTAACACTCTTACATCATGTTTGCATTCACTTGACATTGTTGCCCAACATCATCTCATGACAATTTAGGCATCACTGTGAGAGGAATTAAATTCTCTTCTGTTCAGTAAAGTTGCACTGAAGCTGCACATAATTTAGATTAAAGAGACAACCAACACATTGACCTTTGCTCCTGTCATCGTTTTCTCTCTTTCAGCCGCTCTCTTTTCTTTCACAAGGAAAAAAAATTGCTGGAAAACAAACCAAACTTCCATAAATTACTGGGTAAATTCACATGATTTATTAACTGATCAGCCCTGAGATGGCAAAACAACGTACCTACATCCAACATCATTTCCAATCAATCTAGTTTGAAGTTTCGCAAACATACAGCTCTTTTTCTGTCTTTGTTAAATACTTAATATCTTATCCCAGAAGGACCAACAGTATGTAATACAGTGAATACAAATTGATTTCACTAGACCCTTTATTTTTAGAATAATTTGCATTTAATAAAAACATACATTGTTTTGCCGTCTCAACATAACCACGCTACTGCCTTTGCTATGGCAAAACAATGTAAGTCTTGATCAGTGGCGTGTGTATAATGTCCTACAACTCAATCATGTGCACGTATCTGAGGCCGCGCGGTGTGCAGCCTGTTACTGCGTAAACATGTAGATGGCAAAACAACGTATTGCATGTACAATTTGTAGATACGTTGGTTTGCCAACTCTATGCCCAACGTGTGTTGAGGAGGGGCAAGCATATCGCCGCTTTAAACAACGTTGTTTTGCCAACAAAATTTGAACAACTCCCACTGAAAGGGGGGGGGGGTCGTATCTCAGTAACAGAAAGGGTTCTAATTTCAAGATTTGGTCAAGAGTTAGATTGTACTAAATCAAGCTGAAATATGTAACTAAGTCAATTTTCATGAATTTTTGACATACATTGTTTTGCCATCTCACGTCCGTGATATTACTGCACACTGTTAACTCTTTATGTGCCATGGTGTAAACCCACTGTGGGCCATATTACTCTGAGATGGCAATGCAGGCATGCTTTGGGAAAACACTTTGTTTTTCAAGCTTTGGTATGACATACATTCTATGACAAATCTATGATTATTTTTCTTTAAAATGATCAGCAGCTACAATACTGTCCAGGTTTGAGAGGCATCATATGACTTTTTCACATCCAACCGTGAAACAAAATTAGGATTTACTTGGAAACCCTCCAGGGGACACTGCTTCCAATATTCAATCCCCACGCAGTGCAAGCTACATGGAACATGAATGGGATCAGAAGAGAAGTATTCATTGTACATACTGTCACTTGGCGACTTATAGATCAGTTTGGGCGGGTTTTGTGCATTTGAGCAATATATGTGAACTCAGCACGCCATTGACCGAGCTGGGCGTGTGAGCATGGCACATAAAGAGTTTAGAATTTGATTCCAAAACCTGCATGTACTTTACCATGATCTTGAGATGAGATTGGTGGAGTCCACATACTCTCCCCACATACACACCTCTCCTCCAATCACCAATGCTTTTTGTGCTGCCGTGCCTGAAATCAGATATCAGTTATACAGGCGTATTAATTGATGGGGGGGGGGGGGGGGGGGGGAGTAATAGTGTTTCAAAATGCCATTGATATTTGAAAATTTACCCCATTTGCGGCACGCATTGAAATACCAAAATAACATTTACTTTATCTACAGATGAAAGAAATCATGCTTTACTATTTTCTTCCCCACAATTATTGCCACTCTACATATACACCATTATGCTACAAATTTTAACCTGTTGGGGATAGGCTGATTTTGCTATAACATGCATTTCTCATAGACACATGCCTGAGTACATTCGAGACTGGTCTCCTACTGGCAACTTTCTATGAACAGAATTGGCCTATTGCACCATGCTGGCAACTAATTTGTCATCTCTTATTCATCATGCACTGTTGTACGGATCACTTGTTTAAAAGCAAAGGTAAACAAAGCATGCCACAGAACAATTAAAAAAATGCAAACTTGGCATATACAGAACTTGCTTGATGAAACAAAATTTAAATGTGATTGGAAAATTTGAAGTAAATGAGAACTTCGGGAGGTGGAGAACATAGTCTGCTTTGAATGGATCAATAACTTTAAGATTTCGATATGACTCAATTTATACTGCCCTTTCAACAAAAAGAAAAATATGTTTCACTTGGTTACAGAACATTGCTATGGAATTATACAGCATTTGAAAGAAATACTTTTTAAGGCATGACAGAGAGCATGAATCATTATGAGAAGATATTTACGGATCGTTGGGATATTAGTGCACCAAGCTAATGTCATGTTGAACTGCCACATCCACAACATCACTCTAATAAATATGATTGCAGAGACAATGACCACTGGTACATATCATACAATGTATGCTTACCACACAGCAACACCATTGTGTTAGTGATGAAATAATATGTGGACTACAATGATTGTTTGCAAACAACATGCACAAACAGTATCAAACAATGCTTTGAGGGTTCAAATGAGACTCGGACAGTCCCTCATGCTGCTTCTAAGAATGGCATTGAAATGAAATTCCCACAGCAAAAGGGATTATTTTTAAGCAAAAGAATACAAACCTAGAAAAAAAGAGCAACCTACAAGAAAATGACAGGAAAGAGTTGCAGAATTTCACTTAAAATAGAGAAATAACTCAAATGTTCCGTTCTGCGAACTAAAATGCCAGATTGAACTTTACAGTGCACATACACTGTATTTTCCAAATATTCTAGTTAATTAGTGAAGAAGCATGCTAAACAAATTTACTGATTGAATTAAAGCATGCAAAATAAAGCTTGCAAAATAATTTCAGGATGTTTCCGAAGCTGGCCATGATGCCAACAAAGATTTTAGTTTATAGGTTTGTTTAGTTGTCTGCTTGATATCTCTTCTTTCACTTAACTCTTTATGTGCCCTGGTGTAAACACCCTGTGTGCCACATTATTCTGAGACAGCAATGTAGTCCTGCTTTTTTTTTTTAAATTTCCAATCTATTTAACTATTCTAGATTTTTGTTACCCTAAACATGTAATAAACAAAGTTGCAGAGAAAATGCCAAGCTTTGCTTTGATGTAAATTATTTGACAAATTAATGATCACTTTTTTTTTCTTCAAATGACCAGTAAATGTCATTGTATAGTATTGTAAATTACAAATTATTGTTTTTGATCCTTAATAGTTCAAAAACTATATATCAGGTAACACTGACATTGATATGAGCAATAGCTGAATAGTGTACAATTTTGTTGGAGGCAATTTCAAAATGACAGCATAATTCAGTTTCATTAAAGTAAACATTAATTTTTCAGTTAGGTTTCAGATTTTGCTCTATTTTCAACCTTCTGTACAAAACTTTAAAGGGATCGCATATTTTGGTTGAGACCTAATTTCAGGTTTCTAACATTTTTTGGTGAGGTAATGAGAAACTTCTTATGAAATATGAAAGAGCATGTAATTCTATGAGGAATTCAACATTTATTTGATGAAAATTGGTTTTTAGATGGCTGAGATATCCAAAAAAGAGGGATTCTAATAAAGTGTGAGACCCACACTTTATTACGATCCCTTTGTTTTACTTTGTGTTTGGATGTTTCAGTCATTCCAAACCCGATTTTCATCAAATAAACTTAGAATTCCTCTTAAAATGGTATGCTCTGTACTATATAATAAGTGTTTTCTTGGTATCTTGCAAAAAGTTAAAAGCCCAATTCTCATCTCCACCAATACTGTACCATCCCTTTAACTTTGCACAGAAGTCAATTGGTGTGTATGGGAGTGTGTAGTTGACACCCACACAATGGTCCCGGACGATGACCAGGATTTGAATGCTCCATTATTTATTCATGAGAAATTCCACTATCACAGCTAGTCTTTATTCATTCTGAAATGTGGTGTGTGCAAGCACGTGGAAACATGTGCTTACTTCTTTCATGTGCATGCATTTCACCCATTGCCATGAATTCAGACTAGCAGTGCCTAGGGCAATCCACCATGAATAATCAATAAAACATTCATGTGCCTTGGAGCAGAGCTCTGAACAGGTAGTATCCAGGTCCATTGTTCAGGGTCATTGAGTACACACTCACATACACATCATTAGTTCCTGTGTAAAGTTCAGGTTTTGTACAGAGGGTAAAAATTTGACCAATATCTGGAACCTACCTTTGAAATTAATCATGGATTTCATGAAACTGATATAGGTTTTCATATTCAAATCACCTCCAACTAAATTGTACACTATTCAGCTATTACTCATATTAATGACAGTTTTATCTGATATATAGTTTTTGAGCTATTAAGCATCAAAAGGGGGAAATGTTTTTTGCAACACCTTGAAATTAATCAATTCTAAAGTAGATAAGCTTGAAAAAGTGCCTGCAACAAATTTTGGCAAAAAAACCCAATAGAAAACAAAGGTAAAAAAAACAATAAAATACATAAGAAATTAACAAAACAATAAAAAACAAAAGATATTGATTTTGATTGCACTATCTTTTTACAAGAAAATTGTTTGATGTGTCTTGAGGAACTCTGACACAAAAATTTAGCAATCCTTCATTCTTTTTGATGGAGTTATAGGTGAAAATATGATTTCATGCGTAAATTTGCATAATTAATTTATTAAAAAATATAAAATCAACATTTTTCTATTGTATGACCATGTAATCTTTTAGTTGACATCTGGCTCTATATTCAGGCAAAATTTTGCGGCGATCGCGCGATCGGAGGCCGAGATCTGAAGGGGGGTCAAATTGACCCCCCCCCCCCCCCCCCCAGTAAAAACTTGGTCTCAAATAGCCCAGTTAGAATAGGGTTAAGGCATTATTTTTGCACACAAAACAGTGAAAGAAAGTTAGAATTTGCTTGCAAATCAAGAAAGGAACATCGTTTGATATTCAATCACCACATAAAATGCAAGCTACGCGAGACAGGAATGGAACCACGAGAAATGCTTTCATTGTTCCGCGGCATTTGGTGATTAATTGATCAGTTTGGGCGGGTTTGTGCGTTTGAGCTGAATATGAGAAGGTGGCACGCCGTCGACTGAGTCGGGTGTGCCAACGTGGCACATAAAGAGTTAACAAAGAAATATATAGCCAGCTTTAAGATCAAGCAGAGCAGCAGACCTGAACCATTCACATAGGGCAGAGTAACCTCAATTATGTCCGCATTGATGCAGAAGAGAATTATCTTAAAAGAAAAACTAGAAATGTCGCTACGGCGACTGGTGTATGCCTCCGCCATAATGCATGGTTCTCCTAATAGGTCTATAGTACAATGTCTTGACAATGTGTGATGATAGTTTCACACAATTGGCAAAATATTAAAATGACAGGTTTGCCACAAATGTGCTGAATGTTCACTTTCCTAGAACTAGGTTCAATTGGATGAATGATTAAAACGTCAGAGTGCAGGTATTTGGGGGAACTGATGATTTTTACTTGACTTTTGACCCTTTTATAAGTTTATGCATTGAGTAATTTTCAAGGTATTGAGAAAAAGTATAATTTCAGTATTAAATGGTAAGATAGTATTATCTAAACCTGGCCTTTGACCTTTGACCTCACAGTTCCAAAGAGAATCACTGTTAGGTAGAACATGCATAAATATGTAAGTTTCATGATAATACCTTGAGTTACTTTTGAGATATGGAGGAAGAAGTGCAATTTAGCACTTTCACTTGACCTTTTGACCTTTGACCTTTTGGCAAGAAACTTCCCACAGAATATATATTGGGTTATACATGCATACATCAAGTTAAAAAAAAATCCTTCAGGATATAAGGAATATAAGGAAAGTATTGATATTTTGAGGAGTTGACCTTGACCTTTGACCCCCTGACCTTTGACCCATGACCCCCAACTTCCTTAGATAATCACTGCCCATCGGTACATGCATATATACTAAGTTCCATGAAGATACCTTGAACCATTTGCGAGATATGGAGAAAAACATGAAATTTCAACTTTTTTCACAAAATGACCTGTGACCTTTGACCCCGTGACCCTAAAATCCAAACAAAGTATTATCCCCCCAGGATATACCCTCATACCAAGTTTGATGCAAAACCGCCTCACGGTTCTTGAGATATCGACAAAAACAAAACGGGACGGACGGACGGACGGACGGACGGACGGACGACCCGAAAACATAATGCCTCCGGCCACTTCGTTGGCGGAGGCATAAAAACAACAACTTTAGCGCATGCAGTAAACCAGAAACAGCAGTTACGATGAAAAGTCAGGCACATCAGAAAGAGGCATCTTCTCTTGATGGTTGATTTCATTAGCATTTCACAGATCCATTGCCATACCCCATGGGCAATATTCTGTTTTTGAGAGAAGCTACAAGTAAACAAACTTTTGAGTGTTATTCATGGGTGATGAGATGTGAGATTAACAACCATGCAGCCAATGCGTGCAATGTTCAAACAAGACTCAACAACAATACATGCAATGGAAGCCACTTGCTATTGTGCATGTGTGGAACGTTCAAACTGAAAATTGTGACAGGCAGTATATAGAACATAATTTTGTGTCTTAATTTTATTCAGAATGCTTGGCTAGAACAGTATAGATGCCAATTTCTTGATTTCTGAGACATTCGGGCAAAAGTTATTGCTGTCCATCTGTTGATGCCCAAACTATAAGCTAGTTCGGAGTTAGCTCATGGGCGCATTGGTACGAATGACCTTTCTCTTTTCTCAGTCGGTTAGGGGCACTTCACTCGTTTTAGAGCCACATGATGCATAAGCTTTATATAACAATTTATGGGATTCACAATCCTGTTCAAACAAAGAATAGAGTGGCGTAGACCAGATGAGTAGAACGATCCGTCAATTTACACTTGGGAAAGCATCCATTTCGTTATTTTGCATTGAATGTATTGACAATCTCTTTCTATTGATATTGCCAAATACCACTTTTGCTGTCAGGTGGATGTGCTGGCAAGCAGCATTTATAAGTATCTCATGAATAATCATTACATTACAGATGGTTATCCCAGTGAATTTAAAAACAATTATGCCTGTTGGTCCGAATGACCTTGTTTCTGCTCATGCGCAAAGTGGAACTACGAACTGGCTTATTATCAACCTCAGTTGTAAAATTGTCCCAAATTGATGTTAGAGACAAAGGGGTACTGACAGCCTTTAATATTGCTTGTTTTCACCTCTCAAAATAGCATTAATTCATTTCTATGAATCAACATATAGATTCATGTCTCCATTCATGACTCCATGCTATGAGTACTGGCTCACTAGGTATGTCACAAAATCAAGAGAGGAAATCTAAAATGTTAGTATTTGAGAACATAGGTTAATCCTAATGAAAACTGACATCATTACATTTTCATGCTTGAATTCAGTTAGATTTGGCAGGCCAACACACTCGCTGTGACACGGTAAAACACAGCACAAGGAATATGGGTCTGAGACGCAAGAAACATACCACTAATCTTCTGTGGGTCAACTTTGTACAAGCTGCGCCACTCTTGCGTGTAGGGGTTAGCCACGCGGTTCAAATAGTACGGGGAAGAGATGAGGGCTCGAAAGCCCTTCTTGGTCACGTTGGCCGCCTCGCTTTCCCAGCTCCCCTTCCACACATGCACAATGGTGTCGGGGCTCACCTGCCAGTGCGAGAACCAAAGCAAGCATGGAGGGGGTGGATGGGCAACAAAAAAAGCACACACAGACCATGGAGCTACAAACTCGTTTGTAGCTCCATGCACAGACACATGACTTTACATGCAACATACAAGTGTTAGGGCACTTGGGATTAGAAGAGATCTTGTAAATCCATGGTGTGATGAGCAGCCAAATCCCCTCCCCCTTCCTCAGATCTCACACATACACTGAAGTGATGAATATCTTTCAGCTAATGACCGACACAAAGTGAAGGCTGTTACACATCGTGTGTCTGCAATGCCTGGGGTATCCCTTTGAAGAGTATGCAGATGAAATGCTTCGTTCATGGACTTACACTACGTGGAAAACATTTTTCATATTTCTTTTTTTTTTAATGAGAACACGTGTGAAAACTGAGAACAAAACACAAAATACAACCCTCAAAAAAACTTAACCATGAAAGTTATGGCATTTACAAACATGTGTATGTCAACCCAAATGAGGGTCATGGTATAAACTTAAGGTATTAACTTTAGTTTAAAAAAATATCAAAAGGATTTTTTTTTAAGCATTATAGAAAAGTAAGAGTGTCTCAGTGCCTAAGATAATCTGAAGTATGACTGTTTGAATAGGGTCTGAGGAAATCATGTACAATTGCTGAAAGAACATTCTCAACAAGTTGTTCTTTTTGAGATCATGTTTAAGAAGATATCATGTCTAATTTGAATGAACTTCATGTAAGGAACTGCCTTCAGCCCGAAATTTTGACAGATCAACTACATTGTACTGATGGTGTTTTCATGTATGAAAAATATTCTTTCACGTCACACATATCCATCTCTGTATATTTGTACTTGATGGCAAGAACATGAGCATTCGAAAACTAGTCTTTATTTAATGATTTTGCTTGTCAAAGTGATTTGTGATGCTTGGAATGGATGAATAGCTACTACTAACATAATTCATGCATTTTCTGTGATTGTAATTAATAAAACAAGTGTGACAAATGATTTTCTGGAAAGTTGCTTAATATACACATGTCATGAGGTTGCATTGCAAGAAAGGCATGAGATCATGGAAGAGATGTTTGCCCACAAAATGCCCACCTCCCGAGGATGCAATGACCTTTGATCTGGAAATGAAGCACGAGGGTTACACACATTCAACACAGGATGCAAGCAGTACAGTGAGAAGGCACAGTGCATTACATATCTGTACAAAACAAGAGAGACACTGAAATGGTAGTATGAGGTATTCCCCACACCGTTAAATGCGGTAGGTTCCACGCCATAGTACGATTTCCAGTCCTGGCTGTACGGGCTCTCCACGTAATTTAGATACCACGGGGTCGACAGCAGCGTCTGAAACCCCTTCGCAGTGACGTCTGCCAGTTCACTTATGTACGGGTTCTTCCAGACGTGTACGACTGTGTCTGGTAGTACCTAGATAGTGGAAAGGAAAATACTACAGGAAGTAGAGTCCATGACTGTGAAGAACAAACAGAGAGATCTCCACCTGCAACTTGTATCAAGATTCCTGGATACTGGTTGCTCTTACACCGACAAACAAACTTACATTCCATTATGGTAACATCACAATTACAGCACTATCACAGATAATTCTTGGATTTTTTAGTATAGGCACAGTTTGCATTGTCATTCAGACTTCTATTTTTTCAGTCTTCTTCCAAGGCAATCATCCTTTCAAGACAAGTACATATGATAGTGGTCATACTGCCTCAAATCAATACACATTTCCACAAGATATATTTTAGGAAATATACCAACAATGTGCCTGTACATGTAGTTAAACTCATTCATCTACTTTGTACACCTTTCTGCAATCCTATACTATAATACTCGAAGTTGTTGTTGTTGTCGCGGCCTTATGTATTTCCTGTTTTATTTCGGCGTTGCTGGTTTCTCTATCTCCTCCCGAGCCGTCGGCTCCGGGCAGTTGCGACCGGTGCCGTCGGCCGCAGGAGAGTATCCTACATCGAATGGCGTGGGTTTCGTCCCCTCTCCGCCTCCGTGTCGACGTCGAGGACGAAAAAGAAAAATTAATTAGCTACATGCATAATGCATTTTTGTGCGTGACGAAAGAGCCGAGCTTTTCAATATTCACGGAACCTGCGCTGGCCTCCTGCTTTCTCGATCTTCCATCTTTTAGCTTGCAGAGACACTGGGGGATACTAAAGATGATGGTGCAGCGAAATCTCTGACATCTTCCGGCGGACGCGCACGCACACACAAAATGTACCTCGCAGAACTCTATACACACTCTACACTGTGTGTATATAGTTCTGTGATGTACCTTTGCCTCCGCCTGTTACGTGTACTGAATGTGTTGACGATGGTTAGGGGAGAGCGGGGTGAGTTGGGACGCGGGTCAAGTGGGACACGTTCTCTGAATCAAAAACTGTTCAACCAATCAGCGATTGGCTAATATCTACAATAAGTCCCTAGCAACCATACATCACATTAAGAAAGCCATGCAGTTCGGCAAATTCTAAGTGTGCATAAATTGCTATTGAAAATTTTCCCCCAAATATGATTTTTTTTTTAAATCAGGTTAATTACCCTGTTGTCTTTGTATTCATGATTTCAAGGGCACAATTGAAGCTGGTGGTGAGCCTTATTGATATGCAACTAATATAACTTGTTTTTGACAAATGCCTGCATGGTTACTGAGCAGTTGTACATATCTATGTATATGCCATGTGAGGGACAGTTGGGACAACGTGTCCCATTTGTCCCTCATAATAGCATTACATGTAAAACAGTTCAGATTTTCAAACATGTTGTTCAAACTTGTTTTGTTGAAATAAAGATCATTTTAAAGCATGTTTGACTGTTTTCATTACCAATGTTTCATTACGCCTTCAAACTTTGACTTTTCCGACATGTTTATAGGATGTCACACTTTACCCCACTTTACCAACACCGTCCCATTTCTCCCTTGCCGTTGTCCCACTTTACCCACGGGTGGGTCAACTTCTCCCCCAAAATAAGGTTTTTTCTTTTCATTAACTGCAGAAAATTGAGAACAGTGCCACCCCCAGTTTATAGCTCTTTATGTAACCTACCATATGAACCTTCATGCAAGCCCGCAAGGAAATGTAATCATCTCTTTTATAAAAAGATATCAGAAGAAAATCGGCGAACTTGAAATAATGTCCCACTTCTCCCCGCTCTCCCCTACACGAATCTGTGTGTGCGTGATATGGACTACAAGGGCATTTACGTACAGTTCGCCATTATTGGCGTCCCCAAATGAAAACAACGAACGTTGGTTATGTAATTGTATTTTGCACAACTGCAGAATACTATATGCAGCTCAGGTACGTCATTTATTTGCTCGCCGTTTGCTCTCAAGTCCGGTGTCATTGTACGCAGACTGTTTAGGACGCGGCTAAATATATTTGCCGATCGTACCCTTACATATCAGATTACACGCGCAGCTGTGTCCATTCGTTTACTGCAGAGCTGCTGTAATCATACATATTCATAAGATGAGCGGACGTAGAGGAAAACCCAAAGAGATTTTCCGCAGTAGGAGAAAAATCTCTTTGGGGAAAACCTCGCTTTGCCGACCGCCTATTTTTAAAATTGCAAGTGGAAATAGAATGTGTGGTTCTATGGTCTATCAAACCAAGTTTTGGTGACAAAAAAAAGAGGGAGCAAATGAAGACGAATGCAGTGATGTATATATTCTTCTTTCTTCCATAACATGGGAACAATATTAAAGAAAAAAATACGAGGTCGTGAGAACCTACTCACACGGGTGCCTACTAAACCTGATGACTATGATCTCCCCCTCCCCAAATAATAACAATGATGATAATAATTATAATAATAATAATAATAATGATAAGGATAATGATAATAATGATATAATAATAACAATAATAGGAGCAATAATTGTAGGCCTAATATTAATTATGATAATGTACAATCTGAAGCAGATGTAGTTCTATATTGATATGAAATATGATATATCAAGCCAAGTTTTGGTGATTAAAAACAACAAGGAGGGAGCAAAATTATGAAGACGAAAATATCTTATTTTTCTCTCATAACGTGGGGAAAAGAAACATGAAAAAAAAAACACAAAACAAACCGAGGCCTTGAGACCAGCCGTGGATTCCCGCGGGTGCCCGCGTGGATGCAAGAGCAGGGGGTACCGTAATCAAAGTCATAGTGTTAATATCTTCCCGTTTCGACGGGAACAACCTGTGGGCAGAACTTTCGGGGAATCTCATTTGCGTTTTTGGTAATTTTTCCCTGAATGTTTTTGTTTTTTGCCCTGCGGAGGTGGAAATGTGTGTGTGCGTGGGGGGGGGGGGGGGGGGGAGGGGTGAGGGGCAACAAGACAACTGTTGGACTTCAACGGGTGCAAATAACCCCTCGAAACTCAAGTTCTATAATAAAAGCAAGTAGTGGCGGGAATGATCCCTACCAATGGACCGGATCGCCTGGCATCTACTACAAAGATGTATTATAAAATTTCTGGGAAGGGTGGTCATTTAGAAGACAGCACAATTAACGAAAGAATGAGACGACTTTTCTTTTTATTTCTTCAATAAAAATGTGCAAAATCGTATTATGAGAAAAAAAAATAAAACCCCTCAGACCCGTGGATTTCCACGGGTGCTGCTATCTACTATTATACAACACCTCAGAATGATGTCGAATTGTGATTGGCCAAGAACATGTCACATGACATTCAATAGAAAATACCTACCAAACTCATTGAGAGTGACAGCCATACAATAGGCCCCTGGCATGGGCCTATTGCATGGCTCGAAGGTACTATAGCACGGCTTCGTGGGGGGCTACTAATGCATGGCCGCTCACAGAGTTCTGTGGCTCACAGCAGCAAAGCGCCAGGAAACTACATTGTACGTGCTGGCCGGCTGCGCTGCGATGCGCTGCCGGTAAACAGACCAGTCGCGGCGGAGTACTGCAACGTTAACGTGTACGCGCAGCTACTTTACCTAGCTAGTTGCATGTATTGCGGCCTACCTAGTTAGTACTGCTGTGTTTTTAGTTTTGACTCTGATCTGCTACGTGGACCACAGTGATCCCAAAATCAAGACTTCATTTCAAGTTGAGAAACCGTAATTTGATTATTTTTCTGTGTTTTTATACAAAATCATTTTCGGAAATAGAGAAAGTCTAGACCTACTACTAGATCTACCGACATCTCAGGTAGGCTTAACACTACAGTCAGGCCTAACTCGATCTAACGTTAGCGTAGAATGGGTATAGACCCTGCGGAGTTTGTGATTCCTGTGACTGTGTGGTCGAATCATGACGAGTGTTTGAAAGCAGTACACAGGGTGGTTTACAATTCTCGGCCTAATTGTTACATTTATTTTTGGGCCTTCCTGAGTTAGCGGTCACTAATTTAGTACTGTGATTGTGGACAAGGTGTTGTATAAAACGAATAATTTATGATTTTGTTCGTGCATTGGGGCACGTAATACCGCACTCGGCGCGAGATTCGCCACTGGTCTATTCAACGCGGCGCTACGCGCCTTGTTGAATAGACCAGTGGCTTATCTCGCGCCTCGTGCGATATTCGTGCCCTATGCACTCACAACTCATAAATTATTCGTATACTATAAGGCCAAGTAAAACAAGGCAATCGCCAAATTGTGTCTCGCCCATTCGCGTACAAGGAATTAATATCTTTTATAACTCCCAGAAGTTAATTGACCTGCTTATGACCTTTGACCTTGTGGTGACCTTCAATACCCTAAGGGACATTTACCATCCAAGTTTGGTCACAAACGGACAAAGGGATCAAAAGTAATGAGCCATAATCGAAACGCGCCATAAAAACTTAACATTGGGCCCTAAAAATTTGTTGACCCCTTTGTGACCTTTGACCTTGTGATGACCTTTAATTCCCCAAGGGACATCCACCGTCCAAGTTTGGTCACAAACGGACATAGGGATCAAAAGTTATGAGCCACAATCAAAACGCGCCCTAAAACATAACATTGGGCCCTAAAAGTTTGTTGACCCCTGTCTGTGACCTTTGACCTTGTGACGACCTTCACCTCCCCAAGGGACATGTTCCATCCAAGTTTGGTCACAAACGGACAAAGGGGTCAAAAGTTATGAGCCATAAATGAAATGCACCCTAAAAACTTAACATTGGGCCCTAAAAGTTCGTTGACCCCTGTCTGTAACCTTTGACCTTGTGGTTACCTTCAACTTTCCAAGAGACATCTACCATCACCCAAGTTTGATTGCCATTGTAGCAACATGTGCTGAGTTATGTGTGATAAGAGTCTTGCAAGTAAACTTTAACATATGACCTCAAATGACCTTTGACCTTATCATGTGATCTCTTACGGCACCATAACATGAAGGTACCCCCAGTGCATCCATCACCCAAGTTTGATTGCTATTGTAGCAACATGTGTCGAGTTACGAGTGATAAGAGAGTCTTGCATGTAAACTTTAATGTATGACCTCAAATGACCTTTGACCTTATCATGTGACCTCCAACGGCAACATAACATGAAGGTGCCCCCAGTGCATCTATGACCCAAGTTAGGTTGTAATCCAAGCAACTTATGTGAAGTTATTTGTCAAAAGAGAGTCTTGCAGGTAAACTTTAACATAGAAAAGAGGGTCTTGCACATACCCTTTAATATATGACCTCAAATGACCTTTGACCTCATCACATGACCTCTGACAACACCATAACATGAAGATACCCCTAGTGCTTCTATCACCCAAGTGTGGCTGCCATTGCTGTAACAGTTGCCAAGTTATGCATCATAAGAGAGTCTTGCAGGTAAACTTTAACATTTGTGACGGACGACGGACGACGGACGGACGACGGACGGACGACGGACGACGGACGGACGACGGACGGACGACGGACGACGGACGGACGACGGACGGACGACGGACGGACGCCATTTGGATCCCTTAGTCTCGCCTTCACCTCCGGTGGGCGAGACAAAAAGAAACCAGTTTCTCGTCCTCGCGCGCATCGATTTTGGCCGCCGCATCGATTTTTTTACTATTTACTATTTTCAAAATGGCGCTGAAAATACCAAGAAATTCATAATTCTCGTCCCAGCCCGCTCCCCGCCCGCCTCGATTTTCAGTTGCCGCATCAAAGTTTTTGATATTTACTATTTTTTCGGCCGCCGAAAAAAAGATCGACAATTCACCTACCAATCGTGATGTCATTTCTAATTACGCCTTGCGTCCTCTACTTAGCTGTAGTACAGCTGTAGCTTCTGTAGTGTGTATGTATAACGCGTAACGCATGCATTTCACACTGCGAGCTCGGCAAGAAGGAATGACCCACAAAGCAGTCGAACTGTAGTTGGATGGGCGCGGGCGCGGGCGGCGCCGGCCGGCCTGGGCTAGCTGTGATGAACAGCGCACTCGGTACGTCGTGAACGCGATAGCGGCAACATTTTTTTTTTGCGATCAATCGCTGATATTCCACGCATATTTCGCGCATTGTTCGTATTTTTCCCCGTTTCTCATATTTCAAGCGGATGAATTGTACTGTACAAATGCTTGTGAGGATTGTATCGAGTTTGTATTCATTTTCATGTCATTGTGACTACAATTGTATGTGCATGTGTGTGCAGTGTCGGAAGGTACGGTGCCGGTGCAGTGGCCGTGCCGCACCGTATTGGCAAAGTGTGCGTGTCTGTATTTAACATATGCATGTAGCTGTCCAGGGTCGGTCACCGGTACCATCCCCTGAGGCGAGGGGGCCTGTTGCATGAAACTCCAACCGGATTTTTTTCCGGTTGAAATCACAAAATTCCGGTTGGAAGCTCCCAACCAGAGTTTTTAGGCAACGGATTTTACATTCTTAGGTTAGCAACCTTAAAAAATTCAGGTTGGGCAAATCCCAACCTGAATTTTCTAAGGTTGCTAAAAAGTTTTATGCAACGGGACATGTCTGTCAGCTGTCTGCACGCACGCATGAACACATTCGAATGTGTAGAAGCCCGTACACTTTGCTCTGTAACGTTGCATCGCTGACGGCGATTTATTGTTCTATTTTGAAGAGAAAGTGAATGCGCTTTTCCAGCAAATGTAGAATTATCAAATGGGTGTATCTGCAAAATAAATAACTTTTCCACGGATTCTGGTTTGTCTCGTATTTCTGCGGGATACTTTTCTTTACGATGTAAATTCACGGACATGGCCGTGAGTCGTATCATCTGTAGTGTGGTATACAATCATTCATCATCCAAATGATGAGTGATTTTCAAATGTCTTTTTAGAACATGAAGAAACATCTTTAAACGTTTAATGCTATAATGCCATATCAGTATCATTTTGACATCCATCTGCAATTGTACAACAGTTTCCAGTTAAATGTGCTACAATAATTGTACTGTGAAGAAATGCAGATACATACCAGCTGTGTGGACACAAAAAGTCACAAACACCAATGATGAATAAAGCAGTGTTTTGAATATCATAGAATTTATTTCAGTCGTACATTCCTTGTTGAAAGACATGTTTTATACCTGTTTCTGAGTAGCACAATACATCAGAATTGCAAGTATAACACTGGTATCAGAAACAGTGGCGGATCCAGAGAGGGGCGCAACCGGCGCACGCCCCCCTTTAATTTTCGTTAAAAACAAAGAAAATAAAAAGAAAAAAGATGAAATGAAACCCGGAAGTGGCACCAGGAGAAATATTAGTCACGCCTCCTCTTTACAGAATTCCTGGATCCGCCCCTGAGAAATGCCATTACAACACTAATAATACCAGTATTAAGATGGTCATTTTCCCTTGACATCTGTAGTGGAAAGAAAAAGCAAATGTATTTCTGCATGCATGAAGTTTCATTTCAAGTATATGGTACATAATCTATTTATTTGAAAATGCACAGAGTGCAGGCAAGACATACTGTACACTTGGGACCTGGTCTCTCATATTAAACACAGCTACCAGAGTGATATTTCACTAATTGGTTATAAGAAAATAGTAAAGCCCTCTCTCGTTACCTTTCTCAGAATTACCGGATGAGAAACACATATTACTTTCATTTTGACAATCCTCGAAATAATAGTAAGATATCAAATAGTAAGGACCTCCCTCATCGCCTTGCTCAAAAAACCCGGACGAGAAACTACTATCTTTTTTTACTTGGCCTAATACTCGAAGTTGTTGTTGTTGTCGCGGCCTTATGTATTTCCTGTTTTATTTCGGCGTTGCTGGTTTGTCTATCTCCTCCCGAGCCGTCGGCTCCGGGCAGCTGCGACCGGTGCCGTCGGCCGCAGGAGAGTATCCTACATCGAATGGCGCGGGTTTCGTCCCCTCTCCGCCTCCGTGTCGACGTCGAGGACGAAAAAGAAAAATTAATTAGCTACATGCATAATGCATTTTTGTGCGTGACGAAAGAGCCGAGCGTTTCAATAGGTAAGCACTATCTGGGCACCCGTCCCGCTTCATCATGAATATTCATCACGCAGTAAGATACTGTACTAGTAAATGGCAGAACGCTGGATACGTGCAAAACGTATGGCCGGGAAATGTAAAAATCTCGAAAAATTGCACCAACGGGGAATGTTAAAACGTCTCGTCGGGAGATGGAAAAATGTTCAGTTTTGCCGAGAAATGTAAAAACGCTGCCGGGAAATGAAAAAAATATGTATTTCAACGGTATTACGGATACATGTAGATGATGAATATTCATGATGAAGCGGGACGGGTGCCCAGATAGTGCTTACCGTTTCAATATTCACGGAACCTGCGCTGGCCTCCTGCTTTCTCGATCTTCCATCTTTTAGCTTGCAGAGACATTGGGGGATACTAAAGATGATGGTGCAGCGAAATCTCTGACATCTTCCGGCGGACGCGCACGCACACACACAATGTACCTCGCAGAACTCTACACACTCTACACTGTGTATAGTTCTGTGATGTACCTTTGCCTCCGCCTGTTACGTGTACTGAATGTATTGACGATGGTTACACGAATCTGTGTGTGCGTGATATGGACTACAAGGGCATTTACGTACAGTTCGCCATTATTGGCGTCCCCAAATGAAAACAACGAATGTTGTTATGTAATTGTATTTTGCACAACTGTAGAATATATGCAGCTCAGGTACGTCATTTAGTTTGCTCGCCGTTTGCTCTCAAGTCCGATGTCATTGTACGCAGACTGTTTAGGACGCGGCTAAATATATTTGCCGATCGTACCCTTACATATCAGATTACACGCGCAGCTGTGTCCATTCGTTTACTGCAGAGCTGCTGTAATCATACATATTCATAAGATGAGCGGACGTAGAGGAAAACCTCGCTTTGCCGACCGCCTATTTTTAAAATTGCAAGTGGAAATAGAATGTGTGGTTCTATGGTCTATCAAACCAAGTTTTGGTGACAAAAAAAAAAGAGGGAGCAAATGAAGACGAATGCAGTGATGTATATATTCTTCTTTCTTCCATAACATGGGAAAAATATTAAAGAAAAAAAATACGAGGTCGTGAGACCCTACTCCCACGGGTGCCTATTAAACCTGATGACTATGATCTCCCCCTCCCCAAATAATAACAATGATAATAATAATGATAATAATAATAATAATAATAATAATAATAATAATAATAATAAGGATAATGATAATAATAATATAATAATAACTATAATAGGAGCAATAATTGTAGGCCTAATATTGATTATGATAATGTACAGTCTGAAGCAGATGTAGTTCAAGCCAAGTTTTGGTGATCAAAAACAAAAAGGAGGGAGCAAAATTATGAAGACGAAAATATCTTATTTTTCTCTCATAACGTGGGGAAAAGAAACATGAAAAAAAAAAACACAAAACAAACCGAGGCCTTGAGACCAGCCGTGGATTCCCGCGGGTGCCCGCGTGGATGCAAGAGCAGGGGGTAATCAAAGTCATTGTGTTAATATCTTCCCGTTTCGACGGGAACAACCTGTGGGCAGAACTTTCGGGGAATCTCATTTGCGTTTTTGGTAATTTTTCCCTGAATGTTTTTGTTTTTTGCCCTGCGGAGGTGGAAATGTGTGTGTGCGTGAGGGGGGGGGGGAGGGGTGAGGGGCAACAAGACAACTGTTGGACTTCAACGGGTGCAAATAACCCCTCGAAACTCAAGTTCTATAATAAAAGCAAGTAGTGGCGGGAATGATCCCTACCAATGGACCGGATCGCCGGGCATATACTACAAAAATGTATTATAAAATTTCTGGGAAGGGTGGTCATTTAGAAGACAGCACAATTAACGAAAGAATGAGAAGACTTTTCTTTTTATTTCTTCAATAAAAATGTGCAAAATCGTATTATGAGAAAAAAAAATTAAACCCCTCAGACCCGTGGATTTCCACGGGTGCTGCTAGTATTGAATTAATTGCACTGTGCTAGATTGTGTCATATTCTATTACATCTTATCTGAATGATTGTACAATGTCCATCTTCGGAACATCAAACTGAGGTGCTGGCTTTACATCCAAAAGAAGGGGAAAAAAAAGAAATACTACTAAGAACAAAATGAGTGTGAGCAATGCGACAACTATACAGTAAGAATCCACATGAGTACAAAGTTGTGCAGTTGGATTTAGTAATAGACAGGTATGCTCCTCTTCCAGTATATGTACCTGTTGAGGAAAAGTAAGGTGAAACTTGATTGTTAGAAGTAGGGTAATATATATATATTATATATATATATATATACACACATACCACTGGGCTTACAGCCACACGATCGCACATTGTCACAAATTAACCACACCATACCACCATACCACCATACGTGCATCCTTGTGTTTGCTGTATCACAACAACCAAAGGCTTTTCATTTTCAAATCACGAAGGGGGGGGGGGGGGGGGGGGTCCAGGAAGAATTGAGCTCATTGAATAATCAATTTGATGCGGGAGTGTTATGCAGGCATACTATCATAATATGAGTGTTATCATTTGTAT
This sequence comes from Diadema antillarum, assembly GCF_040938485.1. Lineage (NCBI taxonomy): Eukaryota > Metazoa > Echinodermata > Echinoidea > Diadematoida > Diadematidae > Diadema > Diadema antillarum. The sequence continues at coordinate 779,518 of NW_027272486.1, read as the reverse complement.
ATCTTAAAAAGAGGACATGGTTATGACATATTATATTTTGGATCAAAATTTGTCTGCCATTGATTGGTTAAAAGAGCTTCACGTGATTATAGGTATTTTGAACTATTTTAGAGTGTTGGTGTGTTTGACACTCCATGAAGTACTATTTGCAAAATGACGTCACTTTTATGACAACATTTTGCAAATAGTATACTATTTGCAAAATGATGTCACAATCACCCTTCTTTACAATCAAGTGTACCCGTCCGCGTCCGGTCCACCGAGTTCTGTGGTCCGGTCCCAAAATCTAGTGTTCAGGTTTGCAGCGGCCATACGAGCACTTGGATACATGCGACGGGCAACTCTGGCGGTGCCACGGCTACTGCATTTTTCAATTTCCGATCTCTCGCACTGTGCGTAGTTGCGTATTGCAGGCGCTGCGCTGCCGCCGCAGTGCGGCTAAGCCTGTAGACGGTCTATAATGATTTTCACTTTTTATTCAAATTTTTGATCCAAAATATAAAACAAATATACTTTGCCTAGTTTCGAGTTTCTTGTTAAAACTATGGGCCTCGGTGACTCCAAACTAGTACTATTCACTGGCGCCCCTCAGTGAATAGTACTAGTTTGGAGTCACCTCTGCCCATAGTTTTAACAAGAAACTCTCAAGGCCAAGTATATTTGTATACTATACTTCAGTGATTGAAAATGACAACAGGATCATGTTAACAATATCAATTTTTTTTCCTGCTGTATGTTTCCTACCATTGGCCTATCTTTCATCATAGGTTGCTGTGTACGTAAATCAAGATTATTCAGTTATTCTACATTTACAGTTGTAACGAGTATCTTGTAACATCCCGACTATGACTGTTTCAATTGTGCATTTGTAAAGTCTCACCTACATGGTAAATTATAAAGCCAATCAATATAGTGTAGCACTTTGGTAACAATGTGTCTATATTGGTCTAAAAACCTAATAAAAACTAGTAATATCATTGTAGGTGATTAATACCCCAACAAGTTCTATCTACAAGTCTTTTTTCTGGCTAATTGGGGCTACAATGCATTGTTACCATGGCAACATACTTCAGGTACTCTGAGAATTTTGTCCTGCACAACTTTCATATCACAGTGACAATGTGTGCCAAATTTCTTCCAACCAGCATAAAAACTAGAGAAGAATTTCAATTTGCAATCTTTCTCCTGGCTTGGAGGCCTCAATGCTCTGTTACCATGGCAATGCACTTTCCAGTACCCTCACAGAAAGGTCTTGCTCAACTTTACACCCAATTTTTCATGTGTGTGAATATTCTTATGAACCACTTAAAAAACTAAAGAAGTAGTTCATTCTGCAAGCTTTATACCCAATTTTGGGGCTATAATGTGCTGTTACTATGGCAATGCACTTTCCACTTCTTTTGAAAAATGTGTCCTGCACAACTTTACACTGATCCTAATACATAAATGTATGTGTGCAAAATTGCATTTGAATTGCTTGAAAACTGGAGAAGTACTTTGATCCGCAACATTTGCAACAGACCAACAACAGATTACCCACCAAACCGCCTGCCCACCCGCCTGCCCGACCACAAGCTGATTCCGACACACCCCTTTCAAACTTCAATTACGCAGGGGTATTAAAAAGCGTGGAAATGAGTAACACATGCGCTCTTTATTTTCTTACTAAAATGCATGGGTGTGCAAAAAGTGCACAGCAAAAAAGCATAATGAACGCTCACTGATGCTCACTGACATGTCATGACACAATGTACAACTTTAGCAATGCGCAATCACTTGTTTACTGTAAACAATTTTCCGAAGTTTTAATGTTCAGTCTATTTGGAACACTTCTTTGGACATCTTGGCTTTTGAGCAATTTCTACATGTGGCCGACTAGTCGTTACCCACGAAGGTACATGTACATGAAAAATAAATCATAGACCCATCTTATAAAACAAATAATGCACATTTTCAAATTTGTGCTTCCGGGAATGTATTAACAATGTTCAGCAACATGCTCGCACTGCGCTTTGTGCTTGTTTCACCAATGTAAAAACCCTTGAGTGCGCTGCACCCGGGGGCAGATCTCCACTGATGCACTCTCTCCTGTGCATTATTTGTATAATATGTCATGACTATGCATTTCGTGCAAAGTGGGTGTGGCCTGTTCGGCTTTGCACAAAATGAATAATATTCATGTCAACTAACAATGATGTCTAAGCCGGCCTGCCTGGATGACTTTCACCAGGGTGAACCTACCTTGACCTGGTTGTCGATGACTTCCTGCCACACGGCGTACCCAGCCTTGAGGTCGGCCATGATGTTCAGGAGTTTCTGTTCGTAGTATTCCTCCAGCTTGCTGTAATTGGTGCCAAACTGGTGCTGTTTCATGAAGGCGGTGATATTGGGGTTGCTCCTCCTGCCATTTTAGCATCAACAGAATGGGAAAATGAAACCTCGGGCCATGAACTTGTTGAATAGGACAAGGTGTGTGCATTTTGTCAAGAGTCATGTTGAATCATAGACTGGTAAATTGTTGGCTACCTTTCAAGTTGAAAACATTTACTATTAATAGTTACAGCTAGATCACACATGTCTGAAGAAATCTATTTAAAGTGAAGAGCCACGAACAGAGACACATCAGCAAATTTTCTGGATATCAATGGCACTGAGTGAAATTGCTGGCAGTCATTCAATATACACTGTACACATATTTCAACAAATTATGCAATTTCAGCTCACTATTTTGGAAGTTTTTCCAAATCATTGCATATTTTTTTCACAAATCATTCTTTCTTCAACAAACATTTGAAGTAGTTTCAAATTGTACACAATAGTAATTACCTTTAATACATAAGATGTAGGCCTAATGAATTATGTGTCGCTTTAAGCAGTAGCAAGAGTAATCATAACAACAATTCTTGTTGTTTAAGAATTCTTGTGTTGCAACAAGAATTTTAATTTCTAGTAATAAAAGGCATACATGATGTACAGACTAGGTAACATGAAATGAAAATGTAAGACATATGTGTGCATATCACAAAGGTATTAATAGAACAGCATGGCTCTTTTGATCTGCACGACTAAAAAAGCAACAACAACAAAAAATTGAATAAAAAGAAGAAAAGAATTGTGGCAGTCTACTCACCAGCACGCGAAATTGACTTCGTCTCCCCCCATGTGAACGTACTTATCCGGGAAGAGGTCAGTGACCTCTGTAAAGAAGGTCTTCAGGAAGTCATAGTTGGAGTCCACTGTGGGGTCAACAGGTCCGTACTGTCCAGTGGGACCCTTCTCGGTGTAGCAAGGGGTCAAGAGGTTCGGAATGGAGACCCACGACTGGGTGTGGCCGGGCGTGTCAAACTCCGGCATGACCCGGATACCGCGCAGGCGGGCATACTCAATGACTGCCTTCACATTCTCGCGGGTGTAGACGTGATGTTGGTCATAGGCTCCCTACAATGAATGAGAGTCGGGAAAGCTTAAACCCTTTGCATACCAGCGACATTTGATGGCTATAGTTTGTAAGATGTTCTCATCGATAATATATCAACCTTCAATACGTGGCAAGTTTTGTAAACTCACTTCAGTATATCGATGCTATACATACACATGTAGGTTAATGGTGATATAGGAAAGGCATTGGATAATCCATATTCACTAGTCATTGACAATTACTAGTACTTTACCCTTACTGTGCATTTTTTACCAGTTGGCATGAGCCCTGGGTATTGATAGATTGAAGTAAATGTCAATGAATACAGATTGCCTAATCTCCCAATCCCTATAGAGTACCAAAATCTGTGAACACAATACTGTAAAACATGATATATTCGCGGCATGAATTTTTTGTGAATTGGAGCCGGCGGCCTTTTTTGCGGCATGAAATGTTCGCGATCTGCCACTGGCATTCAGTGCATATAGTGTACAAAAGAACTTTCGCGTGCATTTTGATTTCGCGAATCTTCACGCTCGCGAAATTCGCAAAATTAAAATGTACGCGAACATTTCTCATTTTACAGTAGTTGATAACCACACTCATACCCGGTTACATCCCACTGCCCAAAACCTTGTCCAAGGGTATCTCCTGTGGAACCAGCACTGAGTTATAACAAAAGACTGCGACATCATTACTTTAATATTCTATAGTGTCAATACAACCTTACTCTGGAACTGATACACATCACTACCCCTGAGTGGGCTTGCTGATCTACAACAAAGTGCAATTTGGAACTGAATGCTCATGAAATGTTTGCTAAGTGTCTGAGCACGTACAATGTACAGGGTTAAGGACATATGGTGTACATATTTGTACCCATTAGCATATAAATGAAATATGCTAGTGGATGTGACTATTGCTTGCACAGTACAGCCAGGGTTAAAAAAAAAAAAAAAAATTGCTATATATTTTCACACATGAATTCATGAAAATTTGAATATGCTGAGCACTGAACATCATACTCTTCACAAGAATGGACTCATTATTTCTCAAAATGATTTGCTAATGCTAATGATCACAGGAATAACAAAATATCGTATGTTGTGTTGACACACAATGACCGCTATTGGAAACATTTTTTCTTTTTTTTTAATGAACATGATCGTCTTCAAAAATGCCTTTAGAACTACAGCTCATGAAAAAAAAAAAATCAATTTTGTCCTTAATGAGATATCTGTGAACAGACTTTAAGGATTAAATGGGACGAGGGTCTCGGAAGAGAATGTGCTTTACTGTAGATTAAAATGTCTGCTTATACCAAGGAAAATCATTCCATCATACATGTATGATTCTTGATGAAAATGTGGGGCCTACCATTATTTGATACAGTAGACCTGTCAATAGATGGGTCTTCATCAGCTTGAGTTTGAAGAATAGCTCACTTATGGGGGATCAGAGAAATAAGCCCGAAGTCAGCTGAAATGTGCAATCGCGTCTTCACCAGCTCGAGCTTCACGCACGTTCGGGTTTAACCCTAACTAGGCCGGGGGGGGGGGGGGGGGGGGGGGAGACCTCCGAGGCCCCCCCCTCGACGTTCCGCGCGATGTATCGCAATCGCAAAAAGCTATCGCCGCGACGTTTCATGACTTTTTTCTTTCGAGTCTCTCGCATCTTTTGACACCAAATTTGCGACGCCCGGGCGTGCGGTTCCGAAGTTACGCATAAATATGTACATGCATGTCAGACCAAAAATTGCTCAAAAACGTGAATTTGTGTACAATTTCAATGCAAACTGTGCTTACAGGCAAATTTCATAAAAGCATAATTATTTGGGTGTTTTATTGATTAAAATCAATGAATAACATATTTTCTTGTTCGGAGCGATGTCGCGGACAAATTTCATCGAAAAAACAATGAAAAACATAAAGTCGAAAAAACAAGGAAATAGGTAAGAAATTCAAAAAACAATAAAATACTTAAGAATTTTTTCTGATATCACAACTTTTTTTAAACAACATTTGCTAAGGACACTAAAAATAATATTTATAAAAAAAATGTGTCTGTTTTGAGCTTAATTTTGTGATTTAGACCAAATAGTCTGATTTCATGCATCATTATGCATAAATTAGCATAATTTAGCATAAATGATAATTTTTTTTAAAAATTAACTTCATGGTATTTTAGTTTACATCATAGGCAATGTGTGTGCCAATTTTCGTTGCGATCGCGCTGTCAACGGCCGAGATCTGGAGGGGGGCCTGGGAGCCCCCCCCCCCGGCTCTATCAACTACCTAAATAGCCCAGCCTAGTTAGGGTTAAATAAGCTCGATGCTGGCGCCGCGAACACACTCCGACCCGACTGCCTACGTTCCTGCGTGGTGCGCAACACATGCAGTGCCGATGTTTAAGCTCGAGCTGATGAAGACGCATTAAGATTAGCACGCTATTTTGCAAATTAGCTGGCTATTCTGCACATAAGTCCAAGATTTCTTTGGCTCATTTTCCGATCGGAATAGCCCGCTATTTTGGTCTTCATTGCAAAATTAGCAGGCTATTTTCTGATCGGCTAATTCTTTGGAACAGAAATAGTGGGCTATTCTTCAAGCTCAAGCGGATGAAGACCTACCTATTTTGTATAACACAGTGACAGCACAGCACTATCAGAATAGTCGACATGTCAATTCTAGGAGGCTCTGAGATTAACAACATGATCCTTGTATCTTAGTAATGATAGACAATTAGATAACACTGACACAACTCATATTGGATATTAAAGTACTGACCATCAAACAAATAAAGGGGGGCGGGGAACAAGTGGCTGGGATATGATAAAGGGTCACCTTTTGACACATGACGGGGTAGGCAGCACTCTCGTAGGGAAACGACTGGTCATCGACTATGTGCCAGTGTAAGACGTTTAACTTGTTGTATGCCATTGCGTCCTGAAGAAGAAAACAACAATAACAACAACAAAGAATATATCAATACATGCATGGCTGATTCACTCCCATGAATTATGGCAATAAGTGCTTACACAGTATACTACTGGTGAATTAATTTGTAGTAACTTGTTTTCTTCATGTACATTTAAATTGATAGTAGATCAATTCTTATAACTTTGCATTAAGTTCTGATTGTACATCTTGGATATGTATTACACATGTAGTATAAAAATTGTGCCTTTTCACATGACATCATAGGCAATTCATAGCATTCATGATTTGTCACAAACAGCATGTACACTGTCTACCGATCACCACTTCTGATACACTCCTTCTGTGATCTTTTAAAATGTTTTGAGATTTTTTCTGTATCATACTCTTATACTTAAAGCTGACACATGCTGCTGATCTTTGCCACTTTTCTGCAAGGTCATTCATTTATCAAACAACATATATTTATGTTTTCTCTTTACTGGTATGCATAAGTGAATCTCACTTATTGTGGAATATGTAGACAAACTTCAAATGAGTTAAAAAATGATATCAAAATACAAGAAGAAATACAATCATTTGCAGTTTGTATTCTGAAATTAAAAGCCTGAAGATGAACATTGATCCACTGTACAATCAGAAATGAAGAGAAGAATGGGAGCTTACCAGAGTCTGAAAGATAGAGGACATGCTGAGATAATGTCTGGATGAATCCACCATGAAACCACGATGCCTGAAGCGAGGGAAGTCTGTAATACTCGTCTTGTTGATCACACGCTACATAATCAGTGGCACAAAAAATAAACATCACACAATTAATGGCTAAATTATGGCAATAATCACTGTCATCACTGTTTTTGCGTAACTATGCCTCCAATATTTTTCTGTATCGCTGGAGTTGCAACTATAAAAGCACTCGGAGAGTAAATACCTCCGCCAAGCAGCTAATTTCCACTCATACACGCATGCTGAAATTTCCCAGTGATAAAGAAGCCTTGTGTTTATCTCACCAGCTTCCTGCTGCAAAGCCCCTTGAGCAGAGCACGCTTTTTCGTGCACATACGCAAACCTTGAATTCACACAGTTTGAACTCACATGTTCATTTACCCTTTTTTTAAAAAAAACAAAATATAAAAAATTCTTCAAAAGTTTATAAATATTCCCCAGATCACTACCAAAATGTAATCATCTGTTCCTTTTGTCAATATCAACTTTTTCTACAGGTTTCAGTGAAATCTATTTACAACTTTTTGAGGTATTTTGCAAAGAGAGAAAAAAAAAAATAACAGTGACCAAAAAAACCCAACCTCCTTGGCAGAGGTAGTATTGATCCAAGCACTTCTATTCTTCACATGTTAATTTACACATTAAGTGAAGCTGATTCAAGGGGATTTTGTTTGATAGTTTCTTCATATTGAAAGTTCACCTCAACACATCATTGACACAACTTTTATATTTTCATGCCAATTTTGAAGAGACTTCTGCCATGCAGTTTGTTTGATTTTACCAGAGAAGTGTTATACATGTTACAGAAGGAGAGAGACTTTCTTTGCCTTTGTGCAAATTTATGGGTAGGTTCTCATATCATGACAATATTATCGTATGATATAGGTATTCCACTGGCTCTTCCATAGAGTTTGGATATGGCGACTAAAGACGTCATTCTTAATTTCAACAATTTAAAGCCTTATTTCATCACAGATGTTGAAATCCTGAAAGCAACTTGGTGCTGATATTGTATTCAACAAATCCTTCAATTTCTCTCCCCTATTCCCCTTTCTATTAGTGCCCCGGGGCTGAAAAATGAATATTAAGTGTATCATTTAGAAAAAGAAGTTCACATTCAACCATCTTGCGCATATTTGTGAGTCATCTTGTTCACTAGGTTTAGCATCTGAATCTTGCAGATTAATTAATTGGCTATGGTGTATTTCTGCATACTATACTGGCATTTTACAGTTGAAGAAGTACAGTTTTTGCTGATTTTTGTGCATTTGTTGTGTTCTTTGCACACTGAAAAACTGCTGCCAAAAATATTGAAAGGGACAGCAAACAGCTGCTCAATAGATTTGTCATGATTTTGGAATGATGCAGATTTATACAGAAGAGGTTTCTTTTGTCACAGTAATCCATTCACACCAGCAATAGAGCATATAACATCTCTACAGCTTGGAGCATGGGTACAAAGGAGAGATTCTGATTTCTTTTCCTTCTATATTAACCCGTTGAGGACGAGTCCCGAGTATACTCGGGCAGGGGTCTAGCAAAATCAGTCCGTCCTCAACGGGTTAAAAGACAAGTCCACCTTCATAGACATGCAGGTTGAGTGAATGAAACAATATTAGTAGAACACATCAGTGAGAGTTTGAGGAAAATCGGACAATCAGTTCAGAGGTTATGAATTTTTGAAGTTTCTGCTCAGTCACGGCTGGATGAGAAGACTACTATAGCTTGTGATGTCACATGTGTACAACGATATATTATAAAGAAAGAATAAAGAAAATTCAACATATTTTCACTTTTCTCTCATAACAAATGAACACTCGACATCTCTCTTTCAGAAGGCAGGGGGAATAACATTACCCTTAACATACATCAGTAACAAGTCAAAGAAATGTGGACTTTATTCAAAAAAGTAAAGTTTTGTGAAATTCTCTTTTTATTTTCCTTAAAATATATAGTTGTACGCATGTGACATCATACACTGTAGTAGTCTTCTCATCCAGCAGTGACTGCGCAGATATTTTAAAAAATCATAACTTTTTAACGGATTGTCCGATTTTCCCCAAATTTTCACTGATGTGTTCTACTAATACTGTTGCATTCACTCAATCCACATGTATATGTGAACCTGCATCACAAAACCAACAAAAAGTCGCCAGCCACAGATTTTTAGTTAAGGAAAGATTCTGAAAGAGCAGATTCTAAGCATTAAAATGATGTATAACTCAAATGAAATGGACTCACGTAACCTATCCATATAAATGGAAAGAAAGCACACACTCTGGAAAAGTGTGAACCGAGAAAAGAGGCTCTGAAGTACAAGGTCTATTCAAGCACTTCATCTTCACCAAACCGCGCTGGCTGTGTGATGAATTGGACAAAAAACAGGGTGTAAACAACTGGAGCAACAACAATGAAGAGATTAACGGATTAAGCTCAAATTAGACATGCTCTATTAACACATTCTGTCCATGATTAATGCCAACTTTCAAGGCAGTAGCTTTATTCCTTCAAAAGTTACTAGACTTAAAAATGAAGAATGTGCTAGAGATTATCAAGAAATGAACAGGTGCCTCCAGATCTCACTAATCTAGGAAAAATGGTACAAATGTAGTAGAAAAACTGCTGAAAATGCCTTTTCCCATTCATTTTTTGATCACAAACTTAAGAATAATGTAGAAGAAGGGTAGTTCTTTTAGAAAATATGAAAAACCCAATATTGACTTGGTTGACCCGTTTCACCTTTTTTGAATCCTCACGTAAAATTAAGGGGTGCGACTTTTTGTGCGATTTGTGGCGCATGGTCACATATGAAGGTGGACTTGTCCTTTAACACCTCCCTGATTTTACTCTATGTACCAAAGGCAACTTGGATCTGGTGCATAATCACACTTCATTACTCACCCCACCATCACTTGAACCGTATATCAACTGGCTGAATGTTTCCAATCCTGTATGAGAGAAGTTGCACAGGGGAGAGGTCAAACTATGTAGTCCTCTCAATTCAAAATACTTACTATTACATTCAGCTGTCTGTAAGGTTTGTCCCAGTCAGTTCATGTGATTCAATGTAAGAACATGCTGCTGCTAGAAATCTTAGATTGTCTTCCATATTCCTCTTTAGTGCCTCAAATGTGTACTATGAAACTGCACGTGTCGCAGTTTTTGTATGTCTAACGTGTAGCTGCCTTTGCAGAAATATAGAACAATCTGTCAACTGGTGTGCTTCTCTGAATGGACTATTGATACAACAACAACAACAACAACAACAACAACAACAACAACAACAACAACACCACCAACAACAACAAGAACAAACACTTTGGACAACTTCCTTGCTCAGAAGGCTTACAACATTTAGACTGAGATCTCAATGTGAATCTGTTCTGCTTCGTTACTTTGTTTTCATTATTCTAAGTGCATAAGTGTCTTAAGGGATGTGTTTAAATTGATACACATGTGGTTATATCATTACAACAAAACAAAAGCAGGTACACAGAGGTTAACATTATTGTCAGAGGCACCAGTCTAAAAATACATCTTTAGCCTTTGTGGCTGCTGCCTTTCCTGTCCTCAGTGAATACCAGAATAAAATATTGCTGTTCCTATATTCTTGCATTCAGTATCTACAGAGGAGTGAAATTTCTTGGCCAATAATTTAGACCACAGACAATCAATGCAATGCCCATCAAACTTTAACCCCCTATCCCCCTCCCTCATCCCAAGGGGAAAAAATGTTGGTACATGTACATGTACTTGAACATATCACAGGCCTTATCCATGTACTATCAATGCTTGCTTTATTTTTAGAAGATGTCACTTTGAGGCAGGAGATGTACATGTATGATGTGATTCTCTGAACTGAAGGAAGTTGGGAGTAATAATTGATGTTCATAAATACAAGTTCAGCATTAGGTGAGAAAGCCAAAACATGGTTCTCATATGCCAGCAGAACTGTCTATAATTACTCTAAAATGTACATGTATGTACATTGTATATGTGTTTAAATGAGTGAAATAATACTGTGATAACACGATTTCAGTTGGGTAACGACAGAAATGTGAAATATTAGGCCAACAAGGTTTTGCCGGAAGTCCACAATCTAAGAGCTTACCCGATCATAGTTGTGACATAATATTTCATAATCGATTATTGGAAATCAAAATGTCGGGCCACAGCTACATCCATCGATCGATCTTCCACGCTAGAGTGAATCCCATGCAGTTTGTTTGCACGGGTATGATCGATTGTCATGTTATGTACTACCTTCCCACAATGCTGAATGTGGGGTTCATGGGTAGGGTTCTTCTGGAATAAAAGTCTTCTATCTATAAGACTGAAATTCTTCTACACTTGTGATCTCACAACTCTCCAAAAGTAGTCATCATTCTGGCTAATTGCATACATGCCACGTAAGTTTCAGTGTATTGGAAGCAAATTCCAAATGATAAAATTTTCAGCCTCTCCAAGAACTATGTTTTGGCTTTATACCGCGGGGAGGGGGACAGCATAGGGGGTGATGGTAGCAAATAAGTTTCCATGATCACCCAGTCAGTACTATATGACTGGTTACCTCTTATGGCACCCCAAATTGATTTTGCAGTCAGAGTAGCTTTGGGAGAAGAGACTGACAAAGTATCTGAAAAAAAAACCAGACATAAAGTTTGAGAGAATTAGTTAGTAGGTTGAAAAGTCGTTCATTCATTTGGTATTTACAACCTTGAATAAAAACTTCAATGGTTTATGCATGCACACTGTCATACTTAGGTGAGCATTCCTTCCTTTCTTCTGCCTAACACAGCTGAATCGACTTCTTTTCTGAAACTTTAACATTGTGCGATGCCAGCCACCATAACGAGCATTGTCAACTTTACTGTACAACCCCTCTTTGTGTCACAAAACTGCACAACCCATGAAGTAGGTAAACAAGCTCATGTTGACTCAGAATTTGAATCAACAGTTAGACAACTTAGTAGAGCAAAGCACCATACAAATTCATGTATTCATCTCTGAGACTTTAATAGAGTTCTATGAAATATGTCTAAAAAGTAAATAAATTGTGTTGATGTTGATCATGTGCCACTGCACAAAAATGTTCTTTTCTTTTTTTCTTTTTTTTAAACTTGCTGTATAGAAAAACAAAAAACTCAGGATTCAATTAATTTCATTTCACAGAGTCTGGCCACAGATCACCTTGGATCTTGTATGAATGCACAAATACAATGAAGAATTGAACACAATGTCTTTCCCCACAGTTGCCTGCAATGCATGAACTCACAGTTCTCATCTGACTCTAGACTTGGATAATCCTGGCACGGTTCCATCACGTTAATATCGAGACCTGTCAGTTCGGTCGCTGAGGGCGCCGTGAAGGCCATAGGTGACCTACGTCTACGGGCTGCCTGCGGGGTCCCGAAGAAGATGATTCCAAAATACCTTGCAAAGGCACTATCCAGTAGATCGCATCGTACTCCAGTCGCTGTAAAACTACACAGGAGAATGGACCCGAGTTCTTATATATCCTTACACATATTTGCTTTTCTGTTTGTTGCTGTAAAAATATAACACTAACTAGTTGAAACTTTGGTTCTAGCATACTGAGATGGTACAATTGTAAAAAGTTTGCAGTACACCATGCACAGTGGTCTTAAAAAAAGAAACAATGGTACCGTTACTTTTTCCTAGGTGAGCATCAGGCTTTGCTGTGGAGCATGGCAAAAAAGCATGTCTAGTATTTAACTCTTTATGGGCCCAAATTCACGAAGATGGTACAAATGAAACCATGGTTTAAACCATGGACAAAAACCATGGAGCGCCAAGTGTCGCATGGAATATTTCATTTCGAAATCAGACATTTCATTGATGAAATGATTATTTTGTAACAAAATGACAACATTTTGTAACTAAATGAACACTTAGTCCACAAAATGATAATTTAGTTAATGAAACGGTCATTTTGTCGACGAAATGACCAATTTTGTAACAAAATATTCTGTACAACACTTGGTGCTCCGTGGTTTTTGTCTATGGTTTCATTTGTACCACCTTCGTGATTTCAGGCCTTTAGGTACCGGTACCTGGTTCGCACACCTGACTCAGTTGATGTCATGCCAAGTTCACATATTTTGCTTGAAGGCACAAGCCCACCCACACTGATTGATAACTCACCAAATACCACAACAGTATAGGAAAAGCTCCACTTGCAATTCTATTCCTCACACATGTAGCTTGCGTTGCCTTGTGATTGAATAGCCCTGTTCCATAGATAAGGGCTTTTCACATAAATTCTATTCTTATTGCAGCTTTGTGTGTACAAACTTCATGCCTTCCAGACCTGGGAAATAACATAGCTGCAGGCCATTTGCAAGAAAGCAATCATAGCTTTGTAATACAATTTACATCACAACAAAGCTTGGAATTTTCTCTCCGACTTTGCTCATTGCAGGTCTAGCATTTAAATGTATAATCTACTTGTAGAACAAGTTTCATGGCTTTAAAAAATAGCCTTTTTGAAAAAAAAAAATGTTTGGTGTATTGCAGTTCCAGAATAATGTGGCACTCAATGGGTTTATATCGTGGCTTACACATCTGCGAGTTAAAAGTCAGAGACTATTGTTCATGAAACTGTTATACCCAAAGCAGCATAAACTGGCCCAGCAAATCATTTTCACAAAATAACCAACTAGGAATAAGGGTTTTTGCCTTCATTAGGGAGCTTTAGATCTCCAACACCAATGCTAACCTGCTGAGGACGAGTCCAGAGTACCACGGGTATACTTGGGCAAATGTCTATGAGAAATGCGTGTTGTAGCAAAATCAGCCTGTCCTCAACAGGTTAAGAGGGAAAAAAAGAAACAGTTCTGCAGTGCACAAAACCGCTTATCAAAATCGATCTCGCATCCTGCTCTTCTGAGTTTTCACAACAGTTCTGGGCCATTTTAGCGTCCACTCAAATTCATGACGCGGAGAACTAATTGCTGCCATTATGAAACACAACACAAGGGGCACTACTACTGTAAAAGTGGATATTTTGCATGACTAATTTTTCGCGCTCGGCGAGTTATAAGAAGAGTTTCGCATGATTTTGATTCCGCGGAATCAAGACATCAACTACTGCAACATATGGCAAGCAAAAATATTCGCATGCTTTTATTTTCGGGATAGTTTCTGGTTGCACGAAAATGCACGAAAATTTCAACACCACTAAAATGTCCACTTTTACAGTATTTAACTGTGTATATGTATGCTGTCTCTTCTGTCTAAATCTAATGATACTTTGCAACACGACGCAGGGAGAGAGGAGAACCGTCAATGCAACCATCATTTTTATATCCACGTCACATATGATATAAACTAAAACTCGCTAATATCTTGACTCAACTGTATTGGCTAAAGGCCAGTGCAGATCAATTTGAATTTCTTTCGCTTACTCAAATCTCTCCTCCGAGACCAGGGTATAGACATCATTGGTGACTTGGATCTCCTGGGGCAAAGGCCAAGGGGATCCTCTGCTTGCAGTTGTGACTTGCCTTCCTGGCAGAGCCTTCTCCAAATTCAACGGGTCACTCAGGGAGGCGTCGGTCCAGCACAGTGCCCACGATGCCAGAACCAAGAACAGCATGGGGCAAATTTGGAGGGACTTCATGTTGAACCTGGACATGTGAGCATAACAAACAAACAAATGACACCTGGTTGAATAAAATTGTATGGACCATCTATGAATGTCTAACTTGACCAAACTGTGGCCCTTCATACCATTACTTTCTGCAGGAAGAGAATGAAGTTATTCACTAGGTCTAGAACAATCACTTTTGGGTGCAATTCAAATCTGATCAGAAAACTGAACGGAGAATGAAGACAGAATTCCTACAATCTTTGTCCTGAGGGCATGAAATGGAGTACAAAAAGTGCAATAAATATCAAAAGCCAGACACATAATGACACAGTAGAGTGTGCAGTACCAGTATTCAAGAATCTCACACCATAAGCATAAACTGACTGAGATCAATACCTAATTCTGTGGTCTAGTGGTAAATAGTCTATAAATCATACAGGCTGTAGACCAAGAAAACTCAATCACTGGATACTGTATATGCTGAATATTTCTTAAAGTTTTTATTTTTGCCAATTTCGCGAGTCGGGTGCTATTCGCGAAATTAAAGACACACCAAAATAACAACTTCGATCCCGGTATGAATGTGACAAACACACACATATAATTTCTCTGTTCAGTACTGGGCAAGTCCAAGATAAGGTCCCCTCAGAAGGCAAAATTTCATCTTTGCTCAATATTGACATGTTTGGTATCATTTTGAAGCTTATGAGTTGAAGTTTTGATTTCCGTGGAGGAAAAAATGATATTATGTAAATTTATGCAAATTTCAATGGCTTCATTTGCATAAAAATGAAACACAGCGTTACGTATGGGACATTTATAAAAATTCATATTAATTCAAAGGAAAGCAAATGATATTTGATTAATATGTGGACATAAGAAGTTCATCACATAGTTTAACTTGGTATGAAAATTTAGGGATTATGCAAATGATTATGCAAATTAGCTCGTGTCCTATCATGAGATGTCCCATACGTAACAAAATGAGGTCATTTTTTTAGGTTTTTTCTGAAATTGCTAAGGTTATTTTAATGCCCTTTTGGAAAGTTCTAATTTATTGTTTAGAGAAATTAAATACCAGAGAAAAAAGGAAAAAAAGTAAAAGAAATATTTCTTATTAGGCATTGAAATAATGTTACGTATGGGACAAATGTGTTAAGTATGGGACATCCTCATACATATTGCATGTGAATGCATGTAGCTAGCTGGGAAGTCTCTCAGTACACAAATGGTCAATCATCCTGAAGAAAGCATCCCAACATTGTAGCTACTTTTTGAGTTATAGACACTTGAAACAATACATGAACTTGACTGAACAATTTCCAGAAAGGGGGAGGGGAAAATGGCAAAATACACAATGAAAAATCAGCATTAAAGGGATGGCATAGTTTCTTGTAGAAATAGGGATTCAGTTTTCAATATTTAAAGAGATGATTGGAAACCAATTATATGAATTACTTAAGAGCACGAAATCCTAAGACTAGAGGAATTCAAAGTTTATGTGATGGAGATCCAATTTGAAATGGTTCTGATATATGGAGAAAAAAAATAAAAAGTAAAATGATTTTTTTTTTTAATTGCAAGTGATACACAAATTGTCCTTATTCAATTTCAGTAGTAGCCACAACAAAATTCATGGGTATACATACCGAGGTGTGACTTGAATCAATGACTGACTGCTAGACAGACATCATATCTACTCGAACACTGGGGTTCCACACAGCAAGTATTGCTTATTTATTAAACTTGATATTTCTTGTGTCAAGTTGCTTTTTATTGAAACTAAATGGCAAACTGCCCTTCATCAATGGAAGTAAACACTTTAACCTATTCAATTTTTCAGTAGTAACTATCCTAATAAAAATAGGGCATACATACTCAGGTTGGTCATAAAAAATATAGAATATGATTGAATGTGATTATGATGGTAAATATCTGGGGAATATTGTTCCCTTGTCAATCTGGATCAGTATTTGAGTAATTTCAACTGATTCCACCTCAATAATTATGCAAAAAATTTGTTTATGAGTATTTTGCAAAATTATTTTGCAAAATACCCATAAACATGGTTCTCCACACACTGAACGAATGGGGGACAAAGGGCATGCATAAACAGGTTGGTAATAAAAATATAGAAATATGATTGAATATGATTATGATGGTGAATATTTGGGGAATATTGTTTCCTTGACAATCTGGATCAGTATTTGAGTAGTTTCAACTGATTTTACTTCAATAATTATGCAAAATACCCATAAACATGGTTCTTCACACACTAAATGAATGGGGGACAAACTGTCCCATACGTAACTGTCCCATACGTAACACGTCATGTCTGTCTTTAATTAGAACCTGTAATTAGAGCTTTTTGCCTAATGACATGAAACATTTTTCGCGACTACTCCGCCGCGCGAAATTTTTTGACCGCGCCATTCGCTGACTTTTTACTTTCAAGTCTCGTGCATCTTTTGACACCATTTTCGCGAAAATCGCACATACTGTTACGATGCTGCGCGACCTTTTATACATGCCTGTCAGACCGAAAATGGCTCAAAAAACGTGATTTTGTGTATAAAGTCTATGCAAATGGAGTTTTCTCTTCTTATTCATAAAGATTATAATTATTTTCACTTTCATAGGCTGAAACTAATTAATTTTAGCATAATTATGCTTGAAATAGGTTCTGTCATAAATTTTGAGAATAAAAATGATAAAACAAAAGGTTGTAAAAGCAATAAAATACATAAGAAATTGATTTTGATACCAGATTTTTTTTTCATGTACATTGTTAGGAATGCTACAAAGAATGTTATCACCAAAAATTAGGATTCTAGGAGCTTTAATTTCTGATTCAGAGCAAAAGTATGATTTTACGCATATATTAACATAATTATTATGATGAAAATTTCAATTTTTTAAAAAATAGTTTAGTAGACTACGCCACAGGTAATGTACGTGCCAATTTTCATGGCGATTGCACGAGCGACGGCCGAGATCTCAGGGGGTGGGGGGTTGAATCAACCTCGCCCCGGCCACAGAACACCCAAAAAAGCCCGACCTGGTTAAAGGGTTAAGCCTCTCAGTTGAGCTAAAATGCTTCAGGAAGAACAAAGAAATGCAACTTGCTTCATGTACTGTGATTGTGTCAGAATGAACACCACACCCTCCTTTGATAGCTCTTTGTGTAAGCTTAGTGTGGGCCTCACTCCAGACCAGCCCCGTTTCATAAAAAGTTGATATGATAACAACTCTTGCTGGGATGTCAATTGTCATGGTAACGACATGAATGCAGCTTCCTGATTGGCTGTTGCTATAGGAAGTTGTCATTCCAGCAAGAGTTGACATTCTAACATCTTTTATGAAACGGGGCCTAGTTTTAAATGCGACCTCTTCTCCAATCACCCACCCCTCTTTGATGCAACCTCTTCTCCAATCACCCACCCCTATTTGAATGCTATTCTTGATGCGCCTTTGAATCCTTACAGCTTTCTGTTTACTCCAGAAGATTTGGGATCTAGCAATACAAAGCCTCCATGAGTCCTGTAGGCTTTTGTTTTAACTTAAAGGACAAGTTCACCTTCATAAACATAAGGATTGAGAGATTGTAACTATATTAATGTAGAACACATCATTGAAAGTTTGAGGAAAATCGGACAATCCGTTCAATAGTTATGAATTTTTGAAGTTTTTGTGCAGTAACCGCTGGATGAGAAGACTACTGCAGTGTATGAATAACTCAGATGTCACATGCGTACAACAATATAAGGAAAATATAAAGAGAATTTCACAAAATTTCATCTTTTGAAAAAAAGTACACATTCCCTTGACTCGTTACCGACATACGTTATGGGTAATATTATTCCCCCTGCCTCTAGAAAGAGACAAGTCAAGTGGTCTTTTATTATGCGAAAAAAGTGAAAATATGTTGAATTTTCTTTACATTTTCTTTATACTGTTGTACGCATATGACTCACAAGCTGCAGTAGTCTCCTTATCCAGCTGTTCCAACACAAAAATTTTAAAAATTCATAACTTTTGCATCGATTGTCCAATTTTCCTCAAACTTTCACTGATGTGTTCTACTTATATTGCTGCATTTTCTCGATCCTTATGTTTATGAAGGTGAACCTGTCCTTTAAAAAGTGCTAGAATAAATTATATGTAGGATGTACAATGGTTTATAGGTAGTGTGCAGTATCAGTAATCATAAAATGGGTTCAAGAATGTAGCCAATTGGAAGCGCTGAAATGAGTCACGTGTGCGTGCATTAATTTCTCACTAACATGCACAGCCTGACGTCACAATGTTTACACTAGCAGTGCACACTCAATCAGTTGTTACAAGTGCGTCGCGCGCTACTATACGCGCTGTCAATCCTGTAAACAACTTCTAGTTCGGGCTGCCGGCTGGCCTTTCTTGTGTGCATAACATGTGTGGCGTACGTATACTCTTATACGTACAGTACTTATATGTGCGGGATTTCCGAGTGCGACGTGCGTAAATGTTTGGGACGAACATCTTCGGACATCTTGACTCTTGAGCGAGTGCTACATGTTGCTGACTGGTATTGACCCACAAAGGTACGTGAAAAATGCTGTTAGTTTTCGACCCATTTTATAAAACAAATGATGCACAGGATTATATTTCGTTAGTGGAGATGCAGCTCACTCTCGGGTATTTACAATGTAGTGCAACATGCACTCGGCTTCACCTCGTGCATGTTTCACAATTGTAAATAATAAGTAACGGCTACAGTGTATATTTCAGGTATTAAGTTACCAGGCATCAAGCTTTATTCTTGATGTGCACTACATACCCTACTAAATTACCATAGTTATGGGTAAACTCGACCTAAGTTATGAGTATGATTACTATGAAGTAGTGGGTAAACTCGGTCCCTACTATAGCGCACTCATTACAACAAAGGGGCTGAATTAACCCACAACTACGGTATGCAAAGGATCATGATCAGTCGCCATGTTACTGTTACAGTAAATTGTAAGGATGAATAATTTACATTTGATTTTGAACAATGACTTAGGCTTAGCTACAGATGTATTGTTAGTCAAGCAGAAATTGAAAGCAGCATGACCGGCACTGAATCGAATATTCACGTAAAATTTACATAGATCTACAATTATGACAATGCACTTAGCTTGGATGACAATCTGACAATAAAGAAAACTGCAATCCTAGGTACAAAAGAAGGCCAGTGCTGATGTAAATTAAATAATGCAAATTCTAATTTCGCATCCCTGGCCTGCCCAGTTGATATCTCAAATTCTGCATACCCAAACTCCACCAAAATCACAGGATATACTTCATACTCATATAGCTTAGACTATTTCCAATCACTCACATAAATGGTCACATACTCTACACTTTTGTACAACCCTCAAAAGTGCATGATCAGGGGGGCATTTCAAGAAGCATGTCGTCCGACAATGTTGTCGGACAAACTTGGGCATTATCATGATATAGTCCCCACCTAGATCCCCATCACAGTGCGCGTGACCCGTGCGTTCAGGGTTAGGGTTTATAGGGTTAGGTAGGGTTTTATTTAGTACGGACATGTTTGTCAGAAAAATATCCGACCAAACTGCTTCATGAAATGCCCCCCCCCCCCCCCCCCCCCCCCCCCCCCGATGATTGCTGATAATGATCCTCTGTTTACTCTATTGACAAACAAACTGTAGTGTATAATCACCAAACATATCAGTTCGGGAAACCCACTCACAAGGGGGGCCCCTCCTTATAAGTAACCCATCCCCCTTATAAGTAACCCCGTCCCCCTTATAAGTAACCCCCGGGGCACCCCTTATAAGGAGTCTCCGCGCTTTTTTGCAATGCAACGCGAAAATGAAAGGACTGCGGCAATTCGCTTGATTATGTCCATAAAGCTTCACAAGTTTCCTAGTTACTCACGAAATTTGAGCAAAATCGGTTTGAGGCATCATATCTAAAATCATGGATTTAAATGCGATGTCAAACGACCCATGCGAATGCTGAAATGCGAGCGATTACTCACGCCAGTAATCGCTCGCACTTCAGCATTCGCATGGGTCGTTTGACATCGCATTTAAATCCATGATTTTAGATATGATGCCTCAAACCGATTTTGCTCAAATTTCGTGAGTAACTAGGAAACTTGTGAAGCTTTATGGACATAATCAAGCGAATTGCCGCAGTCCTTTCATTTTCGCGTTGCATTGCAAAAAAGCGTGGAGACTCCTTATAAGGGGTGCCCCGGGGGTTACTTATAAGGGGGACGGGGTTACTTATAAGGGGGACGGGTTACTTATAAGGAGGGGCCCCCCTTGTGAGTGGGTTTCCCGAACTGATATTACAACTGTATAAGTAAATTTAGACGTATCCTGTGACCTTGTCTATTGTTCATTCACAAACCTCACGTTTTAGACAGCTCTGCAACTTTGGCCTGCAGTTCTCCTGACCATTCTGAACGGAGGAATTCAAGCAACGGGAAGAAGAAGATCACCGATGTGACCGAATAAAATTTAGGTCTAACGTTTGTTAGTTAGACTTAGAGAGGAGAGTTTACTGAATATTACGAACTTGAATTTGAATTGTACTTACCACTCCTTAACTAATTAATAGCTGGTTTGTGCACATCTGCAACTGGGTACTGCCTCTATCACTGTCTATTCACCTGGCCTGGCCTGGTTTATGAGGTTATGATAGAAATCTTACGGAACAGATCAGAGAACGTACACACACGGGACTATTGAAAATGCCATATGTACAGTACACGGTCGTACGATCACGAATGCACGAGAGAAATCATGTGACAAGTTTTCTGGTGGTGGTGATCATGTGACTCATTTCGCTGGACGCTTCCAGGCCCGTGTCACGAATAATATATCTCGAAGAATCGCATCGACTACTAACGATGAAATTGTACAGATAACTACGAAAGAATTCGAAACAAGTACTAGTACCGGGCATAAAGCCAGTGCTCCTCACAGTTTATAGCCTAGGCCCTATAAAAGGGCAGAATATGTAGGCCTACATTGCTTTGGAAAAGAATAGATCTTTCATACTCGATTATAATCGCTTACTAAATATAATCGAGTACAATACAATGATATTGTTAGGGCCTAAATTTCTACAGCGCTCCTATACGAACTATATTAATTGGTCGGCAGCTTCATAGCACTTTTCATCACAATCGTCTTGAACAGCACAACTGCTACATATAGGACCAATAGGCTTATGAATATTTTCTGTTTTATACACCCAAAACAATTTCAATCGAACACCAAAAACAACTTACCAAAATTAACACACCATGCATTGATTACAATACACATAGACTCTACCAAAGAGACCAAAGAAACCGGAACCCCTATACCAGCACAGTATACCGACTTACTTATGGCATAAGATAGTACCAGTAAAGAAGATGTAACAGAGACATTAACCCTCAAAAAGAGAGATCCGAGAGAGAAAATATCGCTCTACCCATCTATCTCCCTCCCTCTCTCTCTTTTCTCTCTATGAATTTTATTATGTATTATATACATGTATATGTATATGTATATATATATATATGTATACACACACACACACACACACATATATATATATATATATATATATATATATATATGGCACTTATATGTTATACATAAATGCGCAATCTAAAAATAATGCGATCTTGATCTCAGTCTGACGGAAGATGAAAAAAAAAAATACCAAAAACGTATGACGAGGCACGGGCTCCAGACATCGTGCCGGAGTGACTGTCTTCTAATGATAATTGTTCAGGTATCATAGGCATATAATATGTAAGTGCCATATCTCGTAGAAAGAACCAGGATATCATAGGTTATTAAGTTATATAGGTAAAAAGTTGCACAGCTAAGATTATAACGAATATTAATTACCCTCAAAAGATACCATCACCATGGAGAGAAACAAGAGAAGAGAGTTAACAATAAAAGAACAACAACAACAACAATAGACGCCGTATATTTGTTGATCTTTATTACCTTCGGGATAAACTCACTGAGGCAAATTTTCAGTCCGTGATCCCTGACAAAGATAATGATAATGATGATTATAATAGGGATAATAATTAAACGAATAAATAAATAAATGAATAATTAAACAAGTAGATAAATAGATAATAGAAATAATGATAATAACAGCAAAGATGATGATGATGATGATTATCATCATCATCATCATAATCTTCATCATTATTATTCAGGTCCCTCGCTGTAGGATTTTTTTTTTCTGGCAAATTGACTCCAAATTATACTCACGACCATAATAGGACCGGCAAGGCAAAGCAAAGCTGGGATCTGAACAAAGGAACACTATACCTTACGTAGTGATAATGGATCGGGTTATCAACAAGAAAATTATTTATGTTTTTAAAAGAAATTTATCACTTTTTGCAGAAGAACACAATACTCAATAGAGTGGAGTTGAAAGTTAACAAATAAAAATTTTGAATTTCTTTCAGTCCTGGATGAGAAGGAAAATTATGGAATATAAGATTTTGAAAATCGTTCTAGCT
This sequence comes from Diadema antillarum, assembly GCF_040938485.1. Taxonomy (NCBI): domain Eukaryota; kingdom Metazoa; phylum Echinodermata; class Echinoidea; order Diadematoida; family Diadematidae; genus Diadema; species Diadema antillarum. The sequence continues at coordinate 756,284 of NW_027272486.1, read as the reverse complement.
GAAAAGGCGATGTCGGTCACGATCAATGATTTAATGTCGTCAGTTTAATTCATTAATAGTTAAGATCATCTACCAACTTTACCTTGAGGGTTTTAATAAGTGTTGGGTTGCAGTTCGGTGTTCCCAAGATACTAGTTGAATTGAAGGTTCGTAATTCTAGAAATCAATAATGAGGTTCGTTATTATTACCAATGTTTTAACGCATTACCACCCACATCAACGTATACGACAACAATTAGAACAATAAAAAAATGCAAAGTAAAATTAATCTGATATTTTTGAAGAGTAATGTTTTCAATCTTCTGGATGAGATAAAAAGAGAAAAATATCTGAATAACTGCATTTTTCCGTTGTGACGTCGATAACCTGATATTTGTAGGTTCAGAGAGTTAAAATAATGTGAAAGGGAAAAGGTTAGCTGGTATAACAGAGTTGCATCCCTTGCATGCGCCGGCAAGAGTATCAAGCACTGTGACATAAGATACCTTAGAGTAGACAGCTATCGTGGCAAATGAATAATTTATTTTCCTCCACGTTTCCTTTTTTTTTTTAATCGGGAATTGTTTTGTTGTTGTTTTCTGGCAGAGAAATTCAAATAGTGACAGCTTAAGCGTTGACATCAACAATTCACACAAACTCCCTCCCTATTTGAAATTAAAATCCGACTGGCTCTTGAGGTGATGTAAATATTTAATCCGAGCCGACTTCACAGGGACAATCGGGATACTATACAGTGCGTATCAAAAAAAAAAGTCATCCAAATTTGAAGAGCTACTATTTCTTAATTGTCAGCTATGGAGAGCGCAATATTGGTTGAGAAGAAGGGGAACTCTTTCCCTGGATGTACATTGATATCTAATTATGTTGACAAAATATGTCATGCATGCCTGAGCACATGAACTTAAAAAAAAAACAATGACAAATTGCACTTTTTCCAGGTTCGAGTGTTATCGTGAAGGAACATTGATTGTCTCACTGAATGGGTGCTGAGATGAGTCAATGAAAGTGGTCAACTTAACAAGCCAGTCTGCACGACGGGAGGTTTGTGTTTTTCTAACCTTTTATGGTCCACAACTTTCAACATGGCTGACGTTGTCGATAAGTCGGTCACTCCTAAAAAGGCTATATCAACCCATAGGGCCTCATCCACGTGAAGCTCTGCTTATGATGACGGTCCATGATGCCTTAGCATGTTGCTTTGATTCACATGCTATTACAGACCGATGTTGCAAGTTATGAAATTGGCAATTCTTATATTGATTTGTATGTTGTACTCTACATTTTTTTGCATACTCTGTATCACTTTGTTTTAATTTGTATTGGAGAAAGGAAATGCAGAAATAAACCAAACTAAACCAAACCATTATCCGTTTTCTCTCTTCATATTCAAGGCATGGTTTGTCGCTGATTGTGTTTAATATGAACAGAGAAAATGGAACATGCGGGTTGGCCTTTATTGGAGTGACAAAGTTATGTCATGTTAAGGGTTGTGAACCATAGCATTAGAAGAAACCCTAAACACAAACCTGCTTTCCTATACAGGATGACCTATTTAGCCACCTTCATTGACAAATCTAACTAATTCAGGGAGACATTCATTGTTCCTTTATGATGGAACTCAAACTTTGAAAAAAGTGCAATTTGTCATTGTTGTCTTTAAAGCTCATGTGCTGAGCCGTGCATGACATTTTGTCAACATAATAGGTATCAACGGAAGAGTTCGTCTTTCCTCACAACTAAAATTGTGCTCTCCAGAGCTGACAATAATGTTCTTAACTAACAGTAGCCCTCAAAATTTGGATAACCTTTTTTTGATACGCATACGGTGTAAATACTGTAGGGGGAAGGCGAGGCAAACCAACGACAACAAAAACAACTACAATGGCTGGACTGACTTTGATATGAGTCTTCCTTTTGTCATACTAAATATAGATTCTGTGACTTGACAATCAGAGAACAGTATAGAAAACACGAACATTCTTTTAAGAAAAATTATGGAAAAATTCCAATCTTGATCATCATACAGTCTGTTTCTGTCAACAAGGATGTTCCTGCCCGCTTTTCAAATGTGACATAGAGATACAAGTTACCCCGTTCCTTCCGCAATTCTCTAAATACCTCTTATGTCCCCAAACGAGATTCTTTTTGCCCATCGACAGAGAACGAACAGGTTGGTAATCCACCTGTGCGAAAGCAGTCAAGCTGTGCATGCATCCCCTCCCACGGTCAACTACAATGTGCCCTTGAACAATTAAATAGAAATATCGATCGGATGCGATGTATGAATAGAGCGTGCGCTGATGGGCTCATAGACTCTTTTGTTCTACACAAAATCAGGCACCAGAATGCGATGACTGGGGTCAGCGAACACAGAATGTACATGTTCATACAAGTTTTGTAGCAGAGCAAGTGCAAACTAAATCAGAACAAAGGTAAAAATACTGTGATATACGAATTTTTCCAACAGAAAGAGAACAAGTGCTTAAGAATAAACTCCAAGCTTGTTATCTCACTCTTGGGTATACCAGGTTCCCCGTAAGGAACCGGTTACATTATAAATCCTACAGCAACAAGGAAAGCACGCCCATACCGTTGTGGTTTGTTGTTTTTTCCAAGCATGCCCATGTGTTTTTTTGTTTTATTTGATTTGATTTGATTTGATTGTTTTACATATCAAAGACAAATACCATGATACAATCGATAGAACATAAGACTACAAACGTCGTAATCAAAGGAGAAGACAAGAGAAAACAATTTTATAAACATGAATTTAATGTGGGGGACCTGATAAAAAGTGTTCCTAGTTTTACTACTTGGTATGTCACATCGTATCATACATTATGCGATCCACTTTTCGTTTTGTTCGTCTTTTTCTTTAATTGAAATTAATCAAACTATGTGATTGTTTTATATTCGTGCTTTATACTATAAATAATATGCCTTGCTTCACTCCATGCTGGGTGGAAAACAAAAACAAAAACTTAATTGAATTGAAGTGAACTTATAGCGCTACACCTGAGTTTATGTTAAATCTTTCAAGCTCAGCATCCGTAAACCAAATCGTTTGTGATAGACCGATTTGCCAGCATCTCATAACCTCCATTACACCAGATTTTTCCTCATCAACTGAGGGTCTTTGAAGGCAGGAATTGCGGGAGTCGCGGGTTTTTAGTTAGTAGTTTGCCGATTTATTGAGTTTTTGCACTTCGGTGAGGGTATTCGCTATGATGGGTTGCTAAAAAATAATGTCACCTTGCAAGACAACACAAACAGAAAAAACACAGATTTGCAAATAGTTCCATATCTAATCATAGACCATTTCATAGTTTCACACATGATTCCATATCATTCATCTACTCATTTGTTTTCGAAAAAGGAAATTACACATGTATTTTTAAGACCAAGAATTTATTTATTTATTTATTCATGTTTTCTTTAAAAGCAGGGTTGTCCCGTTCAGAGCCTCAATGGCCTGCTTTGCAAGGGAGCCCTGCATCACATACAAAGGTTACAAAATCAACGAATTACAAATAATATCGGGTAACATATATACAAAATAGAAAACAAAACAAAACAAAACAAATGAAAACATAATACGAAATAATACAAGTGGTGGTCATATGAAATGATAACTAAATCAAAAGATAGACTGGTGAAGCCGGAGACGTTTCTTGAAAACCAGTAATGAAGGGGATGATTGAACGGAAATTGGAAGTGAGTTGAACATTTTACAAGCGGAGTATGAGAAGGAACGTTTCTTATTGTCTGTTTTTGGCTTAGGTAAATATAACTGATTCGTTAGGACATGTCTAGTAGGATATATAACGTTACGTCGGGATATAAGCTTACAAAGATAAGATGGGGTTGCGTCATTAACTATTTTATAGGCCAATATACAATACTGATATTCTAATCTCTTTTCAATGGATTGCAATTTAAGTGTATCTAGTAAGCTAACTGTTGATGTCTTATAGTCTGCATTTAATACCATACGAGAATATTTATTTTGACATATTTGAAGTCTATGAATGTTCTTCTTAGTTAAAGATCCCCATACTGTGCAACCATAATCAATATGAGGGAGAATCAAAGAATAATATAATTGAATTAACATATCTTTTGTTAAGCAATGCTTGATTCTACGTATACACATTGTAGCATATGAAACTTTTCTTATAACTTCATTCACCTGAGGAGACCAGTCGAGGTTTTGGTCAACCGTCACACCGAGGTATTTAAACTTCGTAACATTCTCAAGTCTTCTCTCGTTCATGGTAATTTCTTACTCAGAGAAACTCTTTTTCTTTCGGGATTTAAATAACATTTACTTTTGTTTTGTTTGTATTAACCACCATTCTATTTTCCATAAACCATTTACTTAACACATGTATATCTGAAGCTGTTTTTGCACTGACTTCACGCCAAACCCTGAGGAAAAGACGACAATGACAATGACAACACTTCTTACAAAACTTTCGGAATTTCAGTATAGATTATTACATGGAGTTGTTTATACAAAGGAAAATCTTTTTGAGTTTGGTTTCGTTGCAAATAACCGGTGTTCTTTTTGTGAGCAATCGGTAGAAACATATAAAAATTTATTTTTTGATTGTGTGTATGTTAAGAATTTGTGGCAGGAAGTGATAGATAGGTTTGAGATGGCAGATCTTCGAAATATAGAGTGGAGAGATGTTCATTTTGGTGTTACGGGAAGGGATCCAAAAGTAAAATTTTATAATACAATAATTTTCATTCTGAAATATATCATTTTTAGATCTAGGTCGGAGGGGAAAATTCTTACTTTGGAGGAAATTTGTAAAAGAATAATAAGTTTTCGGGATGAAGAAAAAGAAATTGCTATAAAAAGAAATAAGTTGGGATTATTTCTGCTGAAATGGGAAAATGTTTCTGAAACGAGAGCTTATGTTTTGTTTTCTTTTTCTTTTATTAGCACAGTGTAGTTATCAGTGGTGAAGGCAATATAATGTGTCATTGGCCGCGCGCGGGGAGGGGTAAGTTTTTGGTGGCGTAAAAGTTATAGGATTTTGTCAGCAGTTAAGAGTTTGATGAGTTTTGTTTGATGAATTTGAATGTGTATTTGGAGCGGTATTAGGGTGCGGGCGGACGATGCTTTTCTGCATACGGCCCATTACACGCTTGTATGTTGTACGTATCAATCAACATTTGGAAGTCGTTTTCATTATAGGAAGGAAGGTGGTATCGCTTCGGGTGTGTTTGTGTGTGGGGTGTATGTGTGTATGTGTGTTTTGGTGTTGGTGTGTATGTGTGTTGGTGTTTGGGGTGTATGTGTGTGGTGGTTGCGGATGTATGTGTTTGAGGTTGTGGTGGGGATGTCGGATAGGTTTGAGTGCATCGGGGTTGGTGGGGATGGGGATTTGATTTTCAATGAAATGATTTCATTCTAGTTTTATATAACGTATTTTTGTTGCTTTTTTATGTATATACCCTTGTTAATATATACCCTTATATACTCGATTTATAATCGAGTTGTTATGTTGAAGAGAGATGATTGGCAGTATAAGTATACCATAGTCAAAGATATATATATATATATTATATATATATATATATATATATATATATATATATATATATTATACATGTCAATACTTTCTCGTGAAGAAATGGTCAGTAGGATTGATTTATAATCGAGTTGTTATATTGAAGGGAGATGATTGGCAGTATAAGTTGGTAATGGATTTGTCTTTTGAGTGGCATTTGTACCGTTTTTATATTACACCCAGAATGGGTTGATTTATATTGATTTGAATGAAACGGTCTATAAAATATCATTGAAAAACAACAAAAAAGTGTGTGTGTGTGTGTGTGTGTGTCAATTTTGAGCGCCAAGATAGTCCGTCTTTCATGAAGTCCTTTCATCAGCTTTATCAGGTAAGTTCTGCACAGTTTTGGAAAAAGAAAAATAACTGTCAATGAAATTTCACCAACAGGTTCGACGTTGACTCGTCGATGTTATGACGTCTTTGCTCATTGCAATTGTGCGTTCACCGGCTTTAAAGGCTGCAACTTCTTTACAACGTGTCAATGCACTCCATCAGTGTCATTATTGTCAAGGCTGAAACTGGGAATCTTTGATTTCAACAATATCATTGGTGCTACGCACTGCTGCACCCATTTGGCGTTCTCTGTTGAGCAGCGCATAGAACCAGCTGACCATTAAATCCGTCTGTCTGAGTATAGCAGACAGAACTATTCCAGTTTTGCAACTTCACAGACGTCTCTCAGCACAGAGCAAGCGAAGACAGAAAAGTGCTTGAACACACGTGTTCTCACGTAACGCTCATCAAGGACCGAATGCTAGTCCAAGATCGAGTCAAAGCCGAGGACAGTAATGTCTCTTTGTCCGGTAAGTGTCGGGCCTTTTTCCCCACGTTACAACTTTTAAGCAATAGACCTGATAACTCCTGTAGTACCGCAAGTGAGCGAACATGTTTTTACACCAAAATATATTTATAAAGAAAATTTGTTAGAGTATATCTCTTCTTCCTCTTATTGTAGAAGACGGTCAATCTTCTGGTTTATTTCGTATTGAGTGGCTGGCCAGAGTAATGCAAATGTTGGTCAACAACGAGAGATTGTATACGTAATATATGTACATCAGTCATGGACCTCCAAACGAAAGGACTTTCAACGAATCCAATTACTTTGAAGTACGAGATCCGACGCCACCTGATTATGCACATCTTAATAACGTATCAGGGCAATTACCCCCGGAGGGCAATTAATTACCCCCCCCCCCCCCCCCCCCCCCCACTCCTTACAACCCGGCTAAATACTGGTTAGTGATAAGGTTAGAGTAAAGATTAGGGTTGGGTTATGTTTAAGGTTATAATAATAATAATAATAATAATAATAATAATAATAATAATAATAATAATAATAATAATAATTGTTTTGGATATAAACTCCAAATTTTATTGTCCAAGAATGGAAATTCATTTTGCCCAATTGATCGTGGGCCCGGCAGCCACTGAGCAGCGCCAGATCGACGTTGCTCTAACCTTTTCAACTGTTGAATGGCAAACAAGGTAGCAGCAACTCCCATAACGTCTTTTGGTATGACGCGTCCGGGGTTTGAACCCACGACCTCCCGATTGTGAGGGCAGCCGCTCTACTCACTGAGCCAACACATCATATTCTGAGACAACGCATATGAGTTTGGGTTAGGGTTAGGATTAGGTTCAGGATTAGGCTTAGGGTTAGGGTCAGGGGAAGGGTCTGGGGTAATTGCCCAGGGGTTGATTGCCCTATGAGCAGACCCCTTAATAAGTATGTCTCGAAGAGATGACTGCATAATCATGCATGGTCACTGACAAAATATTTTTTCCGTAATTCCGGTCTTGACTGATGTGCCTTTTCGGACTGATGTCTTGAATAAACGCCAACTATGAGAAGCAGCAAACCTCAGACCATGACTGATTTCGTATAATCACGGATTTCTCAGCTGACTAGTGCAAGCTGTATCCCCCTCAATTCTTCCATTAGAGTCCTGCTTCATTCTTGAAGGTATACTATAGTTTGTTACACGGCAAGGAAGGCACTATATAGCTGCCAAGTAATTCAAAATTCTGACATACTTTCAAAGATACATTACAGCGTCGCCTCCGTTAACGTGACTAAAAATAGCTGCGCATTACATCACGATGTTGAGTGATACTATGCTCTGGGTTCCCAGAGTGTTACAGCATATTTGATTCAGATACAGGTCCAGGTCCGGTAGATCGCAGATCTGCATGTATAATGTAGCGCAAAAGCTGCGGAGTTGAATGTCTCCCGAACGCAGAAATTCATCTTATGTATTCAGACACAAAAAAGTCAGTATAGTGCGCTTTATTAAAGATAGAATTTACGAACAGTTTGAGTGTTGAGTATAGGCATTTGGTTCTCCTGGAGAGCAGGGCATCAGCACATGTAGGTTCTGCGCTGTATAAAATGTATTTGTCTGAGTATGGTGTTTGAAGGGCAACCGTTGCCTGGAGGGTATGTTCTTTTTAATTGAGTCGGTCTTCTGCATCATCTGTTGGAATTGTTCGTCTGGACAGAAAACAAACACGTTTTAAGAGTAGTCATCCGTGAGAGTGAGCATTGTAGGCACTACTGTAAAGAAAAAAAAAGTAAACAACCACCGGAGCACAAAGGTATTATATATAGCTTTAGTGGGAAAGGACACTTTAAAAAGCTGTTAACATCGTGTTACTTGAATGGTTCTCAACCTATATAATATTACAATGACATAAGAGTTAAGCAATTGAAAGTGGTTTTTTTTTATCATCAATTTTGTTCAGTGATTGAAAACATGCTGAAGTGCACACGGGCCTTACGTGTTCAGGCACTCAGCTAAACCTGCTAAATAAACATTTTCACCACTTTTCAGTAGTATTATTATGTCGGCGCTACATTAAAGCAGGTCATGACACGATACAATGTAGTTGTAAAATAACCAAGACCATTTACGTGTAGCAACGTACCTGCATGGATCTATGTCCATGCTGACACAAGAAGAAAAATGCGATTATCAAAATTTCTATTCACTGAGAGTATAATTGACACTGTTCTACATTCTTCGTGTCGTACTTTCACTGGTTGCCTAAAGCCCACAAAATGGTGAAGACCTCTAAGTGGGATTGCCCCCCCCCCCCCCCCCCCCCAAGTATTCGTAGGACTGTTGCATCCCAGAAGGAAAAGCTGAAGCAAGAAAATGATCCTGTGATCGCCACCCTCTCTTTCAAGAAAGAGACTAAAATCCAGGCGCAGCTTCATGCATTCTGTATAAAGGCACTGAACCAAAAGCCCTGACAAGCTGCGTGTATACATGTGGACTGAACATCTTATCCATGCACCGCATACGGTGTCTACTAACGGCCCTATTGTTGGGAAACTACACCATCAGGCGCCATTGAGGCATGGCCTTCCTGGTCTTGCTACATTCGCCTATAGAGTGATGTTGCTCGCTGCAAATCCAACCTATAGTATAGTGAGCATGTTGGCATCACCTGTCTGTGTGGAGAGGAGCACTATGCAACATCTCTTAGTCTGTCCACTTTTACCAGAACCTTGCCTACAAGAAGATCTGGCAGCTCTAAACGCCCTGTGCAGGCAGTGCATCCAACAGTAGTAGACATTCCATTCAGCGTAGTGACTCGAGGAGGAGGAGGAGAAGAAGAAGAAGAAGAAGAAGAAGAAGAAGAAGAAGAAGAAGAAGAAGAAGTTCTCACTATCATATCTGACAATCGGGGATAAAAGCACAAAGAGAGAGAGAGAGATTTTATAAAATTGGTGATGATAATGTGAGCGATGTGCTGATAAAACAAGTAGGCCTGATGTTCGATCGTTTGCTGAAACGAGGGAGTTGAGAGTTCTCCCCCCCCCCCAAAAAAAAAAAAAAAAACCCTGATACAATCCCGAACGGATAAAAAGGAAGTTGTGAGATTAAATAACGCAAGCACAACGATTAAGGAAATTGCAGCGCAGATGAAAGTTAGTATGTGAAGAAGGAGTAAAATCTTAGAACAACTATGAAAATTTGAAAAATAAGGAATTAAAGTTATAACATTTAGATGTTACGTTAATTTTTCTAGAATGAATATACAAAACTGACGTGATATCGATTATCGTCCCCTCACACAATATTTGCACATAGGTTTTGAAATTTCCAGTTTTTCATTAACAAACGGAATTCCGCCCCAGCGTCAAATTCTGAATTATACGGTGTATGTCTATTTGATCATTATTTTGAAGTTATCGACATATTAGAAACAATATCATGTGTTACACATTAATAACAGAAACTTTGAATTTTCGTATTTTCCCCATATTCGCTCAATGGAAAATTGTTACGGGATAGATGACATCAATAGCTATCTACAGTATATTGAATAACTATCTACTGTATATTATCTTCATATCAACTGTACGAGAAGAGTTCTGCAGAAATAAGCGAACTTTCACAATTTCATAATTACCTAATTTTTATCCGATTTTGATAAAACTTTCACAGTTGAACTCGTAAGATTTCACTTTTTTTTTTTCGTCGTAGACTAACGTAGGTCCTATACCTGGACCGGAATTCCTTTTAAAGAGGATGGTAAAACATAATTAACGAAATGGAGTGACGTATAATATGGGGATGAGGTTATGATATCTAGGCCAACATGATATCTCTACATGGAAACTGTTCTTATGCACACAACGGAATATATCATGATACATTATGTAGCAATCGGAAGAAAATCCTCAGTAATCATCGAGAAGGTATACTATAATAATTATTTACTTGAAGAATGTGAAGACGAATTATTTATTTCATGTGCATTTTCGGGTAAGCTGATAGATGCCATTATCCCTAAAGTATATGGTCACTCAGGACACAGATTTGCAAATAGTTCCATATTTAATCATAGACCATTTCACAGTTTCACACATGATTCCATATCATTCATCTACTGCGCATTTCAACTATAATAGTCGACCCATGGCATTAGCGACATTTCTCGTTCAAAGGTGCGCCAGTCGATGCGAAATACATAGGATCTACATAAGTATATGCTTTCTTTGGAAAAAAGCTGCTCGCCTGTGCATTTGCGCGGTTGCTTTACCAATCGCTGTTTGTATAGAAAAAGGTGCTGCAAGGATTGGCCTCTCGCTGGTGAATTGACTCTGTGTAGCGTGACGATCCTTTTTCTCACTAGTCTTCCGTTGTATAACTAAAGAGGGCTTTTATGTACAGGCTATATGCTAAATGCTACTTAAGCTGTACGATTGTTAATGGATACTAGTTGTACTACAATAATTGTCCGTAGAATGATAGCAGTCCATTGTACTCGACGTGCAGTGGCAGCCCTGCGGTTTACACCTGATGTTTGGATGTTTTTTTTTTCTGGTTCTTCTTTAGTTGTTTTTTTCACGGTGATTCATTGCTATGGCAACCATAGAATAAGAACTCATAATATTATGATGTTTAAAGTTCACTGCTGGTATCTACTATCAGGGAACAACCTTTGAAGGCTTCCATGGCGGTAGAACGTTGGGTGGCAGAAGGTTTCATGGTGGACGACGTATTCTTTCTATAGGGTATGTGCTGGGCCCTGAAAAGGGGATACCCAATCCCGACGTCTCGGCAAGCATCGCCGTTCTCAAGGGAATGCATCGGCTTTACCACAAAGATCATACTGTCGTACGTTTATACGATGTCCTACGTGTAAATGGTCTTATTAATTTCAAAACACATATTGTAGTCATGTTATTGGTATGTTTTTAAACGACATGCCCCTGGAGACAACGAAAAGAATCTTTCAATATTGTAAACGTTTCTTGCTTTGTTTCAGATGGATAACGAGACTCGAGCGACGTGGAAGTTGATCGGCATGAGTCTACAACACCTGTTGTGTGTGTTGCTGATTCTTCGTTCGGGAGCAAATGACGCTGAAGCTGCCAATATCCTCATGTCAGGTGGTCTCGGTGAGGGTAGCCACTTCCTAGCTCTCGTTCCCATCGGTAAGAGCCTTGTTGAGCGGGGTCACAACGTCACGTTTTTGATCAGCGAAGAGTACTCCTTTCGGGCCGCAGATCCGGTACTGGGGGCGCTCTTTGAGTTCGAGATTTTCTCCTACAATGACACGGAATACAAGGCGCAGACTTTCTTCGATGCCGCTGCGGACATAGCTAGTTTTGGGACAAATGGATTGGTGCAGAATTTTGAGATCGCCAGGCTGGCAAAACGAGTCGTAGTGGACACGTGCGTGTGGATACTCAGTGACAAAAATTTAATGAAACGCCTGGAAAGCATGGATGCCATTGTAGCCGAAATGCCGTGGCCTTGCGCGGGCTTCGTCAAATCATATCTCTTGAGACACACGCATTCGCAAGTGCGTTTCATTCTGTCGTCGGCAACTGCGCCAATCTCAAGCATGCTCACTCTTGCGGGGTCACCATTTAATACGGCTTACCAGCCATCTTCTCTGACTGGCTTGACCTCATCAATGACCCTCCTCCAAAGAATGAAGAATACCATTTACTACCTGATGATGAGAGTTTTAATGGATATGTACATAAAAATGTTTGCAGAAATTGTAGACAAATTCGACCTAAATCCATCCCTGAAACAGTCCCTTATGTCTTTCTCCGATGAGATTGACCTGTATCTAGTGAACATGGACTTTGCCGTGGAATTTCCCTTCCCCCTGACGCCGAATATCATCCCTATTGGAGGTGTCACCACGGGACCAGCTGGCCCTCTGACTGGCGATTTGCTGGAGTTCATTGATCAGTCTGGAGAACATGGCGTTGTCATCCTGGCAATGGGTAGCTATTTCGCTTCCTTCACCTCGTCAAGACCAGACCTCTTTAAAATGTTCATCGATGCGTTCAGCCGTATACCTCAGAGAGTCATTCTGCAACTCAAGACGATGCCGGCTTACAGCCTTCCTCCAAATGTCAAGGCGATGCCTTGGCTACCGCAAAATGACCTACTGGGACATCCGAAGACGAAAGCATTTGTGTTCCATGCAGGAAACAACGGATACTTTGAAGCCTTGTTTCATGGCGTACCGATGCTCGTTGTACCACTCTTTGGAGATCACTTCGACGTAGCAGCAAGAATTCAGTCACGTGGTATCGGTATTGTGCTCACGAAGGATGAACTCAACGCCGATCTGATTTACGAAAAGCTCTCGGAGATCCTGCATGATGAGAGGTATGCCAAGACAGCGGCGCGCTTGTCGGCCATCTTTAAGGATCGCCCGCTACGTCCCGCCGAGCGAGCCGCCTTTTGGATAGAACACGTAATCAAACATGGAGGCGAACACATGCGCTCAACAGTGAATGATTTGAATTTTCTTCAATACAGTCTTATTGATGTTGCAATGATCTGTATAGTAGTTTCTTCCATTTTTGTGTACGTTCTATATCGTGTGTTAAAATGTGCGATTACAGCACTCTTTAACAAATGCATGTTAGCAAAAACCAAATCCGAGTAAATGTTATAGGGTTTTGATTGTATTATCTTTTTTTAGAAGACAAAAACAAAATTATGGGCACACACTTCCAAAACTTTTCCTCCCACTTTTTATATCATTATTATTTTTACTCTGGAATGTCAAAATTTAACAGCATATGTTTTCTAATTGCAATCATGAACATCCGTTTGGTGAAATTATATATCATCTGCCATTTATTTGTTGTTTTTTATTGCTCCTCTGAACATTTGACATGTGGATATGAGGTTTTGTCAAGCCAACAGCTATATGTTATATTTTGGAGGATCATTATATGAATAGATAAATAAATATTTATATGTATAAATCTAGTAGATTTGCATTTCCTCTCTCATTAATTCCCTTTGTGAATTTATTTCCATTCAATGCATGGTTTATTCAAGTACACAAAAGTACACAAATCAGATATAACTCAATGCAATACGACTGTATCAACAATGCTATGAAAGAAACCATAGACGTACTAGAAACTATTGGTTATTAATTTTTGTATTTCAAACTCGATATAACGAGGAATTCGGACATAGGCCTAGCCATTTCCTTCGTTGAGGTTATGCCACTATAGAACAAAACGCATAATGTACAACTTTTAAGTGTATAAACACAAGGGACCATGTGACATAGCTTGATGTCAGCTCTGAAACTGTATGATGTCTTTGAGAATAAATTCTACTTTGACTGTATACTGTATACCGACATGATACCTTATATTTCACTGATTGTTATTTCATGGTCCGACGTATACAGTGTGTGACTTTACGGTGCGTGTGTGCCATGTAGACGGCCCGTAACTGGAAATGGGGGGGGGGGGGGGGGGGGTAGTGTGGTCAGGGTTTTTTCCTTTCTTGTTCTTTCTTTCTTTCTTTCTTTCTTTGTTCAAGCGGACCGCTTGAAGAGACAAACAACCAAAAAAAAAATTATAAAAGAAAGGAGAAAACTTCTTCCAAATACTTCCAATGCAAAAAAGTATGTAAATATATGTATATATATATATATATATATATATACATATATATATATGTATATATATATATATACATATATATACATATAACATTATATATATATATCACATATATATTTATACATATATATGTGTATATATACATATAGGCCATACTATTTGGAATAAGATCAAAATCCATCTAATTAAACTTGACGAGTTGAATCCCCCCCCCCCCCCCCACCCCTCAATTGCTTCTTTGGCTTTCATTTGATGAGAGTCTTAACTCCCAACGAGCGAGTATGCGGACATGTTACCAGCGCCACTGACAAGAGTTAAAATCTCCTAATTCCCCTAAAAGATACATATCTTTTTCTCACTTTGCAATAATTCAAAAACATCATTTAATTAAACAGCAAAATAAGATATATCAGTATTCGGACCGTGGGCTATAAACACAGGCTACGACAATTATCTATACACGTGTATTTGTTAGTTTGAGTGACCTAAAAGAAAAAAGTATTTCATAATTTGTGGTAGAACAAGATAAATCATGTATTACATATTCCATTTCAGTTAAAATATACAGTGCTACTCCTCCAGCGATCTTGTCTTGTGTACATAAATGCACAAGGTTATAATTTTGAATATGATACAAATCAATGCTGGATTTGGGGGTAAACCAAGTTTAAGATATTGCCGTGATGTCAAATTTATATTTAAGGGATGATGATAACATAGTAAATTGATCAAAATTCTTTTGGAGACTTCTATTAACATTTGTATGATATAAAGAAAAATTAGACTGGTTGCTTGCATATATGGTCAAGAAATCTTAAGTGCATAAATATTGACACTTGCAATTTGGATCAATACTGTTCTCCACATCATCAAGGGTGTGATCATTTCCAAACTTATGTGGCTTTGTTGAATTAATGACAAAGGGATTCAGTTTCAGGGACTGCAGTTTGGTAATATAACGTGTTTAGACAGATGAAAAATTGATACATTGTCCAGTAAAATTCGTCATCAAGTATATGATTAAATGGGAGAATATTTGAATTACAATTTACACATAAACATGACTGACTAGACGCGTGAATACGTGTAAGGCAATGCACACACTCACACATACACGTCTGATTAACAGTAGACAAAAAAGAAAAGTAGTTACAAAAAAGTATAAAATTACAATATATGTACCATGGAGGTAGCCAGGATTATGAATCAAACAGATAAAGATGCCATGATGTAAAGGCCCGGTCACACCGCCCGAACTTTGTAGGAGCGTTCCTTGAACGGTAGGGAAAGGGGGCCGAATTTCGACAACGGTCGTCACCGCTCACAAAATTGAAAAAAAAATACACGAAAACACGGGTGTTGCCTTAGCGGTGCACTGCTGTAACCAGCGTTGGTTTAGCGTTGGTATAACGGTAGCGAGCGTTGGTTTAGCGGAGACGCGAGCGTTGATAGAGTGCCGTTCAGCGCATGCGGGCGTTGGCTCGGCGGGGGTTTAAAGTTGGTTTAGCGGCATACCGCTTTTGACTACGGAGCTGACCGGATCGCTTTGATAGAAATTCTGATAGATTTTTTTTTTTTTTTTGTAGAAGTCTATAGTTGAAGTTCTAACCCACACAACTCTGTCTATTGTATTGTATAGTATTTTATTCAGACAAATAAAAAACAACATGTCTAGGGGTGCAAAAAAAGGTACGAATACCCATGCATGTCTGCACCCCTGGAGTACATCATCACAAAATTAAACAAATTAAAAATCATGATTGGTACATTGAAATCTGTCCTTCTCCTCTCTCTTCTCCTTCTGTCAACAGCTTGTTGCAATCTGAGGAGGTTCTGATTCTGCTGCTGGACTAGTGCACCAATCATAGCAAGTCTCTCAGCATCCATGGTATTCAGTTTTACTGTAACTTTGAGCAAATTCGATATAAATGAGTCTGCACTCAACAAGTGCTCAACGGCAGCTCGATTCCAAATGGGCTCCTGGTCCATTTCTCCCCGTATTTATAGCCAACTTCTGGTCCCGCTCCGACACCTTCATACCAACGCCAAACCAAAGTTCATCACCGCAATGTATCGCTGCTTCAACGCCCGACACCGTTCCAGCAATCCCGTGTCCGCTCGTAAAACGCTTACAACCGCTCCACCAAAGTTTGTGCAACGTTAAATCACCGGCCGGGCAAAGCCGGCGAAGCAGTGATGGTCCAGCGTTCAAGATTTCTGCGTTGGCCTAGCGGACCCAAGCGTCCACCAACTTGCGTCTAGCGGTGCCAAACTTTGACTGGGCGTTGTTGGAGCGGTGGTGAACTTTGCCGGAGCGGAAAATTGCCCGCTCCTCACCGCTCGCAATATTTTGTGCAGCTCAAAACTTTCGGAGCGGTAGGAGGGACCATCAGCGGTGGCCAAGCGTATACGGCGTTGCCTTAACGGGGGCCAACTTTTGTTAAATGGTGGTGAACGGTTACGAGCGGTGATGATTTTTTTTCCACCGCTCCAGGAACGCTCCAGCAAAGTTCTGGCGGTGTGACCGGGCCTTAAGGCAGTACCGGTAGTTATTACCTATATGAGGTAGTATTGCGGGGCAATTGTAGTTGGTATTTTGATCGGTCGTCAAGGTCAACGGGCAATATTAGTGGGTATCATCCTTCTTCCGGGTTTCGCCATTCACTTTACACGTAAAAATTCCGGTCAATCACAAAGAGGAGACATTCACAAATCCGTTACACACGCACCGCAGAAGAGCGCCAATAAATCAACTCATACGAGGTCGACCACTTCCAGCAGCACTACGCGGCAAACAATGACGAGTCCATTTGTGCTCAATAACTGGGTGACCATCAGTTATTACAATTCTCAAAATTGAAACAGAAGCAAAAACAAAGTGTAAATACGTTCAGATGTTTGAAGTTCGCATGTTACAACTACATGTGTATCTTTGAAGTTGGAGTTGAATGATGTACATTAATGAACAATTTTGCAATTATTCGACATGATGTTGGTGATGATCTACAGGTAAGTCAAATGTGGTTTGATCTATACCATAGTGTATAGCTGTATTCACATATTTTCCTAATTTACCTAGGGGATAGGTAATAATTATGATATTGACTGGCCTTGAGGGAGATACCAGAAAATATTGCCCGCAATAAAAAATTGGGCAATGTTTTCTTATATCTCCCTCAAGGCCAGTCAATATTATATAATAATTTGTTGCATTTAAAGAATCAAAACATTGCTGTGCTGTACCTAAATGTTGTCAAGGTCGTGGTCGCTTCTTATCACCCTTTTGACAGTCCCCCCCCCCCCCCCCCCCCCCACTTGCAGGTAGAAGAGCAATGATCCTGCCATCTGAAGACCATGCTGACAAGACTAGACCGGGAGCCCAGGAAGTTTATTCAACCAAAGAGCGGACAAGCAACTGACCTCATAGGAAGTTTACATGGACCCTGGACATCACAAAAATGCATTGCTGCCTGGTCTCATCGTTGGCTTTCCCGCCAAAATCACCCACTATTTGACGTCACTTCCGGTTGGCCTTTTTCCCAAATTTTTGAGACAGTTTGCGTTGAAGCATCATTATCAAGATGCCAGTTTCAGCATCTTAGAGTGTCCTAGATATATTTTATTTGGTATCTAACTAGTTTGGCGTGTGTACAACCATCTAATTGCTCATTTTCTATGTGGTGATGCTACTGAGGGTGAATATAATCATGGCAATCAGTGTCGACGTCGCTGTCCTAGAGAAAATGGCACCTAGATTTTGATTACTTTTTAGAAGATAATTGCTGATACTCTTTATAAATATCTCAATGTTGTCTGATGGTTGTAAAAATCTATATCCAGCCCTTTTTGTGATTTTAGATAAGTCTAATCTGTTCAAACATTAAACAGTATAACCCTTCCACCATTTATGGTAGCGCCCTCTGTGATCCGAACCTCTCCAACACAAAAACTAAACTTTGAAACAAAACACTAGTGGACACATGTTGGAGATTAATGTTCGTAATGCGCACGAAAAATTGTATATCTCGTCAGAGTATTATAATGCTCCTTCCCTTCTATAGGTAATTTATGGAAGAGAGTAAAGGAACTAGGCAATATCTAAACATTGTACATGGCCAAACAGTATTTGCATCATTATGATCAATTCGCAATAAACTACGTGACACAGCCTTCAAAATGTCTTCTTCACCACTGACGCTTCCATCACTGTCATCGCTTTGCTCACTCCATGTCCCTTCGGATTCTTCGTCGTCTCGGTTTGCATTATCTGAAGGGTTGAACTATGAGCTTTCCAGAGATGCGGGGACTGCACTTCCTTGGTACCAGTCTGGCTCAAAGTGGTTCTGCGTAGATTTCCACCCATAGTCTGAAGGACTGCCGTGTTGGCTCTCTTCCACATTCTGGCGACATACTCAGCTCTTCGGATGTGACTTTTAAGTGTTGTGGCACAGAGAGGAAGAGAATTAGTGAAGAGCAGTTGATTTTATTCACTGCTCATTCGCTTGAAGATATTATATAATATCTGGCATCATTTTTGTCCGATGTTGCAAAGCCATACAGTGAGCAGATGAAGAATGTGGCAGCTCGAATATCTTCTCCTTCGTTTGAGAGAGACTGGAAAGCTTTGATGTGTGTTGCACTATTTTCCATCTTTTGATAGGGTTTCACCTTCCCTTTCCTGGAGAAACGTGAAGTGAAATCGCAACCTGTCAGGGAGACCAATAAGTGCATCGGTAATGGCAGGTTGCTTCACTTTGAGAACTGCTTCGATTTTTGAGACATCAACGCACCTTCTGTTATTACCCGAACCAAAGCCCATAACTGTTTTTCCTTCATCCGACCTGGCACAGTACAGCAAGATGATGAAGACTGGACCTCACCAAGATATTGCCCTTTGAAATCCTTTTTGCCTATTAGCTTCTTCATGATGGCCTTGCAAGTGATTAGGCATATTTGCTTGCAGTTATTTGTTGTCATTGCTCAGTACTACACAGCTTCCGCCATGACAAACATACATTTTCTGGCCAATAACCTGTCCATTATTGGGACTTCCTCCATTCCTACATGATAAATCTTGCGAAATGTTCCTTGAATGAAGAACTCTTGAGTAAATCCTTGCCTATCTGGCGCTGAACCTGATCTGGCCCAGCAATGAAGAATTCATGTGAAGTAGAACATTGCAGGTTTAGCTCAGGATCTTTGATGGAGGGGGATTGGTATTTGTCTAGTACGAAGTGAATCTCCTCTCTGCGACATGAGCAAACTCTCTTCAAGAGATCCTTGGCCATAATGATCTATAATCTATGTTGAAACTGCTGTGTTGTAGAATGGTCTCATGAATGATGATATCGCCGTCAATCACACTTGCTGAGATCACATGATCGAAAATTTGTTTCTAACAGAGTTTCTTCGTTCTGCCGTTTAAGCAGCCTTGTCAAAGCTGCGCTCTCTGTCTTTAGGGGTGTCCCATCACTATGGGCCAGCAAAAGGGGTACTTTAGTGAGAGGGTAACTAAGAATGTGCTTAATAGATCGATTGTATCACTTGATTTTGCTGCAACAGCTAGCATACGTCCGAAAACGTCTCTATAGCTCCCTCAGCTGCGTGTACTCTTTGTATACTGCTGTTTTAGAACTCTTTGCGTATTCTATGGAGTAAACTATGAGTGGAAATCTATAGGCCTACGCAGAACCACTTTGAGCCATCAGACTGGTACCAAGAAGTGCAGTCCCCGCACCTCTTGAAGTGAGCAAAGCGATGAGAGTGATGGAAGCGTCAGTGACGACGGAGACATTCTGAAGCCTGTGTCACGTAATTTATTGCGAATTTAGTTTTGCTATTGCTCATAATGATGCAAATACTGTTTGCCCATGTACTAGATGTAGTATATATATAGATATTGACTGCATGGTTCCTTTGCTCTCTTCCATAAATTATCTAGAAACTTCTGACAAGATATACAATTTTTCGTGAGCATTACGAACATTAATCTCCAACATGTGTCCACAAATGTTTTGTTTCAAAGTTTGGTTTTGTGTTGGAGAGGTTCGGATCATAGAGGGCGCTACCCTAAATGGTGGAAGGGTTATACTGTTCAATGTTTGAACAGACTAGACTTATCTCAAATTACAAGAAGGGCTGGATATAGATTTTTACAATCATTAGACAAGATTGAGATATTTATAAAGAGTATTAACAATTATCTTCTAAAAAGTGATCAAAACCTAGGTACCATTTTTTCTGAGACAGCGACGTTGACACTAATTGCCATGATTATTATTCACCCTCAGCAACATCAACACACAGAAAGATGGTTTTACATACTCCAAACTAGTTAGATACCAAATAAAATATATCTAGGACACTCTAAGATGCTGAAACTGACATCTTAATAATGATGCTTCAACGCAAACTGTCTCAAAAATTTGGGAAAAGGGTCAACCGAAGTGACGTCAAATAGTGGGTGATTTTGGCGGGAAGGCCAACGATGAGACCCGGCAGCCGTGCATTTTTGTGATCTCCAGGGTCCATGTAAACTTCCTATGAGGTCAGTTGCTTGTCTGCTCTTCTGTTGAATAAACCTCCTGGGCTCCCGGTCTATTCCTGGAAGAAATCTAGCTCTCCTTTGGATTAACGTATATAACTCATCAAATTAGATATCCTAGAAAAAAAAGATAATGGATTATCCAATTAAATCTGAATTAATTATTCTGAAGGTTACCTTTTTTGGAAGAATTATTGCACAAATCGACTCAATACTGAAGAAATGTACGAATCTGTCTTTTGAGAATTTGGGGTAAAAAGAGCAACAGAAGTTTGGATCAGACATTACATTAAGTTGCAGGGCGTTCATGGATATCAAAATAGTTGCTTGCTTGCTCATACAATATGGAGTTACAACACAGAGATAAATACAGAGTATAATAGGCCTTCTGACTTGACTGACAGATGTTTCTGTGTTCCAGATGCATGTAAAACGGAAACCTTGTAGAGAATGGACTAATGATACATAATATAGATAGATGTACAATTCTACGATAACCAAGCCAAAGAACGGGCAAAGTTTTCGAGTATACATTATATACTGTGTATGGATTTTCAGATCATTGGATATAATTCAGCAAACTATGATATGGTTTAGGATATGCATGATTACGTGTCGATTGTGAGACACACCGTAAGAATTGCTGAATAGTGGGGTACATTATTTGATATATAGGCCTAATAAAAAAAGGAAATCTTTTGTACAAGGGAAGGCAGGGTGAATGCATCTATATTGTGAGATGGTGGAAAAATCATGCTATTGGGACGGCTGTGATGACCTACATTTTTGTATAAAAATTGTTTACTCTTCGCGGTTTGTGACTGAGGGTGAATTGTGTTCATGTTTTGTTGTTGTTGTTAATGTTTTCGTTGTTGGGGTAACGAGTAAGTAAACATTCTATACTATCTCTCTCTCTCTTTCAAGAGGCTTTCTTTGAGGTTGATAACTCATGTGAAAGTATGTAGGCTTAGCAGTTTGTGAAAATGTGTTTTCCCCTCTCTTTTGTTACTGTAGTTTATCTTCATTTATATCAAGATATCACTGCATAAGACGCATTGAATTTTGCAATTAATAGATAGACCGTTTCTGCAATGAACTTATAGATGTTTCTGTTCCTTCAGCCTATTAATTAGGGCGGACGTCCACTTGGGCGCGGACAAGCCCCGGAAGGGTTGCGGAAGCAAATTTTGTCATTTCGGCATCCTGTCCGCGACAGACGCGGAATAGCTTTGTGAATCGGCTTGTCCTGGGACATTCCTAGGACTGTCCGCGGACTGTCCGCGGACTGTCCGCGGACTGTCCGCGGACTGACTGCGGACATTCCTAGGAATCACTCCGGAAGAGCGCGAAATACCTCGGAATATGCTAATCGTAGCCGGGCAGCGCGGAAACATCTAGGATTACAGCAGGAATGAACGCGGACAATCAGGATGCCTTCCGGACAACATAAGTTAGGCATGCGGACAAACTGCGGACAATACCAGGAAAATGGAAAGGTATACATTTGGCGCTGACTTTGACTCTTCCTCATTTGACTGCTAGCCGTCATTGATGCTCCTTGTTGTGATTCCGCTGTAGCTGCTGATATTATATATGATTGGTCAATATTATTTCATAAATGTGACCACCAAAAGTCGAAGAATAGGATTGTCTGCATGTCGGCTGACGACTCATTTTTTGTTATAATTTTTTTCATCTGGGAGGACAATCTTTTCTCTGCCTACAGTCACATGGATGATATTCGCAAACTTTTTGAACCATATATATATATATATATATATATATATATAATATACATAAAAATGAAAATGTATATACATATATATATATGTATGTATATATATATATATATATATATATATATATATAT
The DNA here is from genome assembly GCF_040938485.1 of Diadema antillarum. Classification (NCBI taxonomy): domain Eukaryota; kingdom Metazoa; phylum Echinodermata; class Echinoidea; order Diadematoida; family Diadematidae; genus Diadema; species Diadema antillarum. The sequence continues at coordinate 733,872 of NW_027272486.1, read as the reverse complement.
ATATGTTGATAAGGTAGTCCACGTGTTGGCAAGATAAAAAGATAAGTAACAAAACTGCAACAAAGTTAATGCTGTATTCACCAACGGTTTATTTCTTCAACTTTGTTGCAGTTCTGTTACTTATATATATATATATATATATATATATATATATATATATATTCTTTATTCCCTTTTTCTAGACCTGTGCTTTATCCATCGTGAAGTATAAACATGTTTTGTCTGATACTTCTGCAGAGCATGCCAAAATGATCCTAATCATTAAATTTGTTTTTCTTTCTCTCATTTTTACCCTTGTGCATCTCTAACTCTCTCTTATTTTGATCACTTTTGAACATTTTGCAATGATTCTGGCAAGTCCGAGAAGTTTATGCTCATGCTTAGAGCTTACTAGCCTATTGTCAATGAAGTGTAAAAATGGGGAAATATTTTTAACCTACTTTAATTTACTTTTTTTTTTGGGGGGGGGGGGGTTCAGCTGGGCTGTCAAATTGGACAATCGAGTTTATTTGCAACTAAAACAAAAAGAGAAGATAAAATTAGTAGGTAATAACAACTACGAAAATCATTCAGGTGAAGAATATTTCTGAAACGATTTGTGATGCTTAATGTGTACTTAAATATATACACTCAGCAAAAAAAAAAAAAGAAAGACAGAAATTTAACACTTTTTCGAGTTCATATTTTATTGCTTTTTCTCTCATTTCACTTGAATTTTGAATTGACAGAAAATTCTTCATTTTCCTCCATCATCTTTAGCTTTCATTGTTATTTTGGGCTTCAAAGATTGTAATGAGACCACAGGTATATCTTTGCAATTGAATTCATGCCTTTTAGTGTGATGAAGTTGTTCTTTTGTTCTAATATATTGTACCATTAGAAAGCATTTACGTATGAATAACAACTTGTTCATGTTTACATAATACATGAACATTTAGCTAAAAATTCTATGCTTTTTTTTTTCTGATTGTACTTCCACCTACTTTTGTGATATTTCAGCTGGGCTGTCACATGGGACAACCTAGTTTGTTTGCAAATAAAATACGAAAACAGCATAAAGGAAAATGTACCATAGTAAGAAATAGGAACCAGGAAAGTCACTCAGGTGAAAAATAATTTCTGGAAAGATCAAAACAACATAAACTTACTAGGAAGTTAGGGGGCTGATTTCACTTCTTTCTGGTTGCTTTTGGCACAGTCTCTACTACCTTCTTCTTTGTTCTGGGACCGGAAATTCCTTAGATTTACCTGTTCTTCATCACTAGACGATAGGTGTGCCTGTGATGGGGATATTTGCATGGGGGCCTCGCCTCCCTTCTTGCTCATTTTGCGTTTCATTGGCATGACGCTCGCGGAAAGTGTCGACATTTTCGTGTCTGGATCACAAAATTTCCGCATCGGTTCCGGACACTTGCATAAATAGATCCGCATCGGCTCCGCGCTGTCCTAAAACATTCCTGGTGTCTTCCGCTTTCATTCGCGAAGCTTCCCCACACCGCGGGATTCTTTCCGGAGCGTGTGCGGAAGGAGCGGAAGGGTTCCGGACAAGCGGGACATCCTCAGGACATCGTCAGGACAAGTCGCCGAAGGTGTCAGGAAGTTCATTTCCGCGTCCAAATTTTGGTCTCGATCAAAATTTGGAGGCGGAAATTTTTCTCTCTCCCGAAGGTGCGGAAACGCCCGGACATGTTTAGGACAGTGAGCGGACACGTTCAGGAAGGTGCGGACAGGTTGCCGAAGGAGTGCGGAATACCAAATTTGCATTCCGGGTCTTGTCCGCGTCTTGTCCGCGCCCTAGTGGACGCCTGGTCTTAGGGGCGGACGTCCACTTGGGCGCGGACAAGCCCCGGAAGGGTTGCGGAAGCAAATTTTGTTATTTCGGCATCCTGTCCGCGACAGACGCGGAATAACTTTGTGAATCGGCTTGTCCTGGGACATTCCTAGGACTGTCCGCGGACTGTCCGCGGACTGTCCGCGGACTGTCCGCGGACTGACTGCGGACATTCCTAGGAATCACTCCGGAAGAGCGCGAAATACCTCGGAATATGCTAATCGTAGCCGGGCAGCGCGGAAACATCTAGGATTAGACCAGGAATGAACGCGGACAATCAGGATGCCTTCCGGACAACACAAGTTAGGCATGCGGACAAACTGCGGACAATACCAGGAAAATGGAAAGGTATAAATTTGGCGCTGACTTTGACTTTTCCTCATTTGACTGCTAGCCATCATTGATGCTCCTTGTTGTGCTTCCGCAGTAGCGGCTGATATTATATTAATGTGATTGGTCAATATTATTTGATAAATGTGACCACCAAAAGTCGAAGAATAGGATTGTCTACATGTCGGCTGACAACTCATTTTTTTTTTTTTTTTGATTTGTCTCATCTGGGAGAACAAATTTTTCTCTGCCTACAGTCACATGGATGATATTCGCAAACTTTTTGAACCATATATATTATATATATAATATACATGAAAATGTAAATGTATATACATATATATGTATATATAGTCATGTTGATAAGGTAGTCCACGTGTGGGCAAGATAAAAAGATAAGTAACAAAACTGCAACAAAGTTCATGCTGTATTCACCAACGATTTATATCTTCACAAGAAATAAACCGTTGGTGAATACAGCATGAACTTTGTAAAGTTCGTGCTGAATTCACCAACGGTTTATTTCTTCACAAGAAATAAACCGTTGGTGAATACAGCATGAACTTTGTTGCAGTTTTGTTACTTATATATATATATATATATATATATATATATTCTTTATACCATTTTTTTAGACCTGTGCTTTATCCATCGTGAAGTATATACATGTTTTGTCTGATACTTCTGTAGAGCATGCCAAAATGATCCTTATTTTGATCACTTTTGAACATTTTCAAGTCCGAGAATTTTTTTTTTCATGCTTAGAGCTTACTAGCCTATTGTCAATGAAGTGTAAAAATGGGGAAATATTTTTAACCTACTTTAATTTACTTTTTTTTTTTTGGGGGGGGTTCAGCTGGGCTGTCAAATTGGACAATCGAGTTTATTTGCAACTAAAACAAAAAGAGAAGAAAAAAATATTAGGTAATAACAACTACGAAAATCATTCAGGTAAAGAATATTTCTGAAATGATTTGTGATGCTTAATGTGTACTTAAATAATATACACTCAGCAAAAAACAAAACAAAAGAAAGACAGGAATTAGCACTTTTTCGAATTCATGATTTATTGCTTTTTCTCTCATTTCACTTGATTTTGAAGTGATAGAAAATTCTTCATTTTCCTCCATCATCTTTAGCTTTCATTGTTATTTTAGGCTTCAAAGTTATTACATTGTAATGAGACCGCAGGTATATCTTTGCAATTGAATTCATGCTTTTTAGTGTGATGAATTTGTCTTTTGTTCTAATATGTTGTATCATTAGAGAGCATTTACGTATGAATAACAACTTGTTCATATTTATATAAAACAGTAACATTTAGACAAAAATTCTATGCTTTTTTTTATGAGTGTACTTCCACCTACTTTTGTGATTTTTCAGCTGGGCTGTCACATGGGACAACCTAGTTTCACTTCTTTCTGGTTGCTTTTGGCACAGTCTCTATACTACCTTCTTCTTCGCCTTCTGGGACCGGAAATTTCTTAGATTTACCTGTTCTTCATCACTAGACGAAAGGTGTGACAGTGATGGGGATATTTGCATGGGGGCCTCGCCTCCCTTCTTGCTCATTTTGCGTTTCATTGGCATGACGCTCGCGGAAAGTGTCGACATTTTCGTGTCTGGATCACAAAATTTCCGCATTGGTTCCGGACACTTGCATATATAGATCCGCATCGGCTCCGCGCTGTCCTAAACCATTCCTGGTGTCTTCCGCTTTCATTCGGGAAGCTTCCCCACACCGAGGGATTCTTTCCGGAGCGTGTGCGGAAGGAGCGGAAGGGTTCCGGACAAGCGGGACAATCCTCAGGACATCGTCAGGACAAGTCGCCGAAGGTGTCAGGAAGATCATTTCCGCGTCCAAATTTTGGTCTCGATCAAAATTTGGACGCGGAAATTTTTCTCTCTCCCGAAGGTGCGGAAACGCCCGGACATGTTTAGGACAGTGAGCGGACACGTTCAGGAACGTGCGGACAGGTTCCCGAAGGAGTGCGGAATACCAAATTTGCATTCCGGGGCTTGTCCGCGTCTTGTCCGCGCCCTAGTGGACGCCTGGTCTAAACGAAGCATTTCATTCACCTACTTACTCCTGTCATGTTCCATGAGCAGGAAGTAACGTAGCTGTTGCTCTGTCGGGCAAGCTTTGTTAAAGTCAACTTTTGTGAACAAAGCATGCATGAAAGCTGAATACATCTGTCTATTGTATAATTTTGTAATGATGTGTACAATGTATATTCGATTTGAAGGGGAAAAAGAAAAACATCATTAAAAATGGGAAAAACTCATCGCTTAAACAAATGGAGTGCACTATCATACGGATTACTTTAAGTGATTACTATGATACTACAACATGCATATTGCGGGGAAACAGAACAAAAGAAACATTCTCAGGTGTATCTATACTTCATGACGACCACTCTGCATCGCAATTTAGTTGCTGCGAATGTTGCGGAATCATCGTCTATTGACGGACAAGAGTGGCTATAATTATCTTAAACAGATCTGGTATGACTGTCCAAGCACAAGAAGTTTAATAGTTCAAATATTCAGCTCTAAGCCTACAAATTAGACCAGAAGAGATCACTCCAATGGATTCGTTATCCCTTTGGGGTACGCACTGCTGAGGGGGAAGAATTACCGCTCACCATCCGTCTGTGAACCTCCTGCTCCAGAGTGAGGTCAGTTTACCTTCAGTCTTCCAGAAGAGTATAATATGTTGACCTTGGGAACAACTTGCTTAATTAAGCACAGGACTTTTTAGAATATTACACATAGGTGTGAAACATTTTATGTGTGTGTGTGTGTGTGTGTGTGCGTGCGTGTGTCATTTTTACCCGCCAAGAGTACACTCCAGGGAAGTTTTGAGCAGGTTTTGGAAAAAAGAAAAAAGATTCGTCAATGGAAGTGTTTGAGTCGTCGATGTTATGACGTCTTTGCTCAATGCCATTCTGCCCGTTTCACCGGCTTTAAAGGTTGCAACTTCTTTACAACGTGTTGTTGCACTCCAGTGCCATTATTGTCGAGGCTGAAGCTAGGAGTCCTTAATTTTGGCACTATAATTATTGGTTCTTCGCACTGCTGCACCCACTTGGCGTTCCCTGTTCAGCAGTGCATAGAACCAGCTGACTACTAAACTCCGTCTGTCTGACTATAGCAGACAGAACTATTCCAGTTTTGCAACTTCAAGGACGTCCCTCAGCACAGATCAAGCGAAGACAGAAAAGTGCGTGAACACACGTGTTCTCATGTAACTCTCATCAAGGACCGAATGCTAGTCCAAGATCGAGCCAAAGCCGAGGACAATGATGTCTCCTTGTCCAGTAAGTTTCGGGCCTTTTTCCCATGTTACAACTTTCAAGCAATAGGCCTAATAACTTCTGTAGTACCGAAAGTGAGCGAACATGCTTTTGTTACACCAAAATATATTCATGTAGAAGAGTTGTTAGAGTATATCTCTTCTTCCTCTTATTGTAGAGGACGACCAATCTTCTGATGTATTTCGTAATGAGTGGCTGGTCGGAGTAATGCAATTGTTGGTCACCAAAGATAGATTGTACGTGATATACATGGACCTCCTAACGAAAGGACTTTCAACGAATGCAAGTACTTCGAAGTACGAGATCCGCCGCCATCTGATTATGCACATCTTGATAACGCATTAGGGCAATTAAATCAGATGACATTTACCCATCGGCTAAGATCAGGGTTGGTTATTGTCCCCGCCGAACGAGTTCGAGCAGGGGACTATGAAACGGGCTCCGTACGTGTGTGTGTCCGTCCTTCCGTCCGTCCGTGTGTCCGTCCGTCCGTGTGTCCGTCCGTGTGTCCGTGTGTGCGTCCGTGTGTGATCAAAATCTTCAATTTGCTACTTCTCTGTCATTTATGAGCCAATTTTGATTCTGTTTGCTTTATATGATAGCACTACATGGGAGCTTTGAAACTTCTACACAGAATTTCAGTCGTGACCTTTGACCTTGACCTTTGACCTATATTGTACATTTTGCTACAAAATGCTACTCCTTCGCCATTTCTAACCCGATTTCGATTCCGTTTGCTTTATATGATGGCACTAGGTGAGGGCTTCAAAACTTCTACACAGAACTTTGACCTTTGACTTCTTTGACCTTTGACCCTGATTTTTGACCTATATTGTACATTTTGCTACAAAATGCTACTCCTTCGCCATTTCTAACCCGATTTCGATTCCGTTTGCTTTATGTGATGGCACTAGGTGAGGGCTTCAAAACTTTACGCAGAATTTTGACCTTTGCCTTCTTTGACCTTTGACCTTGATTTTTGACCTGTATTGTACATTGGCTATAAAATGCTACTCCTTCGCCATTTCTAACCCGATTTCGATTCCGTTTGCTTTATGAGATGGCACTAGGTGAGGGCTTCAAAACTTTTACACAGAAATTTGACCTTTGACTTCTTTGACCTTTGACCTAGATTTTTCACCTATATTGCACATTTTGCTACAAAATGCTACTTCCGGCGGGGACATATATTACGCACCGCGTAATTTCTACTTTTCCTTGTTCCGAAAGATCTTTATTCCGAAGGTTCGTTAATCCATAGATTCGTTATTCCGAAGGCTCGTTAATCCGAAAATGAAATAAGATTTGTTATTTCGAAGTTTCGTTAATCCGAAAATGGAATAAGGCTCGTCATTCCGAAGGTTCGTTACGGCCCCTATATTTCAATTCGGATTAACGAACCATCGGAATAACGAACCCTATTTCATTTTCGGACCAACGAGCCTTCGTAATAGCGAACCCTATTTCATTTTCGGATTAACTAACCTTCCGAATATCGAACCTTCTGAATAACGCCACAAATGTTCGGATTAACGAACCCTTTTTCATTTTCGGATTAACGAACCTCTTGGTACAGGGAGTTTGTGTGTTTCGGATAAACGAACCTTCGGAATAACGAACAGCACCCGGAAAGATATATATGAGTACAACATTTATAACTAAGTCTAGGTGCATTGCTGGTGGATGAGGAAAAAAAAAAAACATAACAGCTTCTGTGGTTTCAATGACGGAACTGGTTGTCCTGCACATCTCGTTAAAACTGAATGGGACCTGCAGACACAGGGCAGAGTCCATTTTCTTCCTGGGGTAATGGTTCCAGAACTATTGGAAGTCTGGGGGCAAAAGAACGCTGGAACGCGCGCTATCTTTTGGAACAGGGAGGTGGGAATTGGAAATTCTTCTTCAACCCGTCTGCTTCTTTTAAAGGGATATATAGGCCTTCCCCGTGATATGCATTTGAACATGGTGGCAAGCATCTGGTGTAAGTGTGACACGAGTTCCAAGAAAAATACCTTAACAGTGACAGTAGGCCAGACAGCTATTGCACTAGATGGGCTAATGACAATATGACTTTCCTACACCCTTAGAAAAAAGTTCTTCTGCGCACCATTATAATGGTTCGCAATAGCGACACCTTTCTTTCTTTTTCTTTTTCATTTTGAGCTTGTGAGAACCATTGTTTTGTAAATGGAGACTATTTAAATGCAATACAGTACCAGTAGGCCGATACCGGCAATATCATTAAAGGGATGGTATGGTTTTTGGTTGAGACTGATATTGAGGTTTTAATTTTTTTGAGAGATAATTAGAAACCACTAATATGTTGATGAAAATTGGTTTTGGAAATGGCTGAGATATCCAAAAACGAAAAGGTCCTAATAAAAGATAGGACCCGCCTTTCATTGAAACCACTTTTTGGCTTTGTTTTTTTTTCAATGACGTAACACAGGCTTCTATATTGGGAAATCGGGCGACTTTCAGCACACAATGCTTTAAGTACGGATGGGTGGAAATCACTGATATCTCTATGGAAGAACAAGATCAGTAGTGGAAATGAGCTGCATGCTTGGTGGAGGCCTGCGCTCTCAGAGTGCTTTTCTAGTCTTAAAGAGTGCTCATGAGCACCATTTACCACTATAAGGTTGTTGTTCAAATTTTTGGCGTTGCTTTCAAAATTCGAATATTTTGCGAAAGACAGATTTTCAACACATGACAGATGTATAAAATACAACATCTGTTATTTGCACTGATCCACTCGACCTGCCAACTGCTGTCTGACAGTATGATGATATACTAGTATATAATCTTTCCAACCCAGCTACATGTAGGCCTACACTTACGCAGGCTTCTCAGCACAAAGACCTGTAGGCCACTCATATACAACAAGTACCTTGCTGTACGCAACTTACCGATATTTTCTAAAAGCACCCATATTTGCATGAAAATAATCATCAAACACTAGTTTTGTAGTTTCATCAGTCAAGCATACTAAAGCATTTACAATGTATATCAGCAATGCATGACCACGTCATTCACCACATTGATAAGAATCGGGAGGGGGAGGGGTGCTGGGATAACACACCCACACAAAGACTCACAAGTATATGAATACACAAAAATCATAAATCGTTTGTCAAGACATTGAACGTATTCAACAATTGGAAATCATTTGAGTTTACCCTTTTTCCAAAAGCAGAGCAATATGTCTTTATACAAGCCTACAATCATAACGTCAAGCTGAGGTTTGTATTTCCCACGTTTTGATCTATATGTCAAAATGCTCATATTTATCATTTATTCATCAAGAACATAACGTGATATATGTCACATGTTCTAAGGTTTTAAAAAATCTTATAATTTTGTGAAAATTAGAAACAGTAGAGCATTTTTGTCTACACACCTAAAAAAAAAAAAAACTGTGCTTCTATAAGTTACATGTGTGATAAAACATATACAAGACACCGACAACTTTTAACTTTTAGTCGTTTTTCCAAAACTATATAAGCATCGTCTCGCAGGCTGAGATCAAGCTTGCTGCTGGCAACTTGCAGAATATGATTAGTTCATGGAACCTTCATTGTTTGTCCATTGCGTAAATCGACAGAACATTGGTACAGTAATACTTTAGTACTAAATGAAATTAAATAAAATGAAATGAATCAAAGATGATTTACAAATGACCTGCTTTTACAGCATCATGAATACTCCGGGACTGGGTCAAATACTGACAAGTTAATGGTTCAGAAGGAAACCATTTCGATTGGAAACCATGAATTGCAGGTTCTCAGCGAAACCATTTGCGAGAATCCTATGATTAGAACCATTTTGGAGCCGACGAGAACCGTTCAAGGACGTATTTTCTTTGTCGTCTTAGAGTGTACAAGGAAGTAGCATTTGCATTTAGTTGAAAAAAAAAATCCCTTAAGAAAAAAAGGTTCAAGTCTGATCTGCTTTCAAGTTCTCAAAATTCCTCTCTTGTTTTGCTTGCATTGGTTATAATGCCATAGAAAATTATTTTCAATTCTATTAAAAGTCAAGCCTTTTCCCTTTAACTATGGCATCGTTACTTAAACTCAAACCTTAGAAGCATAACCACAGAATTCTTAGCTGACTAGCGCAAGCTACATCCCCCTCATTTCTATTAGAGTCCTGCTTCATTCTTGAAGGTAATGCACGGTAAGGAAGGCACTACAGCTGCCAAGTAATTCAAAATTCTGATATACTTTGAAAGATACATTACAGCGTCACCTCCGTTAACGTGACTATAACTGCGCATTACATCACGATGTTGAGTGATACTATACTCGGGGTTCCCAGAGTTTTACAGCATATTCAATTCAGATGCAGATCCAGGAGATCGCAGATCTGTTTGTACGTAAAGTTACTGCCAGGATTGGCCTCTCGCAGGTGAATTGACTGTGTAGCGTAACGATCCTTTTCTCGCTTGTCTTCCCTTGTATGACTAAAGAGGGCTTTTGTACAGGCTATACGCTACTAAAGCTGTTAATGGATACAAGTTGTACTACAATTGTCCCTAGAATGATAGCAGTCCATTGTACTCGACGTGCAGTGGCAGCCATGTACTTAATTCCTGATGTTTGAATGTTGGCTTTTTTTTGTGTGTGTTTTTTGTGTTTTTTTTTTGTGTTTTTTGCTGGTTCTTCTTTATTCTTTTCCACGAGAATTTATTATCTGGCAACTTAAAATAAGAACTCATAATATGATGGTTTAAGTTTACTGCCGATATCTCTCTGGGAACAACTTCTTTATCGCGGAACTTACAAAAAGATCAATGCATATATATATTTTTTTTTTTCTTCCATGAAACATTGTATGCTTTTTGACGTCAAAAAGGAAAAGAATAATTATACACATACCACGAACAAATACCCACTCTTCAGTCTGGTTTAAAGAAAGAAAAACAGACAGTGCTAGCGTTCTGAATGGGTGAACCATCTGTACAGTTTCACCGTAAGAAGATTATCATTTACATGCCACTAACGCTATAGGCTTGAGCCGTCAACAGGGACAGTCATGAATTACGAGTCAGACAATTCTTACAAAGTCGCTCTCTCTGTCTTTGCCACGAGAAATATCGCCGTCCATATCATCCTGATTGTCTTCATAGCTTTTATTCTAAAAAAAGTAAATATATCAAATGCGCTATTTCATATTTTGGCTTTTAACGGAAATCTTGACGGTCGCAGTTTCTCGAAATAACATCCTAAATTTTCAATACAGAACTTCGTTTCTTATTGCTAAAACTAAGAATCTATGTTGGTCATTATAGCACAAGGCCTAAGGTCAGCCCTCCTTAACGGTCATCTTTTTAGAGTTCGTTGGCATACAGGAAAACTGTTTAAATATTAGGGACGTGATTCAAAGTAAAGATATATAATCCTGGTATTGTAAGTTCAGAGAGAAATCGAGAAATAACAGGATTTAAATTACTGTCCATAGCACGGAAAATCTTTTTTTTTTCCATCGGCTTTACTAAAAAGATGATGCTGTCGTATGTGTATGGTCAATTTCAAAGTATATAAGTATAGTCATGTTATTGGTATGTTTTTAAACGACATACCCCTGCAGATAATAAAAAGTAGCTTTCAATATTGTAAACGTTTCTTATTTTGTTCCAGATGTACCACGAGACTCGAGCGACGTGGAAGTTGATCGGCATGAGTCTACAACACCTGTTGTGTGTGTTCCTGCTTCTTTTTTCGGGAGCAAATGACGCTGAAGCCGCCAATATCCTCATGTCGGGTAGTCTCGGTGAGGGAAGCCACTTCCTAGCTCTCGTTCCCATCGGTAAGAGCCTTGTTGAGCGGGGTCACAACGTCACGTTCTTGATCAGCGAAGAGTACGCCTTTCGGGCCGCAGATCCGACGCTGAGGGCGCTCTTCGACTTCGAGATTTTCTCCTACAATGACACGGAATACAAGGCTCAGACTCTCTTCGATGCCGCTGCGGACATAGCTAGTTTTGGGACAAATGGATTGGTACAGAATTTTGAAATCGTCACCTTGGCAAGACGAGTCATGGTGGACACGTGCGTGTGGGTACTCAGTGACAAAGATTTGATGAAACGCCTGGAGCACATGGATGCCATTGTGGCCGAAATGCCGTGGCCTTGCGCGGGCTTTGTCAAATCATATCTCTCAAGACACACGCATGCGCAAGTGCGTTTCATTCTATCGTCGGCAACTGCGCCAATCTCAAGCATGCTCACTCTTGCGGGGTCACCATTTAATACGGCTTACCAGCCATCTTCTCTGACTGGCTTGACCTCATCAATGACCCTCCTCCAAAGAACGAAGAACACTATTTCCTACCTCCTGATGGGAGTCTTGATGGATATGTACATAAACATTTTTGCAGAAATTGTAGAAAAATTCGACCTAAATCCATCCCTAAAACAGTCCCTTATGTCTTTCTCCGATGAGATTGACCTGTATCTAGTGAACATGGACTTTGCCGTGGAATTTCCCTTCCCCCTGACGCCGAACATCATCCCTATTGGAGGTGTGACCACGGGACCAGCTGGCCCTCTGACTGGCGATTTGCTGGAGTTCATTGATCAGTCTGGAGAACATGGCGTTGTCATCCTGGCAATGGGCAGCTATTTCGCCTCCTTCACCTCGTCAAGACCAGACCTGTTTAAAATGTTCGTCGAGGCATTCAGCCGCATACCTCAGAGAGTCATTCTGCAACTCAAGACGATGCCGGCGTACAGCCTTCCTCCAAATGTCAAGGCGATGCCTTGGCTACCGCAAAATGACCTACTGGGACATCCGAAGACGAAAGCATTTGTGTTCCATGCCGGAAACAACGGATACTTTGAAGCCTTGTTTCATGGCGTACCGATGCTCGCTGTACCACTCTTTGGGGATCACTTCGACGTAGCAGCAAGAATTCAGTCACGTGGTATCGGTATTGTGCTCATGAAGGATGAACTCAGCGCGGATCTGATTTACGAAAAGCTCTCGGAGATCCTGCATGATGAGAGGTACGCCAAGACAGCGGCGCGCTTGTCGGCCATCTTTAAAGATCGCCCGCTGCCTCCCGCCGAGCGAGCCGCCTTTTGGATAGAACACGTAATCAAACATGGAGGCGAACACATGCGCTCAACAGTGAATGATTTGAATTTTCTGCAATACAGTCTCATTGATGTTGCAATGATCTGTATAGTAGTTTCTTCCATTTTGGTGTACGTTCTATATCGTGTGTTAAAATGTGCGCTAAAATGTGCGCTAATAGCACTCTTTAACAAAGGCATGTCATCAAAAAGCAAATCCGAGTAAATGTCAGGGTTTTGATTGTATTATCCGTTATCATAACACGAACAAAATATATTATGGACACACCCTTTGAACTCTTTTCCTCCCATTTTTAAAATAAAATTATGTATACCGATATCATTTTTGTCTCGCCCACCGGAGGTGAAGGCGAGACTAAGGGATCCAAATGGCGTCCGTACGTCGTCCGTCCGTCGTCCATACGTCGTCCGTCACAAATGTTAAAGTTACCTGCAAGACTCTCTTATGATGCATAACTTGGCAACTGTTACAGCAATGGCAGCCACACTTGGGTGATAGAAGCACTAGGGGTATCTTCATGTTATGGTGTTGTCGGAGGTCATGTGATGATGTCAAAGGTCATTTGAGGTCATATATATTAAAGAGTATGTGCAAGACTCTCTTTTCTATGTTAAAGTTTACCTGCAAGACTCTCTTTTGACAAATAACTTCACATAAGTTGCTTGGATTACTACCTAACTTGGGTCATAAATGCACTGGGGGTACCTTCATGTTATGGTGCCGTTGGAGGTCACATGATAAGGTCAAAGGGCATTTGAGGTCATACGTTAAAGTTTACTTGCACTGGACTCTCTTATCACACGTAACTCGACACATGTTGCTACAATGGCAATCAAACTTGGGTGATGGATGCACTGGGGGTACCTTCATGTTATGGTACCGTAAGAGGTCACATGATAAGGTCAAAGGTCATTTGAGGTCATACGTTAAAGTTTACTTGCAAGACTCTCTTATCACACGTAACTCAGCACATGTTGCTACAATGGCAATCAAACTTGGGTGATTGTAGATGTCTCTTGGGAAGTTGAAGGTAACCACAAGGTCAAAGGTCACAGACAGGGGTCAACAAACTGTTAGGGCCCAATGTTATGTTTTTAGGGCGCGTTTTGATTGTGGCTCATAAGTTTTGATCCCTATGTCCGTTTGTGACCAAACTTGGACGGTAGATGTCCCTTGGGGAGTTAAAGGTCATCACAAGGTCAAAGGTCACAGAAAGGGGTCAACAAATTTTTAGGGCCCAATGTTAAGTTTTTATGGTGCGTTTCGATAATGGCTCATTACTTTTGATCCCTTTGTCCGTTTGTGACCAAACTTGGATGGTAAATGTCCCTTAGGGTGTTGAAGGTCACCACAAGGTCAAAGGTCATAAGCAGGTCAATTAACTTCTAGGAGTTATAAAAAATATTAATTACTTGTACAAGAATGGGCGAGACACAATTTGGCGATTGCCTTGTTATTCTGGGATGGCAAAATCGAAACTTTGAGTATCTGTGTTCTGTATAGCTGCAATCATGAACGTTCTTTCAGTTAAAGCATCGTATATATCTTTATAATTATGAATATATATAATCATACTATGTACTATCTGCCAATTATTTTTTTTTATTGCTCCTCTGAACATTTTACATTTTATATACGAGGTTTTGTCGATCCAACAACTACGGATATATTCATATAATCATTATATTGTATAATGTATATGGATATATGCACGTACATATATGAATAACTCACGTAGATTTGCATTTCCTCTCTTTCCCTTTATTAATTGAATTCCATTCAATGCATGGTTTATTCAATCACCATTCGCAATTTTTTTTTTTTTAGTGAGGCAGTCCTCACGAATTTTTTTTTTAATGTTGTTGTTGGTACCTCCAATGAACTACTTTCACCAAAAACAAACTTTCAAATCACCAAATAAGCTCGTAAATTTTGATTGAAAAAGTGTGAATCTGCATGGTGCATATGCTAATGAGCAAGTCTTAGCGGAGAGTTCAAGTTCAAGTTGATTTATTTCGCTTCCAACAAGCAAATGATTAGAAATACATGTACAAAGAAAAGCTCAAATACACAGACGTCATGAAATCAGTACCACAATGCGATGAACAGAATAACATTGTAAAAGAGATACAGGTAAATTATCAACAGAGAAACAAATAATTGTTACGTCACTGTGGTAAATGCATAAACAATATTGCTGGAAATGGAGGGGACTGCTAAAAAGCAGAGCTTGTAAAATGCAGTCCCCTCTCAACAGAGAAACAAATAATTGTTACGTCACTGTGGTAAATGCATAAACAATATTGCTGGAAATGGAGGGGACTGCTAAAAAGCAGAGCTTGTAAAATGCAGTCCCCTCATAGAGAAAAAAAATATAATTGCAAAAAAAAACAATAACAACAACAACAACAACAAATTTCCCTAAGCGGTAGGCAAAAAAGAAAGAAAGAAGACTGACAGGGTAATACACACATACATGCACACATACGGACGCACATTAACAAACACACAGAGTCAGACGTCACCGAGGCACAACTCTTCCCAGCCGTGTTCTGCTCGTTATCCGTACGCTCCCTAGTTACCCGGATGCATGAAGAAGTCGATGGCTATTAGTATTTGACATTGTTTTTACGTACTGTTCGTGTGTGTGTGTGTGTGTGTGTGTGTGTGTGTGTGTGTGTGTGTTATTGTACGTATTGTGTATTGTATATTCGCACAGTACACGTCGTCGTGTGGAAAATACTACTTGATCTACGGTACATACCGGTTTGCCCTTCGCACTTTTCCAGTCTATCACAGAACCTCTTTGATCACAGCGCAGCTGCAGACCTGTTGCCGCGCATGCAGTTAGCTAGCTCTGTATGTTCTAGTACGTACAGTTGTAGGTAGAAACGGTTCTAACATTACACACTTATTTACTAGTACATGTACACTAGAGGGGCGACTGCATTCAGCGTCGTCTGGTCGGGGTATCTTACATCATACCGATGTTTCAAGCAGTAGTTTTGCTCGAATCGTGCAGATTGTTGCCCAGGAAAATCGTGTTTTTTTTCCTTCCCAGACCCACAAAAGGATCGTGAAAGGTGCGCTGTATGGCTGAGAAATCTCGGTACAACGAAGCCGAACATAAAAAAACTTAGGGCCTACAAGAATTCTCGATATCGTGTTGTGACCTACCTGTGCGTGGACCATTTGAGAAGCAATGTTTTTACGTGGACAGGCAGGCTGAGGCCCTCGGTTGTAAACCAAGAACACTCCTGAAGCCATTGCAGATGCAATCCCGACCATATTTGCTCACATGAGTTATAAAATAGAAACACCTGGAACATCGATTTTGAAGAGAACCGAGGAAAGAAAGATTAGGCCCTAGAGAAGTAAGGAAAGTGGCTAGCTATGTTTCATTGACGGTGGGGCTGTCAGCCGGAGTTGGGACTATACAGCGCCACTGAGCTAGCTGCTGCTGCAGTGCCGACTGGACATGCACGGCAAAGTGGAGCGAAATCATATCCCTGCGGCCCCCTGTGTTTACCCTGCCCGGCAGACGTCATATTTTTTTTTTCGAGGAAGGGCGATATCCAGGGGCGGATCCAGGAATTCCGTAAAGAGGGGGCGCGTTTACAAAATTAAAGGGGGGGGGGGGGGTGCGCACGCTCCCCTACTCGATTTTTAGGTGATCCGAGTATCCTCTCGGATCACCTATTGTATCTGTACTGAATCTTTCTTCTTTATTTCTTTCTCCTCAAATGTTGTGCAGCGGTTAACTCAAAAAGTCTCTCACCTATCACTTTTAAACTTATACCATATATGTGTCACGTCATAAGGACGACATATCTAGTGTATCATTGTGATCAGTCAACCATGACGTCACTATGACGTCATTATCTGAAATCACGTTCACATACGTATCTCATTAATGGAATGGAATTTCTCAATGAAATTTACATGTCATATAGGTCGAGTCAAGTTCTATCGATATATTTCATAAAATTTGATCACGATCCGGTAAACGAGCGCGTACGCGCGCGTTGAAATTTCATCATGCTCCAATCGAGCTCAAAATTGTTTTGCACACGTTTCAGGTCATTTGGAGTATTTCAGAAAAAATCGACGGACGCGTACGCGCGCGCGCATATACGCACGCAAAGCTCATATGCGATAAAAATATCCCGTTTTTCACATTTATCGGATGCCTGAAATGTCAAGGAATATTTCTACGAAGTTTCAAGTCAATCCAACTCAATATGACGTCATACAGGCCCGTCAAAGTTGAAATTCCGCGCGCGCGTCAATGGCGATATACAGTGCAACTATGACAAAAAAACCGCCAATTTTAAATCCGATTTTACTCGTCAGGATGGACGGTGACCCCCCGTTTTCTTTACATATTTTGAAAGCTGATGAGTTGTACATATCATTTCATGGGGTGGCAATGCTGGCAAAATGATTGAAAGATGTCAAATTTCTTAATAAAGTAAAAAAAGTAAATTTTCAAAATGACGTCATCAAATTTCAAGTTCACTAGAGCGTATGTCACTTATCCTTTGCCTATTTTCACCCAAATTTCAGTATGTTGTAGCTTATTAAATGGTTTTTCATAATTGTATAACACAATTTTGATTGGATGACGGCATGACCTCGTTAAAATGGATTGAAAGTAACCTTGTCAAATTTGACCAGTTTACGTGTTATCTCTATGGGAGTCTTTCTGATGTCTTTCTGGAAATGAAAATTGACATGACTACCTTTATCGAGTACTACCTCACTTATGCTTCGGTGAATTTCTCCCAGATTTTAATATGTTGTAGGTGAGACTTTGGGCTATCGAAATTAATCCCTTCATTTTTTCGTACGATGTCGGAATTATGTGAAAAAACTTGGTTAAATTTAAAGCTTAACTTCGACGTATTTTCATATTTCTTTCTTTCTGCAACTTTCTTTGCAATAACTCAAGTAAAACAGCCCCTGTCACCCCATATTTTGCACATGTTTAGTTCATGTCACGTGCATTATTTCATAAAATAACAACTACTTGATCGGACGCCATCTTGGGTATGTAAATTAGGGTCAAAGGTCACATATGTTTCATCCTGTATCTTGGTGAATACATGTCCTATCTTTCCCATATTTTGCACACGTAAAGACCATGTTACAAGGATCATTTCACAAAACAACCACTTTTTGCTCAGATGCCATCTTGTCTGTGCAAAGTGGGGTCAAAGGTCATATGTATTTCTTTATCTTCGTTATGACGTGTTATCTCTATGGGTGGGAATTTTTCTAGATGTGAAAATTGACATGATTGTCTTTGTCGAGCACTAGCTCACTTACCCATCGGTGAATTTCTCCCAGATTTGAATATGTTGTAGCTGAGACTTTGCGCTATCGTTTGAATGTCCTCCAGTTTTTTATGTGATGTCAGGATCACGTTAAAAAATTTGGCTGAAATTAAAGCTTATCTTCGATGTATAATATCGAGATATTTCTTTCTTTCTACAACTTTTTTTTTTTGCAATAACTCAAATAAAACAGCCCCTATCACCCCCATATTTTGCACATGTTTAGTTCATGTCACGTACATTATTTCATAAAATAACATCTACTTGATCGGACACCATCTTGGGTATGTAACTTAAAATAGGGTCAAAGGTCATAAATGTTTCATCCTGTATCTTGGTGAATACCTGTCCTATCTTTCCCATATTTTGCACACGTATAGATGATGTCGCAAGAATCATTTCACAAAATAACCACTTTTTCCTCACATGCCATCTTGGGAGTGTTAAGGTGGGTCAAAGGTCGTATGTATTTGTTGCTGTATCTTCGTTATCTAGTGTATACAGAATTTGGTACCAAAGATGGCAGATATGACTCCTTTTTCTAAATGAGAATCCAAATATCACACGGCCAATGTCTCTCAAAAAGATGAAACCTGTATGGTCATGCCTATTGCGATCAGGACTCGAATCATTGATAAAAAAAAATCGGATCACCTTAATTTGTCAGTAATGACAAATTACAATCTCTAGTTTCTTTTTATTTCTTTTGTTTCAACAAGAAATAAAGGGGGTCGTGCGCCGGTTGCGGTCCTCCCTGGATCCGCCTCTGGATATCTGAGTACTTACAGAAATATAGAGATACAAACAATATTTTCTTTGAAGAATTTGCCTCTCTTAATGCACAGGTTATCTTCGGTTTGAACGCCAAACTCAGCTAGACGGAGTAATGACGTGTACATTAGCATGGTAAGAATTCGCGCGCGAGAGTGATTTGTACGCAAAGTAGTATGCAACACGGACGGAAGCTAAGAAAAGGACTGTGCCTATTTGATGTCAAGTACATGGTATATTTGATTTTAATATATATATATAGATTTATGTTTACAATATCAATTTTTCATGAATTATATACAACTAAGCTTGAAATATTTTGTTTAAGATAATGAAATCACCTACTTTCACATTTTATGATAAACTTACAACTGAGAACACTTTACATTGATTTTTAGAGGTATGGCTGTCAACTTGGTGAGTAGGACTTGAATGACGTAGCATCTTTTTGCAGGCTTTTACACGATTGCTTGCAGGACTTATTTTTCAAAAATCGCGCACGGAGACGGTCTTTAATTTCCACGCGTATAAACTGGTGAAAGGTTATATTTTTTACTCTTCTTAATTATCAGTACAGTGAAAATCTCAGGACTGCCTCCCTTTAAACAATTTAGACAATAAAAGTACATAAATCATATATATTTCAATGCAATACGACAATACCAAATATGCAATGGTATGAATCATAGACGTACTAGACACCATTGGTATCGTATTTGGTATTTTATTGAAAACTCGAAATAACGAAGAATTCGGACATAATCAGCCATTTCCTTCGTTGAAGTTATGCCACTATAGCACAAAACGCATAATATGTATAACTTTTACATGTACAGACACAAGGGACCGTGTGACATAGCTTGATGTCAGCTCTGAAACTGTATGATGTCTTTGAGAATAAATTACACTTTGACTGTATACCGACATGATACCTCATATTTCACTGACAGTTATTTCATGGTCCGGCGTAGGTATATTGAGTGTCCTTTAACGGTCCGTGTGTAGACGGCCCACATCTTGGAGGGGGGGGGGTAGTGTGGTCATTGGTCATTCTCCTTTCGTGTTCTTTCTTTCTTTCTTTTTTGCAAGCGGACCGCTTGAAGAAACAAACAACCAAAAAACTATACAAAAAAGGAGAAAACTTCTTTCAAATGCAAAAGAGTGTCGTATATATATATATATATATATAGGCCGTATATATGGGATAAATTTCATATATTGAGAGTCTTTACTCCCAGCGAGCGAGTATGCGGACGTGTTATATCAGCGCCACCGACAAGAGTTAATCGACCTGATGTACAAAAACTCTTTCCCAAGATGATAATATCAAAACAAAAACAAAAAATAATCCAAAATCATGTGGGACCCTATACGAGTTTTGTCCCGATTGACATCATGATGCTTCATCTTTAGTGTATAACCCGCTCAGACTTTGCAAACCCCATACATCTTTCTTAGTACTTTTATAGTACGGTAGCTTCTAGGTACAGCATCCAACACTTCAGTAGACCTAAATTTTCCTGGTCGTCCGACATTTAAGTGACCAGAATAAGACCATGTTTCCCCACGGTAATCTAAAGACCAGCGGGTTCCACTGTGGATCTGAACACCAAGGACTTTTTGATGCCTACGATCGCAAACATACACTATTTGTTAAAAAAAAAAAACACCTCACATTGTCATTCGCAAAAATACATTTTGTATTCACAGACAAAAGAGCCGAGCTATACACTGCCCCTCGTTTTTCTTACACAATCTTGACCGCTCGTTCACACAATCTCTTTCACACACATTCACAAGCTACATGTACTTGCAAGAGCAATGGTGGATATGAAAACAAAAAACACTTTGACTGTATCTGGAATCATAACTAGGTCAACTGCTCTGTATACATAAACTCTGACCCTCAGCTAGGCCTCCGTGTGTACGTGAGCGCGCACTTCACACCCGTGATCGCCAACCGGAAGAGATAGAAGCTAACGTGAACCTGACATACAGCTTCTACCATTTTTGCATGCAATGTAAAGCTCTCTTCCAACGTTGGTGAGTCTCGACTTGTCTGTTTTTGTTGTTGTTTTTATAAGCGTAAAGTGTGCCCCTAGAATACTTCACACATGCATTCAGAAAGCGCACATCCTGCATCGTAAGCGTATCACAGTAGGAGTGTCAGTGAGATTATGAAGCCCAGCTATATATATTGGACAATAGCTTTGGCTGCTCGTCGAACGTCCAGTGCGCTATCAATGAACTTGTTCTGGACTATTAAAAGTCGTCTGTGACTTCTGTATCTTATACAATTATCAGGTGCACTGACAATTTCAACTAGTAATCGTAATGTAACTACTCTGCAAGGCACATTTGTCCTTCTGCATGACACGATATTATTATGATTTAGACGGGGCGTTACGAATGTACACCATATCTCACTGCGATTATGCGAGTGCGCTGAATTGTAAAACCACGAAGGTGACCTGTAAAGCAGTACGTATACATATATGGCGGCTTGGCAGCAAGCGCTCTAGTTCGACCGTCGCGTCGGGTGTAGGGGACTGCACGTTTAACAACGCATCCGGTATAACGCTCCTTCCACTCAGTTCCAGCCACTTATGGCATGCCATATTTGGTATGCGAATATTATAAGCGCTGAGAGGATTGTTAACCCATGACAGTATGATACTTGCCCGTTAAATGATATACTTTGTTAAAGGCAGAGTTATAGCAATGCACACTGTGATCAGTGAAGAGAGTCCTATACATATCACGGGGGACCATCACCTGTCTCTATCCGTTGACAACCTTCCATATTCATTCATTCATTCATTCATTCATTCATTCATTCATTCATCCATTCGTTCATTCATTCGCTCATTCATTCATTCATTCACTCATTCATTCGTTGGTTTTTATTTCATTTTTCAGATAAAAATCAAAATATTAAGCATTCATTATTACACGATATGTACCCTACAGATATGACAATGTTTGAAAAATTATTTAAAGGGATATTGGCATAGCATCGGTGTAGCTGAGGATTGGGCTTTTAACTTTCTGCGAGATACCCTAAACTACCGATGAAATAGTAGAGACCATGCCATTCTAAGATGAATTTAAAGTTTATGTGGAGATAATCGGTTTTGGAATGGCTGAGACATCCAAAAACAAAGTAAAAGAAAGCTACACCCATTATATAGCATGCATTGAAAATGATTTGCAGCACGAATCAACTCATGTGTATGTGTGTAAATAGATGATAATAGAAAAATGAGTTGAACATAAAGAGACAAATGATAAAGCTTGTTCTTGGTTGTCACTGAATTCAGGAATTGAATATTGCGTAACGATGGAGGCAGGGAATTCCATGTGATTGGCCCAATACACAGAATTGATTTATTAAGGGAGTGGGAAGTTAGATTGGTGAAAAAGATGACTTCATCTGGTCTCTTGTGTATTTCCATGTTCAAAGAAAACATTTGTCTCAAATATTCAAGTAATGTTTTGGAAAATAACAATGCATATTGAAACAAATTATCAATTTGTTTATATATACATATATATATATATATAATTATGTATATGTATTTAAATATACAATGTATGTTTATATATATATATATATTAAAGTATATATATATATACATATACATTTAAAGTGTTTAAATCATGATGTATATACACATTTTAATAGAATCGTTTACTTTTTATTCTTCCTGAGTGACAAATGTTCATCCAATAAAAACAGAAAATGGTTCAAAAATAGTTCATAGGCAAGACTGGCGTTGTTCAACTCAATCATATCTGACCAGTCAGTTTTCGAGAAATCACCCATCAGTGATGTTAATGAAAAAGGTGTTATTTTACGGGATGATGCATCGTAATTTTTACTATTTACACTCGTAAGAGCTTCAGAAGAAACAGAAAAAAATGGATAATGGTAACTTAAATCTGAGAGAAAGATAACAGAAAATGGTTAAAAAATAGTTCATAGGCAAGACTGGCGTCGTTCAACTCATTCATATCTGACCACTCAGTGTTTTTGAGAAATCACCCATCAGTGATGTTAATGAAAAATGTGTTATTTTACGGGATGATGCTTCGTAATTTTTACTATTTACACTCGTAAGAGCTTCAGAAGAAACAGAAAAAAAATGGATAATGGTCACTTAAATAATCTGAGAGAAGGTTACCAGAAATGATACGATGGTCAGAAGAATTGGTAAGATATTATCTAAAAGAGTAGCTGATGTAGAACATACATTGTATACGAGTCGGTTTGCATATCAGGTGGGAAAACTCCAAGATGATATCAACGTTATTCTGGGTAACACTGGTTTGATTATGTACTGCAATAAATCAAGGTTCAAGTCTCACATAATAAAGCATGCTTTTCAAAATTTCATTCAGAGTATTCAGAACAGAGTCGAAGGATTCTTTGAAAATCACTACCGCTTGAAGAGGGTTTGCGATATACAATTCCAACTACACGTATTATCTTCCCCCTGGCAGTTCTTAATTGCATCCGTGGTTTTAGTGAAAAGAAATTCTACGCAATCCAACATTTGGTAAGATTTGGACAGTGAAGTTTTCTCTCACATCCCATATGCTACTCCTCCACCTCGGCCTTCAATACAGTTTACTTGAAACATTATCACCTTCTAATGAAAATGACTCGACGTTCTGTTCATCCATGTCTCAGTCACTCCTACAATGAAAAAAGAAAAATGTGTGTTATATATTTTATGAAATATTGTTCTTTTTAGCTAATACAAGTAAAAGCATTTTCTAATACTAACCTATATCAGAGTTAACATTTGTTTTGTTTTTAAATTTTGGGCGGTTTTAAGGCAAGTTTTATATTCATACAGCTGAAATATGAGATTTTTGTCAATTCTTTGTATGAAATTAATAAGAAATTGTGAGAGCTTGACATCAGCGTAGTCATTTGATTATTCCTAAGGACTGGTCAAGATATGTTTTCGGAAGAAATGCGAAATTTCAAAATGTCATATCTTTTTTATTTCATATCTGATTTTTGACATCTTTGTGTCGTTCTGTCGGGAACATTTCCTCTTTCTTTTGACGTTTATCTATTTTCGGGGTGGATTTCCATTTTGAGTCCTTGAAAAATGTAATTTCGAGTGTATTTGGCATGATCTAGTAAAAGGAAATCACACAGGGATAGAATGAGTATCGATTTTTCTTTATACCTGAAAGTAATGAGGTCTTGTGTGAGATCACCATGTTTCTCCATGTGGCTTCATTATTGAACTGTATGATTATCTTTTCACACAGGTGCTTGTTTTCCGGCATTTGATACACTCCGTCTGATCATGGCCGAAAGTCTCTTAACGCGAGTTTTCAAAGTTTGCGTCTGCTTCACACTGATCCTTCTGTGTCTGGAAAGAAGTGGTACTGATGCAGCCAACATATTGATTATTGGGAACTTCGGAAAAGGCAGTCACTTTTTGTCGCTGGTACCTGTCGGCAGAAGCCTTCTAAAACAAGGCCACAATGTGACCTTTCTAATCAGCGAAGAATATTCTTTCCGAGCAAAGGATGCCAAATATTCGGAACTCTTTAAATTCGAAATTTTTCGCAACGATCCCGATTACAGTGTCAAGGCGTTCTTTCAGAAATTAGAAGAACTAGGATTTAGTGAGTCGGGAAGCCTCTCACAGTTCTACAAGCTCTTTTCCACCTTCTCGCAGGCCATAGTGAAGACTTGTGACTCTGTTTTGGAAGACGAGGCGATGATGAAACGCTTTGAAACCCTGGATGCTATCGTGGCCGACATCGGCTGGCCTTGCAGTCTCGCCATTAAAGGGTATCTCAGAAGCCACTCCAGGGACGACCCACGCCTCATTTTGACGGCACCCACCACAGTAAACAACGCTCCATTCGACACCTTAGGATCCCCCTACAACCCAGCTTACCAACCATTCACAATGACGGGTTTCACATCATCAATGAGTTTCATCCAGAGAGTCATCAATACGCTCTCCTTGTTTTCAATGCGAGTGTTTGTTTCCCTCATGGGTTCGGAGTTTCAGAGTGTTCTTGATAAGCACAATTTGAGCAGTCATATGGGAGGAAGCGACCCAATGGCATCATGGCGCAATATGACGGATTTGTTTCTCATCAGTTGCGACTTCGCTATGGAATTCCCCTTTCCACTGACGCCCAACATCATTCCAGTAGGTGGACTGACGGCCGGACCGGCAAATGACTTGGGTAAGGATCTCAACGATTTTATGGAAAGTTCGGGTGAACATGGAGTTGTTGTTTTCACATTGGGATCATACTTTGCATCCTACACTTCCGTTAGACCTGACGTTCTGAAGACATTTCTCGACGCACTCGCACGAATTCCTCAGAAAGTCATTATTCAACTCAAAGATACGCCCTCAATTCCCTTGCCGCCAAACGTGAAGGCGATGCCATGGCTACCTCAAAACGACCTGTTAGGTCACCCGAAAACAAGGCTGTTCATGTATCACGGGGGTAACAATGGTTTCCACGAGGCATTGTACCATGGAGTTCCTGTGATCGTAATACCATTTTTCGGGGATCATGTAGATATTATGGTTCGCGTGACGTCACGTGGTATGGGCCTGGGTATTGACAGAGCACATCTAAGCGTTGACTATGTATATCGACAGATGAATGAGGTGTTAACGAATCAAACATATCGCGACAGAGCTAAGCAACTGTCAGCTATCTTTAAGGATCGTCCGATGGCACCAGCAGATCGCGCAGCCTTCTGGATCAATCACGTGATCAAACATGGCGGAGATTACATGCGATCACCAGTCAATGACCTCTCCTTTGTCCAATATCATCTTTTGGACGTATTTTCATTTCTCATAGGCATCGTGTGCTTGACGATGTATTTGTCATATAAATTTCTGAGACTGTTCATTCGTTGCTGTGTATACGTCTTGAACTCCCTTATCAAGGTAAAGCAAGACTGAAAGGGACTGTATAATACTGGTTGAGGTGGGGATTCATGTTTTGAACATTCCTAAGTTAGATAATGAGAAACCTCTTATGAAATATGAAAGAGCGTGTAATTTTAAGAAGGATTCAACGTTTATTTGATGAAAATTGGTTGTCAAAAGGCTGAGATATCCAAAAAAGTGATCATAATAAAAGGCCACAGGCCACGCCTTTTATTAGAATCTCTTTGTTTCACCTCGTTTTTTAATATCTCAGCCATTTCAAAACCGATTTTCATCAAATAAACTTTTGATACCCCTTATGATTGCATGCTCTTAATCTGCAGAGAAAGATAAAAAAATCAAACAAAGTGTTAAAAGTTTAAATACATCAACAGTATACTGTTATTGTATATGATATTAGAATAAATGGAATACAAAACAGACTGAATCTTCTCAATACGACAATATGTAATAAAATATCTTTCTTTTTTTTTTCATTTTTATTTCTAAACCAAGAGGATAAGACATGTAAGTTACAGCTGGATAAAAAAAAAACACACACACACACACAAAACAATTGTCCCACTGCTTCCAAAGTACAGTTATATTCTCTATAAGCAAAGGTTAACACTGCATGCTGTCTATCTAATAGTGAGAACTTGGGTAGATGATTTTGCAACCCCCTCTCTTCTTCTTCTTCTTCTTCTTCGAGAGGGTTTCTGAATATCTCGCAAAACGTTAAAAGCTAAATCCTCACCTCAGCCACAACTGTACACACCCTTGAAGCGTGTAGTAATACATTATTGTGTAATGTGTTAGTGAGACTGAAGGGTGTAGAGTATAGTGTTTGCTAAAATAAGTAGTGGGACAAAGGGTTATAGTCAATTAAGAGATACTGAAATATCACAATGGTAGAGATGAAAACAGGGAATGATGTCTCAAGTACAAAGAAGAAGAAAACATGTGCAAGAGCGTCAGGTCACTTTATCTATTTAATTTACTAACATACATATAGTGCATAGCTGTTTAATTAGTAAATTTATTCTTAGGTAAAATGAAATGAAATGACTCATACGCTAAAATTATGCTGTGTGGATGAACTCCGACTAGTCACAGAGAGATACATGCAATGAATTGCAAAATAATGTATCGTTCGCAATATAAATTAAGATACATAAGGATATTATGTACCTACAAAGAAAACTAGCAAGAGCTACAGGTGAAGCCCAGATAATATCGGCGTCCAAGTTTTTTTGTCTCTTATATTCGCCAGTTGAACGCATAGGGACGTTATCACTTTGTGTTATGCGCTGTATAAGCACTGTCAATTATTATTATTGTTATTATTATTAATATTATTATTATTATTATTAGATTTATATAAAAATACATGAAAGAATGATGACAATATTGATGACACATTTCGGTGCTCATGATGCTACAAGAAAAACACGTGAACAAACATGGATGGAGCGCTGGAGGAAAAAAAAATAGAAAAACTAACAAGGAATAGAGAGGAGGAACACACTCATAGACAGAGTATATTTCAGTGATGTGATTGTAAATGCCAGAGGAATAGCATGACTAAAGGTTTTCAGTTTGGATTTGAATGTTTCTGTGAAGGAAAAGTTGACGCAATCATAGTATAGGTTTTCCCGGTCAATTTCATACTTTTGTCATTCAAGTTCCTATTCCGAGCATTCGATTTCACGCATTCTACGCTCGCAGCACTGAATCAGCAATCAAATTCAAAATTCGGTCATCCGAATTCACTATCCGAGCATTCAAATTCACTCTCGGAGCATTCAAATTCACTATCGGAACATTGAAATTCACTATCGGAGCATTCAAATTCACTATCGGAACATTCAAATTCACTATCGGAGCATTCAAATTTAAGAGAGGAGCACGCATTTCATCAATGAGCATTCAAATTCATGTCAAGCTGGCAACGGAATCTCGTCGGTCGTTCAAATTCGTGAATAGGCAACCATGTTCCAAATAACTGCATTCAATTTAAAAGAAGTCCTGAATTTAATTAGTTTGGGGCCGTGTATGCATGTGTTTCTCACTTGACTTTGAATATATTGGGATTTATGATGATTATTTATTTTGCAGTAGAGGTCCACCTGTTAATTGACAATTCTGAACTCGCGCTTAGCAAATAGGAATATACAGGCACATGTCCCTGGGATTGGACATAAAATGGAGGTCCCACGTGTAAAAGAGTCACAACTCATGCTCGTAAAAGATCCTACTTCATTTATTCATCGCAAAGAGCAAAACATCTAACTGGACCCCATATGGAAGACCAGCTTCTGCAGCTGAATATGGGTTATCCAGTCATCTTCTTTGATAGAAAATGAAACAAACAAACAAAAATTATGCACTGTATAGGCCTACAGACGAGCATAATACGGAGGGTTGGTTGACACTTTCGAGGAAAAAAAACCCACAATTTCGACTATTTTAAAACGGATACATGAGCATTTTGTACGTGTTGTTTGTTGTGTATTGCTGTCTTATTGATTTAATTTTGCGAGACTATGTGAGATCATTGTGTGTCAGTTTGTCTTAAATTGATGAATTGTCATTATGTGGTTGGTGTTGGGGCGTTGCAGTATCATCAAGAAATATGGTTACTAGTCGTTGTGTTGTTTGGATGCACTGCTGATTGGACATTGCAATTTGAAATTTATTGAGATGAATAACAAAGAATACATGAACAGAGAACAATGTAGAACATGTAAACAATCCTAATTACACTATATGCAAGCATTCAATGGTAGTGTTGGCCTTTTGTGCTGTTTTAAAAGTCTCCTAAATTTTCCTCGTTAAACTGATTGCACGAACTAGGAACTTGATCGCCTAAAAATGAATTTGAACGCTCCAAACAAGCTCATTGGGACTATCACGTGACTATCGCATGAATTTGAATGCACGAGTAGGAAAGTCGGTGCTCGCATTTTGAAATTGAATGCCCAATCGTGAATTTGATTTCACGAAAACGAAATAGAACGCTCATAAATGAAATTGATCGCTCGGATTCTGAATTTGAATGCCCCATTATTTTCGCGTGCGTGCGCTGCGTGAATTTGAATGCACATTAATGAATTTGAGTGACAAAAGTATGAAATTGACCGGGAAAACCTATAATATAAGTAGTTGCTTCAAAATTTTGTTCATATGAAAAGCACGATCCCCGATCTATGTTTCATTGAATCGTATAAAGAAAAGACGTCGGAAATGGCTGAATGGAGGGAACTGCTAAAAAGCTATAGCTAGTCATTATTACATATACGATGTAGTTTCTCCATACACCTGAAGTTACTGTTCGCCTTAAATGTTTTGTTTTATTGAAAACAAAAAGTTGTATCAAATTTGCTTGAACATGCTAAAGTCAAATTGTATTCTATATTTTTGTTCATGCAAATGTCACATTTTACCTTTTTTTTTATTCGGAAGTGAAATAATCTGAAATGAAATCAGCGGCTGAACTGAAACATCTTTACACAAAAATACACGACAATTCCCATGTGCATAAAGTCATATACAGTAGACCTACAATACATGTTATCAATGCCTAACGGCAATATTAACAATGCAATGAAAGGATGATACAGACGTACTAGCAATTTTTGTTTATCGGATTTGATAGTTCATTGGAAACTCGAAATAACTATTAAATTCTCTCACCATATAAGAACAAAGAGCATACAATGTGCACATTATTAAGGGACCATCTGAATAGTTTGATGTCAGGTCTGAAACTATATGGTGCCTTTCCAGCAAGAATGAATTAAACTTTGACTGTGAACTGGTATACCTGTATATATTCTATGTCACTAACTGTGTGTTGTTATTTCATCATCAGACTTTTTAAACGTACATATAGTGCATAGCAGATACGTATAATAACTGCGCATGGGGGCGGGTTCATTTTTTTTTTTTACGGTGGGGGGGGGGGGGCGGTCCATGAATTCTATGTCACTAATAATGTGTGTTATGATTTTATGGTCAGACTTTTTCAACATACGTATAGTACATAGCAGACACGTATCGCTATAATAACTGCACATGAGGGGCGGGTTCTTTTTTTTTTTGGGGGGGGGGGGTGGAGGGCGGTCCAATGGCCCAGCTATTTTCACCTAGGGAGGGGGTGTTTGTTGGAACCCCTTACTCCAGTACGGCACTGTTTGACTCTTCCTCCCCCATCCAATAAACAAAAAGGAAAGCTGGCTAGCAGGGTCCGCTTGAGTGACAACAGCAACACATAAAGGGGAAAACTTCCTAACATACGACATATTATATCACCAGTCCTCAACAAACTATATTCCCGACGGATATATACCCAACGGATATATATATATATATATATATATATATATATATATATATATATTATACAGTATCCGTACACATAACTTTGATGGGTTGAAATTCCCACACCCCTACACACACACACACACACACACACCTGCTTCGTTGGCTCTCATTTTCTTGAGAGTCGTAAAGACCCTGTCACACCTTTCCGGGTAAGCTATGCGGGCTTGTTACAAGTAGGGATTTTCCAGCACGCAGGAGAATTTTCTGCGGGCGAATAAGGATGTTGGCGAGTTACGTACTCGAGTCTTACTAGTCCAGGCTAGGCTCCATAGAAAGTGCACCTAACCTTGTTTTTCGATATATACAATGTTTTTTGATGGTTTCTTGTCAATTCGAGGGTGCTGATTCCAAATCCGATTGATGCCACTCGCGTAACCTTGAGCATTTTCGGCAAAATGCAAAAATCCCAAATGGCCGCGAGATATGCTAATTTGCCCATGATAATCCCATTTATGTCAATTTTATGACAGATTATTCCATCAAACTTTTCAAAAATTTGTGTTCCTTGAGTAATTTTATTTGCACGTGCAAGAAAATTTGCATTTAATGTAGGTACATTTAGTACTTTAAGCTTATTTTCAATTCAAAATGGCCGCCATTCCTATACTCATGTACTTTATGAATGGCAAAAAAAATATGCATAGAAATAGAAGACGAATTTGCTGTTTTTCGGTCACATACCTACGCTGTTAACAAGTCTTGCATGTGTATAATGCAAATCTGATGAGTGCCACTTGCAACACAAGCAAGTAAACAAACAAGCAAACAGAAAATATATTCTTTGTAATCTTATATCTTCTTCTTAATACAAAAATACAAAATGAATGCCACTCATATACCCCTGTACAATATGAACGATAAAATGTGCACGGAAATAAACAAATTTTCTGTCATGCAGCAACACTGTTTATCAATTTGGGTGCTGATTAGAAATCAGAAAAGAAATCAGAAGGTTGTTTAGGGCTGTTTTATTTGTGATGCAATCATCCAAATCTGGTTCCTCAATCTGGATTTTTCACAAGGAATTTGGGAAAAAGCCCAACAAAACTTGAATTGATGCCAACATCACGATCGTTTATCAGGAATTATTAGACATGAACATTTGATACTTACTTCCCTTGAGATGTTCAACATCATAACATTTACTCTGATTTACTGAAGCTTAATCTCAGATGATAACACAAATAAAATTTCCAAATAACTGTCTAAAATATCGAACTACCTAAAATAACTCTAATCTAAAAGTAATATTATACAAACTGTTCAATTCCCTCTTCCGAGAAAGAACATGAGGCAGGGGAAAGGGACCACCCCACTTCCTTCCCTTAAATCTCTGATATTAAAAAAAAAAAGGTTTTTCATGTTCTCCCAGAGTATATGATTTGCTTGAAAATACAAATGACAAATGACCTTCTGTCTGATCTGTATAAAGTAGATCAGATTTACCACTGGTTCTGTGATGGCGTGATTTTTCACGTACTTGCTCAAGGTTACTTAAAATGTAACAGTAGTAGAGCAGATAAGCCGAAAAATTGTGCAAAATTTGACTAAAGCATGAAACTTTCACCAGTGTTAGTACATGTTATAAGATTCATTTTAAGATTGGGAGGTAAGTCTGAATTGACCTCTGATGACCTCCAAAGGTCAATGACCTCAAAATTTGGTAAAAATAGATATTTTGCGTCATTGATGAATGTTAAAATGGTAGGTCCTAATGATGAACTAAAAACTCATTTTTTGTTACAGTGGAATTGTCTTCATGTTTCATAGAACCCTGACAGGTTTCTACCTTTGTCCTCTGATGACCTCCAGAGATCAATGACCTCAAAATATCAGAATATTGATATTCTGTCATTGATTAATGATAAACACGGCAATGATGTACTAAAACCATGTTTGTTTGTTTGTTTGTTTGTTTGTTTTTTACAGTGGAATTGCCTCAATGTTCCACCGATCCTTGACAGGTTTCTACCTTTGACCTCTGATGACCTCCAGAGGTCAATGACCTCAAATTATCAGAATTTTGATATTTGGTGCAATTGGTTGATGATAAACATGATAACGATGTCTTAAAGTGTTCGTGTTACAACTGAATCGCTTTCCTATTCCTCAGTTCAATGGAAATTATTTACATGTCTCTGCCTTTGACCTCCGAGGACTGTGACAGGTCAATGACCTCAAAATATCAGAATATTGATATTTGACATATATTCAATGGTTCACTGTATACCTGGTGTGCAATCACGTATTATGCTACTAGTATTAGCATTTATGCTACAATAGAAGTGCCTCCTCATTCCACAGAACATTGGCCATTACCCTGTGTATATCCAACTTTGACATCTAAGGACAATGTGAGGTCAGACTTTTAGAATATCAAAATGTGTGTAGGATTACAAGTATTTGTGTTTGGCTTCTTTGGTTTAATTCTAAAAGTATAATCTTTTACAAATCACACCTTGACGTTATAATCAAAGCATGTATGCATATTCCACAGAGTACTGGTTCATAGTAAAAGGTTTCAGGAATGTGAGCGGTCAATTACTTCAGAAATGAAGCTTACGTGTCTTCAGTGATGGAAGTGACCTCAAATACCGTATGCCCCCCCCCCCCAAAAAAAATACAACGGGACCCTCCGCAATGATATCTTTAAAAATATCGAATCAATCTCAATACAAATTCAGGGTATGAACTGTACCTCATTGCCCACATCTTACCGGAAACCCCATTTGATTTGCTTCAGTGGTCAAAGAGAAACGAGGAATTTTATAGAAGATGTCAGGAATTTCTTCCCTCCAATTTCTGTCTATTGTATTCACACACAGGATCATCGAAGTACTAAACTTGGAAGAATCAAACTCATGACATGCTTTAAAACAATCCACATTTCTCTGTGACCGCTTAACCAAATCGAATGGGGTTTACTGCAAAATAGAGCTAAAATTTTATATTTTAAGACCCTGGAGTAGTATTTAGACAATTTAATCATATTGTGTGTTATCAATGCGAAAATCTAATTGTATTTCTTTTCTTTTTTTTCGAGGGGGGGGGGACATACTGTATAATATTTATGTTTGGGTTCGTTATGCAGCCTAGCTTGCATGAAATTATGTGCAACATTATCAAATTTGCACTGGACAAAATTTGTACGCTTAAACATGGAAAGTGGGGAGAGGAATACCATATTTTGGGTTGATGCTTAATGGTATGTGAACAGGCATATGGCAAAGTTCCTCGAACTGGATGAAAGGGTGAAAGATACTAACCAGAAAACAACAGGCCCATTACAGTGTTCATCAGGTGTACGTCACAAGTCAAACAACTCAAGAGTCGTACAGCCCATGAGTTACGCAGCTCACGAGTCATACATCCTGTGACCTAAACACTAGATGAACAAGGTCCATGAGCTCGACATCAAATATGATAGGCCCACAAGCTGTGCGGTCCGCGAGCTCGACACTCGAGGAAAACTTGGCACACTGTAATCTATTCAGTGTATAGGTCTTGTGGACCTCCCCCCCCCCCCCCCCCATGTGTCGGACTCTTATGGGCCTGATTTGCCTAAACTTATAGTGTCAAGCTCATGGGCAATGCTACCTAGTTTTGAGCTCGGGGCATGGTTCCGATGAATGACTCATGGTCCTGAAGCATACAGTGACGTCATGGACCATCTTGAAAACGACATACTGTGAGGCCTAACATGCACTCCACATGAAGTAATCCTGTGTCTTGCTATTGTCATCCACTTAAGTTTAGGTCATTAAGTCAGGCAACTTGGGGCATTTTTTTAATGACATCTTTAGGTACCTCACTTCCAAATAGGAGTGGAACTACTATTTGCTCTTATTGTCTTCTTTATACTCGATACTCCTTAACAATTGGGCCTGGCCAAGAGTCGTGCCCCCATATGCCCAAATATTGCTTGTTTCCAATATGGCTGCCATCCAGTTTGCATCCAATGTGTGAATCAGGGTAGTAAGGCAGCGGGTAATATCATCCGGTTAAAACTCTCTACCAGCAAGTGATGATTCCGTGTAACCTCCTGCTGAAATAGATGTATACCCTCGATCTCTTTCAAGACAGGGCAGCATGTGCGTCTTCAGAGAAGCACGCAACTGATCTCCACCACGACTAAAATGGACATCTTGAGGTCAGACCAGCGTTCTTCCAGGTGCACAGCCAGTGTATGTGATCATCAGAGTCTTCCATTGGCAATATCTAAACAATTTAGGTGAAGACAAGCTTGTCTCTATGGGTGCATTTATCAACTCCTTTTCTCGACAGACACAGGTTATCCAAACAGCTCTCAAGGAATTTTTACGAGTTGATAAACGCAAAGCTGTTTTGAAAGCCCTTTGGGAAAGCCTTTACGAAAGGGTGCGTTTATCAATTAACTCTCCTTTCTCGGCAGAAACAGGTTATCCAAACAGCTTTCAAGGAATTTTTACGAGTTGATAAATGCAAAGCTGTTTTGAAAGCCCTTTAGGAAAGCCTTTTCGAAAGCCCCAAATTTGTGGCTATCCAAACAGGTTTCCTAAAAACAGGTTTTCAGAAACCTGTTTGTAAAAGCCTTTTGGAAGTTGATAAACGCAAAGCTGTTTTGAAACGGCTTTGTAGTCTTGTACTTCAGTACTTGTACTTCTCCTCGGGTCGAATAGCGCAATGCAGCTAGTGCAGTGACAGGACAGTTAAAAAATCGTGTTCGCGAAGAGAGTTGATAAACGCAACTATTTTGAAAGCTGTTTCTAAAGGGCTTTGGAAAGGGCTATCGAAAGCCGTTTAAACAGGGGAAAGTAATAAACGCAGCCTTCTAAAGGGCTTTGGAAAGGGCTCTCGAAAGCCGTTTAAACAGGGGAAAGTTAATAAACGCAGCCTGGAGACTGCGTTTATCAACAGATTTTCAGCGGGCGAACAAGAATGTTTGCAATTTTCATTCATGCCTTGTCATACCGTACGGGGGAACTTCTGCGGCTTGACTTGCGGGGAAACAAATTTACTCCAAGGAGCTCTCCGCAGATGGTCCGCACCTGACAGTATCTAGCGCGCAGTTGCCCGGAGGTGCTCACGCAAGTCCGATTTAACCGCAGCCAAGTTTTGAGCATGACCAAAACTTTTTCCGGGTGAGTCGCGGGAATGCCCGTAGAGGTCCACGCAGAACGCCAGTAGGAGACCCTTAGCGGCAGTACTTCCCAGGCAATTCCCATGCAGGTACTTTGCAGTCCCGTATGCAGCCAAGATAATGAAATTCTGAGATTTCAGCCATTCCATTAGAAGAATTCCTTCTCTAAGTTGTCAGCCCCCACGCGACTGGTACAAAGGTCACACAGTATACTCGCAAGTATAACGCGTCCAGCAAGTAAGACATGCGCTGACTCGCACAAATCCTTTTCCGCCCTCAGGAATGTCCGGTATGCTAGAAAATCCCTACACGTAACAAGCCCGAGTAGCTTGCCCGGAAAGGTGTGACAGGGCCTAAACACGGTAAAAAAAAATATGCGTGCGCACCTCCGGGCGACTACTTTTGAGATACATGCTAGGTACTGTCATGTGCGGATATCTACGGGGACCTCCGGGTAGTCAAAATTGTTCTTTGCAAGTCGCACGCAAGGCTGGTGTGACACGGCCTTTAGAAAGCTTCTTTTTGACTCGCGGGATAGGCTACAATCCTTTCTCTGGCAGAGGTTCTGAATTATCGGGTCGTGCTCAGTCTGCACACAGTGAGCTGAACACCATATCAAGTATACGTGTGGAATGATTGTGTGTAATGATATGGGAAAATGCATGGAGAAATCAAAATACATATGTACATGTTTATGTATTTTACGTGGAATCAGTTCCCGTCTGTTGTCTTCATCAATCTTGCAGTGTTGTTGATTATTATTTTCCCTCTCCATCACAAGTATAATATGGAACGTGTTAATTATTTCACGTGAAGTTGTGATGTCGGAAAATGCGAGGCTGTATTGCAGGTGGCCTATTGCAGGTGGCCTTCAATTTGTTTTTCACATTATATTGACATGTTTAACAGACTGTAACTCACCAAGATGCCTCTTGAAATGTTTTGAAAAACTTCTGCTTGATTTCACACGAGCGGATGATTATCAGTTGTCTTTCTGCTATCATCGTGTGTGAAACAAAATATTGTTCCTCTTCAAAATTAATCTGCAATTACTGTTGGTGCTTTATATTCCAACCCACCTCCAGCCTATACATCCGTAGGCGTTGTGGTGTAGAGCGGGATCTGAACATCTCTCGTGAAACGAGACTTCTCTTTTCTTTTCTTTTCTTTTCGCCACTAACAATGTGAAACAAAGTATTGTTTCTCTTCAAAAGATAGCGTGCCAATTAATCTGTACTTAGGTTGATGCTCTAAACAAGACATTCCAACCCACCTCCAGCTTAGATATCCGTAGGCATTGTGGTGTAGACATGGTAGAGCGAGACTTTTCTTTTCTTTTCCCCAATAACAACTTAGTTTAGCAGGAAGCATAGAAGCATTCGCACGTACTGTTTACATTTCCCATCGCATGCTTTGAACATCGGAATTTTCACACATATTCCCTGGAATTTTGCCAAGAACTTTTCAACACAATACATGTTCAAAAGAAACCATTTGGTTCATACATAATTTGATTAAAGGGGCTTACTTATCACCGTCCACGTACTCGAACAGTTTTCGCTATTAAAGATACAAGTATGTTTACAAGACTGCAAACAGTAGAATGATTTGCCCCTTAACAAATAAGACTACATCTCTTGAAATGTCTTCAAACGTAAATTAAAGTCATTCCTCTTGAACGATTTCTCTCTTATATATACACACATATTGAAGAGTTTGTTCGCAAAAACCGATAAGTCCATATTTGCCAAGTGGAGATATTTGCGATTAAAGGTCAAGAAAAATAAAGAGAACAATAAGAAAATTTTTGCTTCTTTTGACCATAACTTCAAAAATGTACCTTCATATGTAGTGACCAATATATCATTTAAAAGGTATTATTTTGTATTTTATGACAGAGACCGTCCTTCAAAATCTTCAAACATGGACTTATCGGTTTTTGCGAACACACTCTTCATATATATATATATATATATATATATATATATATATATATATATGAAGACAACGTCATTATTATGTAAGTTCCCAAAAGCTCCTCACGACTTTCTCTGAGCCGGCGACCATATTATTGTACAGGTACATAGATACTGGATTTGTCATCACATTTACAGCTTGCCACTCTAACTGATTTCTCGGCTCAAACATGTTTTCTTTTTTTATAAGTAATTTGCTAACAAACTTCCTTTCCCTAAAGCATTTCATTGGCTCAATCTTATATTGGGGTGTGGTGTTCACTAGAAATGAATTCTTTATTGGTGGGGCTAAGACCCCCCCCCCCCCCCCCGCACCTCCCCTTAGCCCCACCGTCGGTACGGGACCAAGCAAAAATTTGCAAGTGTAAAAAGCCCTTTAGAGGGATAATTTCTGGCAGGAGGGCGACCTTCCAGCTCAGAAGATCATTTATGTTTGGGGATCAGAGGGTAAGAACACGCCATCATGTCATTCCCAGTAATTTGGTGTGGGACTTTGGGGAAGAAGAGCCATTGGAACTGACCACTAGCGGGGAAAGTAGCCAATGTTTAACTTATAAATTCCTATGACCATAAACTTTTCTTGGGAGAGGGGGTTTCGACAAAAAATAGCTGGAAGGAAGATAAACGGTTTCATAAACTCCAAGAAGGGGAAAATACTGAGCATATTGACGTCACAGGGTGACTAGGAAACGAATGCGGTGTTCTGTTTTCTTTTACTCTCTATCCTATTATATTCTATTCTATTCTGTTCTATTCTATTCTTTATTTTATGTGCTAGTAGCCATCTGGGTTACGTTGTAAAACAGATGTTTGTGTTGTACATCCTCTAAAGATCACCAGAGGTCAAAGGTAGAGCCCTGTCTGTGCTCTTTGGAATATGAAGACAATTTCATTGTAAAACAGATATGCATGTTTTGCACATCTTAACCATGTGTATCATTAACTAATAACATAACAGATCAATATTATGGTATTTTGAGGTCATTGACCTCTAAAGGTCATCAGAGGTCAAAGGTAGAAACCTGTCAATGCCCTGTGGAAACGGAAGATTTGTAGTACAAATGCATTATTTAGTACAGCGTAACCAAGATCTAGGCTTATCATTCACAAATGCCTCCAAACATCAATATTCTGATATTTAAAGTTCATTGACCTCTGGAGGTCATCAGAGGTCAAATCAGACTTACCTCCCGATCTTAAGATGAATCTTATGGTATGTACTAACACTGGAGAAAGTTTCATGCTTTAGTCAAATTTTGCACAATTGTCATGATTTTGAGGGCTTAACTGCTCTACTAAGCGTGAACTTGTGTACTTGCCACTGTAAAATTGGTTACAGCTCGTTATTCCGAAGGTTCGTTATTCCGAAGGCTCTTTAATCCGAAGATTCGTTAGTCCGAAGGTTCATTTTTCCGAATTTCATTTTCGGATTAATGAATCTTCGGAATGACGAACCTTCGGAATAACACCACAAAATGTTCGGATTAACGAACCCTTTTTCAATTTCGAATTAACGAACCTCTAGGTATAGGGAATTTGTGTGTTTCGGATTGACGACCCTTCGGATTAACGAACCCCTTTTCATTTTACGATTAACGAACCTCTAGGTATAGGGAATGTGTGTGTTTCGGATTGACGACCCTTCGGAATAACGAACCCTCGAAATAGCGAACCTTCGGAATCAAACGAACAGCACCCGTAAAATTGACACATTTTTTTTGTGTCTGGAGATAAGTACACTGCTCTTACCTTTCCTTCAGTGATGAATTGTGGAATTATTGAATATTTACCAATGTTAGTACAATGCAGGTGATTCATGATGAATATAATGGGATGAGTCCATATTAGTCACTAGGGGCTTGTTTTACACCTGTTTGCCCCCACCTCTGCTGCTGCCCAGCCCTGTCCGACCGCGACCCCTGCAATCCTGCAATTGCCTAACAAGGTACTTAGGGGTCACTTGGTGATCTTGCCATAGAAAGAAGGTAAAGACGTGGGGACTTGCTTGAGCACTCCTTTATGTAGATGTAAAGCCCAACCTTACCAGCAACCATCCACAGAGCTACACGTATCTGACAATTGACATGCTGACATTGTAGCAATATTAGGTGAAAGGCTTCACTGTTCTCGCGATAGATGGATTTTACCACCAGTTTTCTCGGAGTGAATGTCTTTGCGTATGATGTCTAGGAAGGCTCTAAGATTTCTAAAGTGCTGCCTCATTCTGAAAGCAGTGCTATAACAACTTCACACTGCTTGTCCGTAAATTTCAGCACTTTCAGCTTCAGGATGTCGCATACCAACTGACTTGGGACTCTGAATGATGGCCTCCTCGAGGGTGGCTATAAACTAACTCCACTCCTTTTAACATGGTGACATGATAATCACTTCATGAAGGAAGTTTGCTCGTGCAGATGATCTTACCCTTACGTCTCATAGAAGGTCCTCGGATGACATTAGCCGAGTACTGACCCATCTCAAGACAATAGAGGAGTAATTCTCCTTCTGGAGACTTTGCCTCAACCTTACAAGATTACCATTAGGCCCATGCCTTCCATCTTAGCAACCATCTTGCCAACGCTATATGTTGAAGGTAGCCTTCTTTGGCAGGCATAGGCTAAGCAGGGGCGTCACCAGCTTTTTTTCAAGGGGGGTGCGTTTTGACACTAAATGTTTACGTGATTTTTTGGACAGACATTTGGAATATAGGAAGCTCTCAATCCCTAGACTTTTACTGTTTTTTGAGGGAAACCAAGCGGGGAAAGGGCACCGGCGTAGCTAGGATTTCATCTTGGGGGGGGGGGGGGGGTAGTATGCGAGGGAGCAAGCAAGGGTGGGGGGAGG
The DNA here is from genome assembly GCF_040938485.1 of Diadema antillarum. Classification (NCBI taxonomy): domain Eukaryota; kingdom Metazoa; phylum Echinodermata; class Echinoidea; order Diadematoida; family Diadematidae; genus Diadema; species Diadema antillarum. The sequence continues at coordinate 693,930 of NW_027272486.1, read as the reverse complement.
GTGTGGAAGTGCCGGAGGGGGTTGCACCTCCTATAAATGGACTATGGAATGACGGTGTGAAACGACAAATTACTGGCAGCGGTATCAGGAGAATGGCATAACGACTATTTTTTTCGCTTTAACGACTAACGACTGAAAATTTTGACATTTTACAGTCCAAAAACTGCCGTTTGTAGCCATATTTCTTTGCTTTGTAAATCAAGGGAGGGGGGCGCACCGGGCGCAACCGCTGGCAATTACTGGCAGCAACATCAGGTGAATGGCATAATAATTGAATGCGTGCGAGGTAAAGAGAGCGAGCTTGGAAATTTTGACATTTTACAGTCCCAAAACTGCCGTTTGTAGCCATATTTATTTGCTTTGGAAATTAAGGGGGGCGCACCGGGCGGAACTGCTGGCAAGTACTGGCAGCAACATGAGGTGAATGGCATAGCAATTAAATGCGAGGGAGCGAAGAGAGCGAGCTTGAAAATTTTGACATTTTACAGTCCAACAACTGCCATTTGGAGCCATATTTTTTCGCTTTGGAAATAAAGGAGGGGTGGGGGGCGCAACGGGCGAAACTGCCCGTAATTACTGGCAGCAACGTCAGGAGAATTGCATAACAATTAAATGCGAGCGAGCGAGCGAGCGAACGAGTTTGAAAATTTTGACATTTTACAGTCTCAAAACTGCCATTTGTAGCCATATTTTTTTTTTTTTTTGCTTTGGAAATTAAGGGGGGGGGGGCGCACCGGGCGCAACTGCCGGCAATTACTCGCAGCAACATCAGGTGAATAGCATAGCAATTAAATGCGAGCGAGCGAAGAGAGCGAGCTTGAAAATTTTGACATTTTACAGTCCCAAAACTGCCATTTTGAGCCATATTTTTTGCTTTGGAAATAAAGGAGGGGTGGGGGCGCAACGGGCGCAACTGCCAGTAATTACTGGCAGCAACATCAGGAGAATTGCATAACAATTAAATGCGAGCGAGCGAGCGAGCGAGCTTGAAAATTTTACATTTTACAGTCCAAAAACTGCCGTTCTTAGCCATATTTTTTCGCTTTGGAAATTAAAGGGGGAGGGGCACCGGGCGGAACTGCTGGCAATTACTGGCAGGAACATCAGATGAATGGCATAGCAATTAAATACGAGCGAGCGAAGAGACGAGCTTGAAAATTTTGACATTTTACAGTCCAACAACTGCCATTTGGAGCCATATTTTTTCGCTTTGGAAATAAAGGAGGGGTGGGGGCGCAACGGGCGAAACTGCCGGTAATTACTGGCAGCAATGTCAGGAGAATTGCATAACAATTAAATGCGAGCGAGCGAGCGAGCGGGCTTGAAAATTTTGACATTTTACAGTCCCAAGACTGCCATTTGTAGCCATATTTTTTTTTGCTTTGGAAATTAAGGGGGGGGGGGGCGCACCGGGCGCAACTGCCGGCAATTACTGGCAGCAACATCAGGTGAATGGCATAGCAATTAAATGCGAGCGAGCGAAGAGAGCGAGCTTGAAAATTTTGACATTTTACAGTCCCAAAACTGCCATTTTCAGCCATATTTTTTGCTTTGGAAATAAAGGAGGGGTGGGGGCGCAACGGGCGCAACTGCCAGTAATTACTGGCAGCAACATCAGGAGAATTGCATAACAATTAAATGCGAGCGAGCGAGCGAGCTTGAAAATTTTACATTTTACAGTCCAAAAACTGCCGTTCTTAGCCATATTTTTTCGCTTTGGAAATTAAAGGGGGAGGGGCACCGGGCGGAACTGCTGGCAATTACTGGCAGCAACATCAGATGAATGGCATAGCAATTAAATGCGAGCGAGCGAAGAGAGCGAGCTTGAAAATTTTACATTTTACAGTCCCAAAACTGCCGTTCATAGCCATATTTGTTTCGCTTTGGAAATTAAGGGGGGCGCAACGGGCGCAACTGCAGGCAATTACTGGCAGCAACATCAGAAGAATGGCATAAAGATTAAGTGCGAGCGAGCGAGCGAGCGAGCTTGAAAATTTTGACATTTTACAGTCCAAAAACTGCCATTTGTAGCCATATTTTTTTTTGCTTTGGAAATTAAGGGGGGGGGGGGCGCACCGGGCGCAACTGCCGGCAATTACTGGCAGCAACATCAGGTGAATGGCATAGCAATTAAATGCGAGCGAGCGAAGAGAGCGAGCTTGAAAATTTTGACATTTTACAGTCCCAAAACTGCCATTTTGAGCCATATTTTTTCGCTTTGGAAATAAAGGAGGGGGGCGCACCAGGCGCAACTGCCGGCAATTACTGGCAGCAACTTCAGGAGAATGGCATTACGACTAAATGCGAGGGAGAGGAGCGAGCGAGCTTGAAAATTTTGACATTTTACTGTCCAAAAACTGCCGTTTGCAGCTATTTTGTTATTTTTTTTTCGCTTTGGAAATTAAAGGGGGGACGCCCGGTGCGCCCCTCCCCTGGATCCGCCACTGGTAGTCAAGGGTGTGGGTTTATGTTCATGACTGGGGGAGGTATGACCAGCGAGGTGGCGTCGAAGTGACCAAGCGGGGAAAGGATGTCCAAAATCTGCACTTTAGAGCATCCCCTAAACTAATTGTGCGTGTTTGTTTGTGTGTGTGTATTATATACATGGAAAAGTTAGGAATTAGCCCAGGTCAAGTCATTTTATTGGCAATGCAAGACATTTTTATATAGCCTAGACTAGTATGTAAAGCAACACTGCAAAATCAATGATCTAGCTTTGATATAACGAAGCGTAAGGTACAATGGTGTACATTCTACGTCACATTGCGCAACATTGTAGCGACTCTTCGTTCGGATGTACTGAGTACACTACGCACATTCTGCTTATATGCAGAATGCCAACCAGGAATCACAATCTTTTGTCGGCCAGGGGGCCAGGCTTTTTGAACAATGTTTCACACTATATACCTATTTAGTTATGGTTAAAAGAAATCATAGAAAAATATCTTATTTCTGGATCACCCTTTCATTCAAAAGCAGTTTACTAACACTTGAACTACTATTTCGGTAAATCTTCTTTCTTTTTTTAACCAGCGGATTGGGAGGGGGCGCACCCCGCCCCCCCCCCCCCTCCGTAGTTACGCCACTACTTTTGGGTGAAATAATTGGACAGATTTCTTGAATTTTAACAAAAAAGCAAGAAAATCTTTTCATCGCGGGAAATTATGATTATGCGGGGTGGGGCAAATAGTGCGCTTGCCTTCCAATGTTTTTAAGGGGGCAACATTTTTGTTTTCTTTCAAAAGCAAGAAAATCTTCTAATTTCGGGAATTATTAATTATGGGGGGGGCATAACTAAAATATGCTTGCCCTTCATTTTTTTTTTTTTTTTTAATGAGGCTATGACAAAGGCTCGCTCTTGGGCTGGCAATATGGATTGGTCAGAAGTTACGTACATAGACCCTACATTCACGTACTTGTAAGTAGCACACGTACATGTATGCAAACGTGTATAAGTGCTCCGTATGGTACGGATGTACAGTACGGTCGATAAATAGTAAACACTGTAGAATACTAATAGATATGTATAAAATCAGTGCCGCCAGAACCAGGGGTGCAATTTTGTGTGTATGTGTATGTGTGTGTGTGTGTGTGTGTCCCTGGTGCAAAATATAAAAAAAAAATAGAAAAGAATAATTATCTAGCGTCCGGCGTTGAGGTCGCTCGCAGACTGATTTTTTTTTTTTTTTTTTTTTTTTTTTTTTAAGGATCTGAAGGGGGGTGCGTTCGCACCCAACGCACCCCCCCTGGTGACGCCCATGCTAAGGAAGTCTACCCTCCTTAACTGGTGCTCAATCACTCTCCCTCCTTACGCTGGAAGGAAAGGATGGCAAGTGTCCCCAGTGCCGTCTACGCATACCCTGATCTTGGCTTCCAATCATGATAACCTGATAACCTGACCTGGGGGTATTTGTTCTCAGCCAATCAGATGCAATGGTTTTTAGGCTTATAACAGTTTGTCCAATATATATATATATATATATATATATATATATATATATATATATAACAAAACGCTTCATGAAATGCCTCCCCCCACCCCCCCCCCCCACCCCGAGGAACCTGTCATCAATGTGTCTGAAATCCCACAAGCCAATCTACAGGGTGTCTCTAATAAAAGTAAACCCAACTTCAACGGCAAATTTTCAGAAAACTATAAAATATTTACACATTATTTTTTAATGGTTAGATAGTCCAATAAGTCTTCTGTCCAATGATACCACGTAGGTTATGTAACTCTCATGCATGACTGAGCATGATTCAACTTAGTGAATGGGTGTGAAATCATCACTGTGGCAAGTTCCGTGATCAGCATACTTTCTCACATTGTACCAGATGGCTCTTTTTGTTGGAGGCTGCCTGTCGGGGAACTGCACCCGAAAAGCCTCTTGAACTTCCACGAAACTTCTTGTTTCCTGGTATCGAGTTACCGGGAATATTCTCTGCTCAATTGTCAACTGTACCATGTTTGGAAAGCATGTGAAGTGTGAATGTGCCAGGAACAACCTTTGCTGAAGTTGTTATGTAATCATAGGCCTAACATGTGACAAAAATTTAACTTCAAATTTGCCCCGAATGCATGACAATATGATGATGATTTCACACCCATTCACTAAGTTGAACCATGCTCAGTCATGCATGCGAATTACATAACCTACGTGGTATCGTTGGATAGAGGACTTATTGGACTATCTAACCATGAAAAAATAATGTGCAAATATTTTATAGTTTTCTGAAAATTTGCTGTTGAATTTGGGTTTACTTTTTTTAGAGACACACTGTAGATCTCCCTCCCCCTCTCCCCATCACTGACAGCTTTGACCCCAAAACCGGATGGTGCAGATGCTGGTCTGAGGCCACGGACCATCCAAGTTACCTACAATACTGTCTCTGGCATGGCAACAAAGCCAGATGGCTTCAACGGGCTTTCATCCTGGTCCTATGGCAAATAATCACCCTCTGACCCTTGAGGAAGTCATGGAAGTGCTGAACATCATCAGAGGTGGTTGCAACTAAGGCAATTGCAGGATTGATATGCATCTTTGGCCCTAGAATCCTGCAAATTTGGGGCTGATGTCGCCTGCTGCCAAACATCAAATTAATGAGATCTTTGAAGACAATAAAAAAGAACAGTTTTGGTTTTAAGACGAGAATGACTGACCTTATGATGTTAAAGTATATATAATAAACACATGGGAAGTGTGACAGAACTGAAAGAGGTACTTCATATTGGTCCTTGGTTTTGAATAGTTTGAAAGGTATTGCGTTTGGACAGTTTTGTTTATACCTTCACCAGTGTTTGCTGTTGTTTTAATTCAAGAAGAAAATCAAGTTTGCTCGATAACATCAAGGCGGTAGTCTTAGATTATATCATATAAAAGTGATGGAAGTTATGATCCATTTCAAACTCACCACAGGACTCCCTACACCCCCCCCCCATTCCTTGCACCTTTTCTGTACCCTATTAATAATGGTTTCAGTGAAATACATGTTAGAAGCCTTGCTTTCTAGCCTCCCCTCCATTTTCAACATTATTTGATAAATACCATGTATCTAGGTTGTTAATATTGTGTGAGTATTACATTTTTATATGCAACCTGCATGCAGAACAGGATGGTATATTGATCTTTCTTTTGCGTGATGTGTAGTGCACTTATATTCTTGGATGAAACAAAAAAAGATAAGAAATTGTGTTAAACATCGTAAGGGTTACCATTCATAATTCCTAGTAACAATCCTAATTTATGTGGTAAATAAGGACTTTTGCATCACTAAAGAATAACTTTTTGTTAAGAACATCCTTCAGATATATGATCAGCACTAGATCTTAATAAACAATGTAGCTGGATGTCAGAAAAAAAGAAACACCCAGCATATTGGCTTTCTATTTCCACATATATTTTTGCCATTCATATTATACAGAATAAGAGTGACGACCATTTTGAAGGATAAAAATACATATATACATGTAGGCCCTATATATTGTAAGTGGCACCCAATATATTTGCGTTGCACACGCAACACTTTATAACAGCGTAGGTACGAGACTGGAAATACAGTAAATTTGTTCTATATTTCCATGCATTTTTTTTTTTTTACCATTCATATTGTACATGAGCATAGGAATGGCGGCCATTTTGAATTGAAAATGAGCTTTAAGTACCAAATAAACCTATATGAAATGAAGATTCTCTTGCAAATACAGATGGAGTAACTTTAGGAAAGGAAATGTACAAAGTTTGGCGGAATAATTGGTAATAGAATGCGCCTTATTCTGATTATCACGGCCAAATTAGCATATTTTGCGGCCATTTTGGATTTTTGCATTTTGCCGAAAATGCTCAAGGTTACGCGAGTGGCATCAATCGGATTTGGAATCAGCACCCTCGAATTGACAAGAAACCATTAAAAAAAAAACCATTGTATATATTATATCAAAAAACAAGGTTAGGTGTCTTCTAGCCTGGACTATACCTGTATAGACGTGTGCTACTTACCTGGTACTTGCGTGTATTCCGTGTGACCTGCGCGAAATCTTCGAAACCGATCCGTTTTCAGTTACGAGCAACATACGGGGACTGCGAATTACCTGCGTGGGAGTTGCCTGCGAGGTGCTGCCGCTAAGGGCTTCCTACTTGTGTTTCTGCATGTGCCTCTGCAGGCAAACCCCCGCGACTCACCCGGAACAAGTTTTGAGCACGCTCAAGGCCTTGTCAAACCGTGCCTGGGGAAGCCTTGCGGGTTGACTTGCGGGAAAAAAAAAAATTGCTACCCGAAGCTCCCCGCAGTTCAGTGGCCCGCACCTGACAGTACTTACAACGTATCTCGCCCGTAGTTGCCCGGAGGTGCGCACGCTAGTCCAATTTACCCGCAGCCAAGTTTTGAGCATTATCAAAACTTTTTCCGGGTGAATCAGGAAGATCGCCCGCAGAGGTCCACGAAGAACACCAGTAGGAGGCCCGCAGCTGCCGCAAGTCACAAGCAATTGACCTGCTTGAAGTACGTAAGTTTCCCGTGGATCTATGCAAATCAAATTCCTTCGGCAGGATTCCTACACCAAGTTGTCAGCCCTCACTCGCCACCCATGCGCCTGACACGCAAGTCACATGGAATGCACGTAAGACGAACGTAAGTAGCACAGGTCCAACCTGTAGGACTCACGCGAAACTCGCCCAAATCCCTGTCCGCCCGCAAAAGAACAAAAAACAAGAACAAAAACAACAACAACAACAACAACAAAAACAAACAAATGTCATTCGTGCTGGAAAATCCCCAGATGTAACAAGCTCGCATAGCTTGCCCGAAAGGTGTGACAGGGCCTAAACTTGACTACGGGTAAATAGGACTTGCGTGCGCAACTCCGGGTAACTGCGGGCGGGATACGTACTAGGTACTGTAATGTGCGGGTAATCTGCGGGGACCTCCGTGTAGCAAAAATTGTTCTTCGCAAGTAGCACGTAAGGCTTGCCCGGAAAGGTGTGACACGGCCTTTACTCCGAGCGAGCGAGTATGCGGACATGTTACCAGCTCCACTGACTGACATATAGTTAATCGAGCTGTACAAAAGCTCTTTCACAAGATGATCATTACTATGATATGTTTTTCTGAAGTTTATTTTTTGGTTATGTATAGTGTTGCTGTTCATAATACCAATGATTTTCCTTGACTCCTAGGTAGAACGCGTTGTATTGTATAAGCGTAGCTGAGCAGGGCAATCCATCCGTATTCCAGCTGATATTATATACGTGTATTTGATTATCGTTTGTGTATTATCCATATTATGTTGATTTTATGCAAAAAAAAAGTACCTTGATACGATAGTAGCTAAAGCTCGCTGATATACCATCATTTAAGATCGTATGCTCTGATATCACTTCAATAACAAATTCATGACTGAGAAAAAAAAATCAAAATCAATCAAAAGAAAAAGTACAACAATTAAAATCATGCATATTATTATCCCGACTGACATCGAGATATCCCTCAGTGTGATCTGCTCTGACTTGCAGACCCTATCCATCTTTCCAGAAACTTCTAGAACAGCATCCAACATTCCAGTAGGCCTAAACTTTCCTAGTCGTTTGACATTGATTTTGTTGACAGAATATAGCTCCATGCCTGGTAAACTTAAAGTGGCCCTAAAATTCAAATGCATGTTGATTTGTGTTGATTTATGATACCCTCAACATCACTTTTGCGATGAAACGAATATCTAGATGTCACATGGGTTAAACCAGAGTCGGATATAATCACACATGCCACTTACTGATCTAGTATCCCAACCAATCTGTAGTGTTTATTCGAACACAACAACCCTCAGGACTTCACAACTTCAAAATATCGTTAACGTATATCTCATCAACTGAGTTGCACATTCGTGTACACGAATTTTGATACTCAAATCCATACACAAGTACCTTATGGGATATCTCAGGTTCCTGATATGAACCTGCCGTGATATCTTTACATCAATAACCACTCCGTCGCCCTTACTACTGTTACAACTGTTGCAGTACGTTGTTACACCACTTCTGCAACTCACCTTTCACTTAGGGCGAGTATGGGACCTAGCTAACTAACATGGGCTAGTATACTCATGTTTTACACGATTCGATAACACTTGTAACACTTCCTCAAAAAAGAAGGGGGGTAGAAATTATAATTGTAACTATACACACGGCCGGTAATCGTTACTCCATTAACATCTATATACCACCCCCACTTATATGGTCCTAGTGGTACACATGAAGCGACTAAATATCCTCCTATACTGATATATCATTAAGTGTTTAACTTCTAAGTTATCTATGTTATCGAACAACAAATATATATATATATTCACTCAACCTTCTCCAAATGCTACGAAAAGAGCATCACAATGGAGCATCAAATGCTCGAGCTCACTATACACGGTTCCTCAAACAAACTTCCAGGTACATCACTCACAATTCGCCATAGGAAGGCGTGCACGTGAAAGGGACATAAACTCAACAAGCTCTTGCTGAGCTAATAATCATTCGGGCTTCTTATCCCTTTATCTTGTCAGTCATGCACGCACACAAAAAAAAGAACACCTCACGGTCGCACCATATATGATGAAAAAAAATATATTGTTGACGTGTATCATAGGCACTAATGAACATCTCACTCCTCTCCAAATTGCAACGGGATGAGCCAACTCAAATATAATCGGGCGTATAACATCGCCAGTTAACTTGTTTGGCCACTGTTCCTAGTACCGTACATGAAATATCCAGTGTTCAATTGTCAGTGTACATCACCAATGTTGCTGGACGCGAAAAAGCATACAGAAGTGTCGACAGGCGGATTGAAGAGCGTAATTTTGCCAACGTTCAGCACATCCAGTGAACTGGTTTTCCACTGGCCGGTATCGTAGTTGACAGCAACCTTCACCGCATCTGGAATGGCATTGCCGACTTTGGGGCGAAGTCCCGAAACCCAGTTGCCATCTAAATTATCAAAGCAGTGTTACGAAACCTTACATACTACGGGCATCTGACTTTTTTGTACATAAATCTTGATGCTTAAATACTCAATTTCGTATAATAGCACGATGTAACATGTACTCTAAACAGTACACATCAATGTATCAGTCTTATTCATACACTGCAAAAAGTCCGGTGTTAAATAGTGAACACCGAGCTGGTGTTAAATTTTCGGTGCTCATTTATGGTGTTAAATTAACACCTACGGGTGTCATTTCCAAATTTTAAACTGTTTTTTGAAGAGTTTCTTAGTAACTGCACTTCTTGTTGATTTTTAATTTAAACAAGACGATCAAGAATTTTACATTAAAATACTAGATTTTTGAAAAAATGTGAAAATAAATTTACACCAAAGTAACACCAGCTGGTGTGGTCCCTTATTGAAGCTGGACGGGTGTTAAACCATTGATATTAACACCAGCAAATATCAAATCAACACCATGTGGTGTCATTTTTGAATTAACACCAGTACAGTGTCAAAATAACACCAGGTACAGTGTCAAATTAACACCACGAAGTGTCAGGTGAACACTTTTCAACACCATCACAGTGCATTTTTAACACCTGTGGGTGTGGTCCTTTATTGAAGTTTGATCGGTGTTAGATTTAACACCCGTGGTGTTAAATCTAACACCGATGTTTTTACAGTGTACCTAACTTCAATAATATCATGTTGTTATAACACTGTTTTCACCATCACGTTAGTGATATTCAATATCACACGGCATACATGACAAATAATGCGTTTCATGTCACATCATTATTGTTCCTGTATTAAAAAAACAAAGAAATACACAAATAACCGAGAGTACTTACTGCTGATTGTATGGATAGTATTCTTCTCCGTGGAGAGGAAAAAGAACCCTGGCTTCAAGTGGTCCAGACTGGCTTAAAAGGATTAATAACTGGCGAGGTTCTGCTACGACTCCTCCTTCGACCACATCCCTGCTCAGTCTGTCACACACTTAAAATATTCTTACCCTATCATGTACAAAACTACACAATGTACTACATAGAAACCCTGGACGGCTCGCCCGCGGAATCTGGCACCTGAGGAAATTCCACCCTTTTGTCGCATCGCTTTTGTCTCATCGCATTCCCCACACAGCTTTCTGCAGTGGGTTATAAAAAAACACACTCGTCATTTTGTTACAACACAAATCGCGCTTCATCACATTTCAACGCACTTATACTACACCAGCAATGGCAACTGTTCCTACTCTATTCACTGGTATATATTCTAATAAAATAGAAACAAAAAACCAAATACATTTCTCCTGTGACACTAGAATCATTCCATATATTTCAAAGATTTTTTCTTCTATATATCTTCAGATTACTTGGGAACGCCCACAAAAAAAATCCTTCCAAACCAATATTCTTAAGATGACCTCGTCTGTCAATCATTGCTAAAGTACTGAAATGTTTAACAAAAGACCTTTAAAAGCACCTTCCCCTCGACTCAGGCATAACTTGCATGTTCCCTTGCCATGTCTTTTGTGAGTCACATTAATATCACTGAGACATGCAAGTTATGCTGAGTCGAGAGGAAGGTGCATTCCAAGGTCTTTCAAAAGAAGATGGGTGATTTCGTGATTATGCAAGAGCCTCTTTGGTTATCTTATCGATTTAATTCACCCATTATGAAATGTGCAAAAAAAAGTGCAAATAAAAGGACTCACACGCTCATGTTTGCCAAGATAAATGATGTGGATGAGCGTCCGTCTTTTGGCCAGAATTCTGCCCCTTGCGATCAAAAACAAGGTTTTTTATGTTAAGTATTTTTTTTTTGACAATGGGATTGTATAACACGCAACTCCAAGACTGTCTCTTGGCATAAGCGAATTTGCCAACGGCAAATTTAATAACTTTTCTTTTATTCTTTTATGTACGTTACCTATGTATTTTAGCTTGGCTTCATCAGCATTACTCAACAGAACTTTATTGCTACAGGAAAAAAAATTGGAATAATCAACCATAATTATGTCTATTTATACACACTTTCATAATGTGTTTATTCAGAATTAACTCCTTAAAATCACCGATATATACCAGATGCAACTCGTCTTTCATGTACAACTTTCATAACAATCTTCCGCCAGTACTTAAGATAATATTTGTTTTTTGATAACACAATACATAAGTACCCCTCAAGACAGTCCAGCTGGATCCATCTACCCTTAAAGCGTTTTTATTTTTAGCCCCAAATACTTTTGTTTACTGTTGACCCAAAATGTGGAATTCCCTTCCTGCTGAAATGAAAAATTAAGTTACAAAAAGTTGGAACGGTCGAATTTAAGTTCGGGTTCGCATGGATTTTTCTGTGTCTGTGCTCGTGTCTGTGTATGTGTTTGCTTGAATGTCATGTGTGTGTGCGTGTGTGTGTGTGTGTGTGTGTGCGTGTGTGTGTAACTTGCTAATTGCAAAACTCTTTTTTTTCATATTACCTCCATATTCCTTACTAGTTAGTGCTATTTGAACTTAAAGTACGCTTCATTATTACAGTATTTATATATATGTACAAGTTGTGTATATATATATATATATATATTGGCAACAAAACTTGCACAGAGACGTGGCTGTGACGTTGGGTAGCACCCCTTTAATTAAGCTTTCGGGCGAAATGCCCTTCTTCAGAATCTACAATGACAACAACATATTAACAAAATTAACCATAATCATACTAAACCTAACTAACCTTTATTATTATACATTCAAATATATACTCAACATAACAATAAATACAAAACACACAAAATTACAACACATTTTTAACAAAGACCAAATAACAAACGAACATGATATTACTAAATACAATCACGGAACAAAACTTACTGTATTACTGCTGAGTGCGGTCTTGTGATGTTGTCTGTGTAAAATTGTGACCAGGTGTATTATGTGTGTGTGTATATGGGGGGGGGGGGGGCTTTCTGTGCTGAGGCTCGTCCTCAATTAATCAATTATAAACTACCAATACTCAATTTTTTAACCATCCGACAACATAAAAACCTCCAAATTATAATTACAATTTCTAGATATCAATACACTTCTTATATACATACACGTCCGCGTTCATGAACGCGGATGTCTATTTCATGTGTATATTATGTGGATTTTTAACGTTTGACGACATAAAATTCATCATTCGCAATCCCCATCAGCAAAATCTTGATACATGATCTTACTTTTACACGGTCTTTACCACTCCACTATGATTAAAAAATCATCTTATCCAATTCTGAGAATATTGACTGAGGAACCTCTATAAATGATAAAACATAATTTAACCTTGATAATGCATACATTTTGAACAGATGGATTTTACCCATGAGTGCTAAGTCATGCTGTTTACGCCTTTCAAATAATTTGTTATTCTACTTTATATTACTTAACAATTCACACTTTTTTGTCTATTATCTCTCCGGATACACCCCCAAATTGTAACTCCTTACGGTTTTCTATATCCTTGCCCATCATCAAAACAATAAAAATGATAATATCTTTTTTTATTAACTATTAAACCACTCATTTTACAAATTTACCAAAAACATATTCAAACCTGTTTAAGGATTTCGTGTCTCTTATAAAGAACAAAATGTCATCTGCATTCATTTTCCCCACATGATATTCCTTAAACAGTATTATCTTTCCTTGCTACTTGTACCAGTGTTTCAATGACTAACCAAAAAAAAAAAACCAACAAAACAAAACAAAAAACAAAAAATACAGAGATAGGAATCACTCTGCCTAACACCTCTCTTGATTTTGAAATAACCAGTAGAGTGCCCTCCATTCATGACACACTTTTCTTTTTCTAATAAAATAATAAACACCTTGCTTTTCTAATATTGATAATTCCTCTTCATAATACGCTTCATGTATTCATTTACACACACACACACACACACACACACACACACACACACACACACACACACACACATGCAGTCACTACCGGTGCTCGCCAAAAAGAAAAAAAAAACCAAGCAAACAAACAACCAAACTGTATCGTATCTGAATGCGAGACCTGATCGAAAAAAAAAAACAGTTTTACTTCAAATTGACTAATTGTGACCAGATCGCATCCAAGTGCACCGAATCATATCAGTGTCGACTGACACCACTTTACCAGGGGCGGATCCAGGAATTCCATAAATGGGGGTGGGGGGGGGGGGGTGGCTCTACAAAATTAAAGGGATGTGCTCCCGCCCCCCCCCCCCGTTTCTTTTTTTTCTTTTGTTGATCCGCCACTATTTCACATCCAAACGACAATAACAATAAATGAAAAAGAAAAACTCAACCAAAAAGTTGTCATCTGAAAGAAAAAAAAACCAATAAAACTTACAAATCAATAAAAACAGCGTAATTTCGTGCCAGTTCCGCACTTTAGGTTTCTTATATAGCCCGTTACAATCATCGGGTTTTTCCTTGCGTTATTATATAAAAGACAGTACATGTTTATGATTATGAAGGAATGCCTTTATATAGGCCTAATACGAAAAAAAAAACATTCTTGAACTTCTCCGCAATTCATTGAGTGCTAATTTTAGACGTATTTTTTTTTAGGGCAAATAATAATTGGATCCGTATGAGCTGCCTCATGGACATAATCACAAATAATGATATTCCATATAACCTCACTTTCCCAGGGCGATATTATACGAAAAGATACCGTTTGTGTGCAGGTCCCAGTTTGTTTTTCCGTTGTTGTTGTTGTTGTTGTCGTTGTCGTCGTTTTTGCTGCTCCATTGGTTCTTGCTGCCGCTGTTGCTTTTTTTTTCTGGCATTTTATATCTTGCAATCCGCATTGTGCATGATAGCAAATCACCACGTACCTCAGCGATTGTCGTCTGCCAAGAGAATTCAGCTGCCCTTGCTAGCACCTCATCTGATAATGAAGCGAGCCTTCAAAGTCGATAGGGTGACAAACCAATATCTCTGACAAGCACCGGCATCTCAGTCGAGGCGAGAGGTTACGAGCTTTTCAGAGTCACACATTAACATTTTAAACACCTAATATCTGATCACTCGCGACAGCTCGGTCGCCACCTTTCTCTTTACCTCCTTTTGGACTTTACCCCACTAAAGTATGTGAGAGATCTGGAGATGATTCTTGGCATAAGAATGCGAGTCACACATAAAAATGGCCGTATCCAATCGCGGATGACGAGGTCGGAGGCGCCCTAATGAGCTAGGAACCCCACGGGTGCCCAACACTCTATCGCTCTGTTCACTCTCACATGAAACACTCTCAGTAACACGTAAACATCACATGTTTGAGTCGTTCCTTCACAATTCGGTCCTTTTGCTGTGTGGGTTCATTTTAAAGCAATCAATAAGAAGAGGTCTATGGCTCGAGAGGACAAATAAGCTCTTGCTTATATGACAACGACTTATATATATTTCATCAGTCTCATGAAGCTCATAAAGACATAAGATATATATGAGCTTCGAATTACATCCTGAAGAGCCACCATCATATCTTTGAGATGTAGCGGACCGGAAGCATTCCCTACATCGTAACTCTGAAGACTAGTTTAAATAGTTAAAAGGTGCTCCCTTGAGGGAACCAAAAAGAAAAAAAAATATGCCTCAGTGATATCATTAAGCCGAATATTTTACAAAGTTTTAATTTAACGAGTTAAGTCACGTCAAACGTAACATATTAAGCATCAACTTATCCTGACTGCCCACTGCTCATTTACATTGAAATTCAGCTGCATCATGAATCAAAATTTGCAGTACATCGCTCTATGACCTCTGGGCAATAACATGTCGCACAAACCTCTGACATTAAAGGGGATATTACAAATTAATGTCGCAACTAGGAGCATGCTCCCTGTAGACGTATTTAGCTATAAGCATGACGGAAGAAGCAATAGTAATCTAAGCAGTTGTCTATCCTATGTATAATGTACATGTATTGTCTGTAAATGTTACAAGGAAGCACTGCAACCAGTGGTGGTAGTATCAATATTCTTTTCATTGATCATTTTTCTTACATTCTCATTTCTTCATGAATGTGTTGATGTACAAATCTAGAAATCAATCAGATGTTACGGACCCGACGTGTGGAACAACATATCCGGTCAACTAAAGCAGTGTATTTCACTTTTTTTCTCTCTTTTAAGGCCTATCTAAGAAAGTATCTGTTATCGAAAAATGTACTCGGTTAACACACTCGTTCTTTATACTTTTTTGCTTCCCTCGAGTCTTGGTCAGCCCTGAACCATAACAACATGTTGTTTCATTTCACCCATTTTCTTCCGTCCTTTTCTTTGTCAATGATAAGACAAAGGCATCTATTTGCATATTACATCATGCATTCATGTGCACACCTTACACTTAAGATATAATATTGCACATAGAATGTACAGTGTCTTACATTGTCACTTGCACACAAATACACCTTTGTAGTAAATAATATGATACTGCGTCTTTCTTTTCACAGGCACGCAACCTGTATTCTTTACAGGAATATGTGTAGGCTACTGTCAGTACTGTACTGACTGACAGTTATTGATAGTGTAATCGTACATGATAGGGCCTACCACGTCATGCTCTGTTTATGATCATGGTCCCCTTTATTGATTTCTCTCTCATTTTATTTGTCATATTCGAGTATAACAGTATGTACTATATGAGGTTGCTTTGAATTTATATGTTCGTATCTTACGTTTTAGGGATGATGTTTGTTTTTAAATTGACAATTCCTTTATTGATTTGTAAGTTTTTACTCGCATATTCCGTATCAATTTGTATTGATTTGTAATTGTACTTGGAGAAAAATAATGCAGAATTAAACCAAACCAAACCAAATCAAGGGGAAAACACAAACACACACACACACACACACATACATACACACACACTGTTTATCTTTCTGCTGATGATTGCAGTGCATGATTATTAATGTCTGCAGGTGTGACGAGGTGCTTTTGAAACCCATACAAGCAAAGCAAACTGATAACAAAGAAAAAAAACACACAAAAGTATACAATTTTCACAGTTTTGCGATTTCGAGCCAGGGTCCACTTAAAAAATGAGAAAAAAATTTCTCCGGTTTTTTCAGTCTCTCTCTGTCTCTGTTCGTAGTGTTGAATATATTGAGTTAGCTTAATGTCTCCCACCGGCACATTAAAAAATATAGTCGTAAAGTAAACGATGTCGGTTGGACAATGATAAAAGCAACAACAATATTTCACCAAAAAAAAAAGAATGTTTTTCCGACGCTCAGCACTCTTTGGATAAGGCAAGATAGACGTGCTTTTTTATTCATGTATTCATTTATTAATTCATTTTAAGCATCATGTGGAATTATGTTGATATTGCTGCGATGGCCAATCAAAAACTTCCTTATATCAGGGAGGTGGAAGAGTTCTTCCATCTCCCTGCTTACATACTTTTACATGAGATGCTATCTATGCTGTGACTAAGAGATATTGTAACCTTGTGTAGCTTCTACTACAACTGTCATAGTATACAGATAAAGATCTTCTCTTTTTCTCTCCTTTGATGTTACTGCGACAGCTACAACATATTCTTCCAGTACCAAAGCTCCAAAGCTGCAACCATACTGTTACCATTTCTGTAAAATCCATATAATACTACTAAACCCAAATACTTACAACATCTTAAACGCTACCCTATTCTGCTGTTTTAGCCCACCGTGATCATATTTCTACTATACATTGTAACCAATCGATATCACAATGTCACTATCAGTTGGAATTACAAAGGAACAATACTGTAATTCAAAGTGCTCAAAGTAAAGCAACGTTTTAGTCTCTACTGGTAACTGTGGTTTACAGTCCAAAGTGCAATAGAAATCTCGTATAAACTTTTAGCTATGTAGGTACTATAGTAAGTCTATGTTGAAGTGTTCACAAGAATGAGAAGGATACTCCAGTAACCTGTGGGATCTTGTCCCAAGTAGTCTGATGTTGAGGTCATCACTTTCTTATAATACGATTAATGTTAAAGAGTCAATTCTGATGCATTAGACGGAATTTAGTTTGTAATATAACAGATGGAAATACCATTTATCTTCATTTTTTGTCTAATTTGTTTAATTTGATTCAAAACGTCGTACAAAGAAACAAACAAACAATCAAGTATACGAAGACCTCTGCACGATTGAAGAACCAAACTCAGTAGCACGGTCTGATTATATTTTGGATTTTTTCTTTCTTTCTTCAGACATTATGGATGTGCATGGATATTTTTTTTTTGTCTCCCAGACGGGACAACAAAATATTTTTTTCATGTTGTTTGTACTTTGTAAGAATAGGTAATGATAGACTCAAGTTAGTCTTCCATCCTGTCGTCGAGAGCTAGAGCAAAAATTGATAAGTATCTATGATTGTAGCCTAACTTCTTCACAATCATGTAGCATGTGTAGATAAGAAGTCAAAGCAAACAAAGATTTTTTTTCTTTCTTTCAGACATGGTTCGAATATATTACACACGAAAATACATGTAGTTACAAAATGGCCTTCCCATTTCACGTGTCAATTCCGTCATGCATTGTTTTCGTCATGTGCATGATAAGCAGTTTACGAAGCTCGATCAGTTTGCCATGTTTTTCCCTCACCGCAGAGCGGGAGGTATCCTTGGCCATTATGTTCGTCATGAAACAGGTCTTTTGAATGTTCCTATTCTTCTGATAACAATGCTGTAGAGTCACAATAGGGCCACTGTGTTAGCGGGTTCACATTATGTCGTCTTTAAAGGAGAAATACATCCCCCCCCCCCCAAAAAAAAAAAAAAAAAAAAAACTTCAAAAGAAAGGGAAAAATATTCCATACAGAATAATACAAAAATGACAAAAAAAATCGGATAAGTTAAAGGAAGATATGATATTTTGAAATCTCACATTTTTTGAAAACATTTCTTGACCAGTCCTTATAAATATTCAAATGAGCGAGTTGATGATGTCGTACCCTCACGATCTTTCATTATGTTTTAATATATACATCGTATCCGGGCAATTACCCCCAGAGGGCAATTACCCCCCCCCCCCCCCCCCCCCCCCGCCAAATACTGGTTGGTGGTAAGGTTGGAGTAAAGAGTATGGTTAGGGTTAGGTTTAGGGTTAGGAGTTTGGGTTAGGGTTAGGGTTAGGGTTAGGGTTAGGTTCAGGATTAGGATTAGGATTAGGGCTAGCTGAAGGGTGCGGGGTAATTGCCCAGGGGGTAATTGCCCTAGACCCTTTATACATATATATATATGATATTAAGAAAACTTTTTCCATACAAAGATATACCAGAGTTAATATTCATTCTTCTTCATTTTGGGTGCTTTTCAGACAAATTTTATATTTATACAGCTAAAATATAAGATTTTTGTCATTTCTGTTTATAAATTAACTAAGAAATTATGAGAGCATGACATCATCAACTTGTCGATTTGAATATTCATAAGGACTGGTCAAGAAATGTTTTCAGAAAAAATGTGAAATTTCGAAATGTTATATCTTCTTTATTTCTTATCTGATTTTTGTCATTTTTGTATCGCTCTGTAGGGAATATTTTTCTCTTTCTTTTTAACTTTATTTGCATTTTGGGGTGGATTTCCTCTTTGATTAGGCAAAACTCGCGTGCATGAACGGACCCCACAAAGCGCGTGGCAAATTACCACCGTCATAAATAGAATAGGTTGGAGGTGTTTGATATCATGCAGTGTTATGTATCAGGTTTGTCTTCATAGTCAATAGTAGACGGCATTTCAAGATGGATGAGTAATAAAGATAAACAGTGTATGGAACTTCCGTTTCTCATCGGGGCTTATGTTATAAGGGGCAATCTTAAACTCTAGACCAGACTTACTCTGGCTGGCCTTCTTACAAGCCCGCAGAGGGTTGATGGTTTTTATACCAGTGAGACGAGAAGACATCTACAAGACGTTGGTCACCAACCAGCTGGTAGATCCGACGCCATCGACAGACACGATGTACTGCACATAAAGCTAATGACTTGCATACTGATACATGTACTGTGTACTCCTGCAAGGCACTCTTGCATTGGAATATGTTGCGAGATGCCTAGAACTGTTGCTATGAGAATGGTGAGCGAGCCGTCAGACTGTAACCTTGTTTCACGAATAAGAGAGAGAGAGAGAGAGAGAGAGAGAGAGAGAGAGATAGATAGGGAGGGAGGGAAGAAAGGGAGATGGAGGGAGGGCTGTCGCATACATATAAACCCCACCAAAAATAGACCTTAAGGGATTGTATCTATGACGACCGTTTTGACTAGAATTCTTCATTAGCACCGAGGACTTCTCGGTTACACCTCGAGGCGTTGAAAATACATGCGTAAAAACCCATCCGATTTGTCGTCGCTGCGCTACAAGCAGCACTAAAGACAGGATTCTTCACTTTCTCTCATATCTTTTCGTGCCAATATCATTGCCTGCAACATCGAGCTGAGTATCAATAGATCACGGAAGTGGATTATCGTTGACTTTAAATAGAGACAGTGTGGAACGATAAACCTGTACTTATCGAAGCATCCAGGTATATCTTCATAACACGTCTTTGCGCAAAACAAATCAATACTTCACTTACGAGATATGCCTTGATACGGTTTACAGTAATTTGATAGACACAATAACTATATAAATGTGCTACATAATTATACACACAAAAATATGTATATTTCTAGTCATTCACTTCGTTCTTAATTCAGTTAAAGCCCACACTGACATTGTATACATTGAACTGGTGCAGAAACCGCAAAAAAAAAGAAGGTACAATAATGTTGCTTCCACAGTTAAAATCAAAAATACAAATGGCTGACTGAGCTACATTCCTATAATTCTTGTTGAGCAAGTTCCGGATCGCTCGAGATAAACAAAGACGAACAATGGTAAGATGCATCTATATTGTGGAGGATATCCTTCAACATTATGTTCAGGAACACATAGCAAATAGTTGTACAGCCGCTATCAGTCTAAACAAAGTAATTATTAGCGTGCCAAAATTGCTACTGTATTACAGCTTAACAAAGTCACATTCAGGTTTCCAAACAACCTGGAGATTGTCACAAAAAAGTTAGTACTCCACGTAAACCCAAACTACAGAACGAGAGCGCAAAACATTGTTTGGTTAAACTTGGTTTAAGTTGAAACTTTACAGGTGGTATGACGATAATCTTGGTTTCAAGCAATATAGATATGAAATGCAAGAAAGGATCGTTGTTGCACAGCACGAAGGTGTTCACGTCTGTGCTGCATGCGCAGTGTTAACCCGAGCGTCCACAGTGAGAGACAACAGTTAACCAGCAAATAATTGGTTTACTTGCCAAAGTTCGAAATAGGCTCAGGGCAGTGTTGCCGGTTTAGTGTCAGTCATTTTCAAACGTCTACGACACCTAGACTGACACCATTAGTAGACGATCTATAGCATTAATTTTTGATATAATCATATGTGCATTTTTTCTTAAGAAACTGCCATTTTGTTAGCATTCCGCGAATGTTTATTGAACAGAGGAGTTATGGACGCAACACGAGATCACCCGAAGCAATCAATACCTTTAATTCCATGGGTATTGCAACAATTACAAAATTACTTCATTCGACACATTTATGTGCATTCTTATTGACTAACTCCAAAGCCATTTGACTATAATGCATATTGAACATTTGAATTTCTAATGAAGTTTGACATGTTGTGACGCAGATACTTTAACGAACAATTACTTTACTGTATGATCAACTTATTCGTTCATTGACATTGATTGAGCCCTCCAGAAATACATCGCGGAAGAAGGGTGTGAGATGCACCTAGGTAATTATGTAAAACTGAGATAATCGGTGACCATATCATGTAAATATCATACATCACAATCACTAGCATTGGGAAAATGTAGGGCCTGTAGTTGTGTTTAGATAAGAGTTCGAACATGGCTGTTTCTACAAACCAAAATGTCAATGCCAAGTGAATATCTAGAAGCAGGTGATACAATGTTTCTGCATAATTGGACACTTCATTACGTCTAACTACTGCACAAAATCCTTGATTGACAAGGTGATTGGGCATCAGAGAATATTCATTGACAGTTATATTAGACACGAGAGTTAAGTAAATGGGACAAAACTAAGGCTATAGGGGTAGATGAGATTTGGTTACTATTTGTGACTACGTCAATTTTTGTGCTCAGAGTCGTATATCGCAAAGTGAAAATCTGGCTTTAATACGCCTATGATTTCCTATGAAACAGAACTCGACAACACATTTATAAGGCACTTTAAAAACAAAAAGTTGGTTCAAGCCAAATATATCATAATATATGTTCCAAACTCTCTCAACTTTGACAGTGTTTGACTGATACCGCGACATTATGGTGTTATCCCAGCAACCCTATTAAGACAGATACTGTGAAATCGTACTGATCAGGCCTTCCGCTATTTGTGAGCCAAAGTTACGGGACTGTACGCACAGACTGAAGCAGCAGAGAGCAAAAAGAGAATTGCTTGAGATGAGATCAATGAGTGACTATGACTACATAAGGCTAAGCTGCTTCATACAAAATATAGGAATTTCCTTCACTACACATCGCACAAACTATGATGGTTAAAATGATATGCATATCCACCCTATCTATCATACACTGTTAGAGATGTTTGAGATAATATATAATAATATATTTATATCTATATCTATATCAGGTCCGTAACTGGAACGGGGAAGGGGGTGGCGTTAGGGGAGTTCCGCTTTCGAACTGAAAAAAAAAAGAAAGAAAGAAAGAAAAAAGGCTGAAACTTTTTCCCATAGTTCCAAATGCACCAGATGAATGATTTTTTTATCTTTTTAGATTTTTAAGAGAAAAATAAAATCCACGTTTGTATGAATAACCTCGATGGTTGATCCCCTCCCCTTTTGATCGGGGTTTATATGGCTGAGTGTCTTGACTCCCAGTGAATGGCTGAGCAAGATATCTTTGGAGCCTCTGATATGACTAAAACTTGGGGGTAGGGGTAGTTTTGAACCCCCCCCCCCCCGGTTTTTTAAATCCCCTTTTCTGTAGACGAGGATATTTGACTTTCAAAGTTAGTGAGCATCAGATTGTTGACTTTCAATTCTCAATATGCAAAAGCGCCCTCTTGGGGTGAGGGAGGGTGCCCAACTCCCTCACCTTTCAGTTGTAACTGTTCTTACACGCCTGGTGAAAACATTTTTAATACGGTCATTAACTCACCTAATGTCTCTTGCACTACATCACATTCATTACCAGGACGTGATCAACGTGACAGAGGTGGTTGTCATCTTCAGTGACATAAATCCAAGCAAGGATGATGCTAAACTTGGTACAGAGAAGAGGCTAGAACAATTCAGTGTGGCACGAAGAAGATCAGAGACATTTCTTCACGGCTGTTACGTGTGTCAAACCATACTTTTAAAGATAACAAATTAATTTGTTTTTACTTTAAAAAGCACACGCCTCCCAGAATGTGCCCCATGCACTCGGTCCCTTCACTCCCTCAGAAAGGTCCAGTTTTTCCCATTTTGAACCACCTTTCATATAATTCCAGTTACGGACCCGCATATATCGTAAAGTAAGCGTGTGAAACTGTTTATCGCGTGATAAGACGATGTAACTTTGATATAAAATTCATCAATAAGATATGACAGTATATAATTGAAAATTGACTACACATAGAATTCCTCCTCGAATGGTTTAATTGCACTGCCATTTATCTTTGTGCAGCTGCCGGCTACGGAGCCTTGCCCCAATAAGTCCCTGCTCCCTCTCAGGTTGTGGTAAGACCCCGCGCTGCGGTTTGCTGCCATCAAGTGGCCAGCTTCCTCCAAATCCTTGAGGGCGCTCGATTTTTCCTCTACAGGATACGACCTCCTCCTCGCCGAGTTCGTCCTGCTGATGCGTCGGTATTTGCTGTAGAGGAAGCCGAGAATGATAAGCGCCACCACGATGCCAGCCAGCAGGGCGAGGAGGATAATGGACTTGACTGGCGTCCCGTTTCGCGGGCAGGACATCATTGCTTGTGGCACACTGGTCAGCAACATACCTTTGTATTGCTGAGGCGACGCGCACATGACATCGTCCATGTAAAGTCCCCACTGGTACTTCTGAAGCGTTCGCTCGTTTAGACCGAGCTTGCAGTCACAGCGCAGTGAATTATTTACCAGGTTTAATATCAAAAGTCCCCGTGGAAGGTACTCCAGACTACTCTCGTCGATGCTTACGATGTTGTTCCCCTCTAAATTTATTTGTTTGAGGCTAGGTGATCCATCAAATGCTACCATATCCGACATGCTTATGTTATTCCAACTCAAATCCACTTCTTCGAGGTTAGAGAGGTTCTGTAAATTTGGGATCTCCCTTAGGCTATTACCTCTCATGCGTAGAATCCTTAGTTTCGCTAAACGGTTCAGCGTTGGAGCCTCCGCAATGTCGTTGCAATTCAGCGAGAGGGTTTCCAGGGACAGATCTCGTGGACCTAGAAATGTCACCGACACCAATCGGTTACCACTGAGATCCAAGTATCGCAACATCCCGAGGGAACGGAAAGCATCGACGCTAACTTGGGTGATAGAATTGTTGGACAAGTCGATGTATTCCAAGCTTGTGCTCTTGCCCCAGATGGAGCGGGAGATATTAACAAGGAGGTTGCTGTGCGCGATAAAAGTAGTGAGATTTACACGCCCAAATAGAAGCCCTTTGGGCAGCAATTGAAGCTCATTAGAGCTCACATCAATCGTTTGCAAAGCGTTGTTCGAATCAAAAGCAGTAGGGATGATTGAACGAAGCCCGTTTGAAGACAGGTCAATTTTTGTCAGTTTCGATGCAAATCCTGGATATTTCCATTCAACCTTGTAATCTGCGTCCTGTTCAGAGGTTGCATTTCTGAAGTCAAGGACCCTAAGATTGAAAGTACCAACTAACCACTTGTGTCCCAAGCTAGATAAGTTGTTATTGGCCAGGTATAATTCCTCCAAATTGGGTCCAAATGCGTCGGGTGAAATCGTTGTTAAGCTGTTTCCCCGAAGAGAAAGAATCTTTAACTTTACTGTGTTCGATGCCATTTTTGACGGAAGCGTTGTAATCTCATTGTTATGTAAATACAACGCAGTAAGATTTGGCATAGACTTAAAGACTGTCTGGTTGATAGTTCGTATTCTGTTATTACTTAAATCTAGTGTCTGAACTGTATATGGAACATCGGCTGTAGGAATCTGGGTCAAGGCATTCGTACTGAAATTGAGCGTCGTTAGTCTTTTTAAATCTGTAAAGCAATTTGCATTTATGGTTGTTAATCTGTTGTGCGTGACAGACAACATCTTCAGATTTTTGTACCTACTGAGTGCGGAACAGTTACCTCTATCCAACGTGTCCATGGCATTCCAATCGAGGTGAAGAATCCGTACGTTCT
Organism: Diadema antillarum; assembly: GCF_040938485.1. NCBI lineage: Eukaryota > Metazoa > Echinodermata > Echinoidea > Diadematoida > Diadematidae > Diadema > Diadema antillarum. The sequence goes on along the minus strand of NW_027272486.1, from coordinate 669,034 downwards.
GACGAATAACACCGATTTGCACATTCTGATTCAGATTCGAGCAGTTGACTAGTTCGACGGTATAGTTACAACAGCAACCACGCAAGCACGTGGAGGAGTTTGAAATGAGCGGCGGAGATGGACAAGAGAGTGCGCCCCCTTCGAGAAAAACCAGGGCTAGGATTGTTATGTAAGAGACCCTTGCCCAAGCACCAGCCCCAACTTGGGGCACTCTCCAACCGATCATTGCTTGTCTTGGTGGTAACAAGATGGTGGAAGCACGTCAGATGGACTCGGAGATCTGACGAGCTGCTGCTGCCAATAAAGCATATGATGATGTCACTCCTCTGCAATTGGAAGATCCGTCATAACGAGACCTGTAAAAGAGATGGGAAATTTGTGCAGAAAAGGTTACTTTCTTTACATTATTATGTATAAACATTTTCCAATTAAACATTCTCGTGGCTTCGGAAAAAGAAAGAAAACAACACTGAACTGAAATAAAACGATCACTAATTAGTTTCTGAAATTTGAAGCCTGTGAATAGTTTTTATATTGAAGTTGTATTATCTGTATAGGTACAATGGTATACATGTATAGGACTACGGGATCAGCATCATGAACTGTCGAGGGTAAAATAGGATTATTAAGACGTCTTGACAGCCGTGAGATAATGTGTTCATTGGTTAGATGGTTAGATGGTTAGTTAGTTAGTTAGTTGAACTGGTGAAATTATTCCAGAATGGAGGGGAAAATAAAATGTTCTTTATTCCAAAGCTGTAATTTTGGACTCGGGGCGTGTTTCATCACGTGCGGACTTTTTGAATACTGTATAGTAAAGTAATAATATAAAAGAACCTTCGTTCGTATTCTTTTGATGGTAGGGTTCATCAAAGTCTTCTGGGGCTTTCAGAGCTTCTTTTTTCTGTCGACTGGTAGACCGTTGATATATTGTGAGTAGGAAATAATAATTGCTTAATCAATGTTAATTATGTGGTATTGTGGTGAAACACCATCATCATCATCATCACATACACACGTACAGTCCTCAAATGAAAACGTGCAAATTTTGTAACTGTGTTGGCAAATACCAGTTAGTTTGATCCTGTGTAACTTGAGTGTCATTATAATGATATGTCCCTGTATATACGAGTGCACGTCACGAGACCGACACCCACGAGTCATACAGCCCTTGAATTCGACGCTGCAAACAAGACCCATGAGGCCAACACATTAAACCCCGTGTTGTATCTGTCGAACTCGTGGGATGTTTTTACCTAGTGTCGGTCTCATGGGCTTTATTTTCCTAGTGTCGAACTCGTGGGCTGTATGATTTATGGGTGTCGGTCTTGTGGGATGACCACGTATATACACCCTAACTTTTAAGGAGTTACACAAAAGTCCGTTCTATCATAACGAGCTTGCATTGACCTTATTACTTTGTTGATCAAGCGTAGTTTGGATATTAATCCATGTCGCTTATATGCTAATCCTAAAGACAACGATGGTTACATAATAGGGAGGATTGCGATGTAAACAAAGAAAATTACTGACAGATTGCAGGAAACAAACAAATGGAGAGAAAGATATATTGATTAAAAGAAAGAAAGAAAGAAAAAGAGTCCTTGAAATAAACCAACAAAATTCATAAGGTTGTCGTATGAGGGACACTTATATGCCGGTTGTTAGGAGAATATCTCACGATTTCTGATTCATGACCATGCTCCGGCATTAGAACACTTTCAGGAATGATCGATTTTAGGCTCAGCAGCAGCCGTTTTGGTGAAAGATACTAATCCAAGACTTGGCGTCTCTTCAAGATGTCGTATCCAGCAACCACTGCCTCCAAGGACACCCCATGTTACTCGGCTTTCACATCAATGTACATTCATGTACTCAGTCTCGTGTCTCCATGGATGTAACATTAGCATGATTAGGATGGGGTCGGGTAGAAAGAGGGTGGAAGATGACGTACACATCTCACACAAAAAACTGTTGCAGACGACAAAATGTTGAGCTCTGCTCTATTTTCACATCCTGGGCCCAAACTTTATAATATAAATAGCTCTTCTGTGGCATCAATATGGAAATTCTTTCATAATTATCTAAATGTATTTTTTTTTCTTCATTCCTAAGGGGTACAAGTTCTAGCAAGTCATGTGTCCATCATATTGCATGCATTCTCAACGAAAAGGTCGTGGAAAGGGCGTTAAACTGTAATTTAGCAAATTTCCATATGATCAATTCTGTGGAAATGTTTTACCTGCGTCTGCAATAAAGAAAGACTGAGTTTAAGATATTTAGATGTTGGCCAGATCCGTGCCTTTCTTCTAGAGTGTAAGCTTAATCTTGGTATGAATATGATGATAGGACAATGACAAAATCAGAATGAATGCATGTCATTTGTACATATTAAAGAGAATAATTAAAAACCCAAAGAATGAAGAAAAAAATCCATTGCATAGGCCACACTGTCCAAAATAAATGGAAACCTATATAAACTTTTCATGAATCATTATTAGAACAGCTAATAAGAAATAACCGCTTAACTGTAATTTTTGACACCTGCAATTAAATACTCGTGGTTTGTTTGTTTGTTTATTTGTTTGTTTGTTTGCTTGTTTCTTTTTTGTTTGTTTGTATGTTCATTTCCATCTGAGAAGATGGCTGGATAGCCCATATTCAGCTATGCTAAGCTGGTCTTCCATGGAGTCCAGTTGGATGTGAAGTGGGACTACTTCACCGGGTTAAACACCCTGCTCCTTGCGATGAATGAATGAAGCGGGATCTTTTACGTGCATGAGTTGTGACTCTATCATACACGGGACCTCCATTTTATGTCCTATCCGAGGGAAAGAGTGTTTTGCCTCTTGCTAGAGGGGACGGTATGATTGCACACAACATTGCTCAGTCCAGACTCGGGTTCGAACCTGGGCCCTTAGGATCGTGAGGCAGACGCGCTACCGACTGAGCCAACTCACCGCCCAAATGAAATGATCTAAAATCAAATTTGAGTGCTTTGGTTTGTTCCCAAATGGAAATAACATCAAAAGTAAATAATTATGAATTTCAAATATACTGATGTGAAAAAGTATAGACAGCATACAGTGAGCTGAAGTGATACCGAGAACTGAAATCAGGAATTTGCTCGACCGTGAACTTGTCTAAAAACTGGATCATTCTAGCGGTAACGACTGGTGGAAATTGGAGCATACTGTGTTCCATCTGAAGAGTTTAGAGGGACTACAAAAGAAATAAGTAATATCCTATCCAAAGCAGCATTTTAAACCCTTGGGTCAGTATATTCTTTATCTTATTATACAGCAGCAACAAGAGTCATAATCGATGATATTATTTGGAATAATAAATGTAATGCTATATAGGATACATACATAATACCGTCAAAATGGCCAAGTATCACATACTGTAGTATCTTCTAGGCCTGAAGTAGAATATCCGTAATTTATTGTCAAAGACTCCAATATTGTATTACTCAGTAAGTTTACTTTCAAATCTGCAGGTATATATCATCAGCCCCTTGTATTCACAATGTTGTCATAGCATAGAATAAGGACATTAAAATTTTATTCTATCGACTATAGACTATAGAATCCCTCATTAGTATTTAACTATTCTAAAACACACTCTGATACTGTGTTATGAAATATTTTAATCAGTTGCCTCCCTCAATACAAATGTATTTGTGAGCTCGCAACTGCTGATCTACATTCAAACAGAGTGAGACAACTGATTAAAATCTACCATAGCACATCTTCGCATCTCTGCTTTAATAATCTCTTGATTGTTAATATGATACTGTAAATTAATAACCCTGCAGGTAAACATTGATTAATGCGAACTAATTCCATGCCTGATTGTACATGACAAGTATGTCTTTTTTTCTGCTATTTTTTCCTCAGGTGTCCACCGGGCAATACCAAAGTTCTCACACAATGATGATCAGTATGCAAAAATCATTGAATATATTGCTGAAGGGCATTTTTCCTCGAGCAAACTATTTTGAAGAGAGATCCAACAAATGAACAGAATAAGGACTTGTGATGGCATGCTGCACGAATAATATTTGTCTCCGGAGATCATCCGCAGAAAGTATGATTATTTAAAAATATTAGGTTTGTCTTCATTGTTTAAATCAACTTAAAGCACATTAAACTTAAATTTCACATGGAATATAAGGAGTTGGGATGAAATAGTCGTTCAGTTTTATAGTCATGAATGGAGTCACTTCACAGGTGCCAACGATAACAGGCTTTTTAAAAGTGTTCACCTGTGTCCATTAAAATAGCTCATAGAGGATGAGTTACACCAAGGATGAGTTACACCAGGATGAGTATGAGTTACACCAAGAATACAATTTGAGTGTGACGAATTAATCCGAAGAGGTTTCACTACATACACTGAGATTATAGCAAGATGAACAACAATAAACATATACAATTAAGACAGCTACAATCACAATAATGTGGGAATTGTTTAAGATTTTTCTTTCAGCCTTTCATGTTATTGCTATTGTAGTCAGTATTTCCGCAATGCAGTGTTTTAGAGATGATCGTAAATTTTACACAATCCTGCTGTTTGTTTTTTGCATGTTCTAAAAATACGAGTTATAAACATCTTTCCCATCAAAATAGTGGGTAAAATTCAGCACTGGGATCTTCTTAAAATAAGGAAGTACAGTTTGATTGATTGTAACAAAAATATGACATAGTATTAATTTTGTGAACAAACCAATGAAACAGATGTGAGACACTGAAAACATTGCCCTATTTAGTTATCATCAAGGAATTGTGATCAATATCCGGTTTGCACACGTTTACCTTCAAAATCCCCAAATGGAAAAAAAAAAATATTTTCATTTCTTCTGTTCTTGGTCTGATTTTAATGAAACTTTGATAATGATAGAATATCCCTCTAAGAAGTCCCGAAAAAGTTCTGGTAAATAGAGTAATAATAAGTAGCAGTTCTAGTGATAATAATCAATAGGCCTATACACTTGTAGTTTCAACAAAATCAAATAGGGACACGTATAACAAAACTTGATATGAGGTCTGACTCTTAATACATTTTCTTACAGAAATCAAAATTCGTCCAAAATTATGATAAAGAATTTCGTTAGGACATGTCTAAAGAAAAGTTGCACATCCATAAAAACACTTCAGTCGAGCGACACGAAAAATTAAGTCAAATCACAAGCGCCTAAGCTACTGAAAAATTAGGATTAAATTCGCAACAGACTTCACTATAAATTGTGCATCTACTCACAAACACCGTGAAATGTTTGTGAAATGTTTATTCATTTGTCTCAAGATTTGTTGATAATGTAAAAGTAACCTTATTTGCCATTTTTGTGAATAAATTGACGATTGCAAGTAAATTGACAATATTTGTGTCTCATTTGGAAATTTCCACGAATTCGGAAAAATCAACTTCTTTTTTTTTCGACACAACTTTCAGAAGAAAAATGCTTTGCGATATCCCTTCATGCCACCGCCATTCCTAAACGGGGTTCCCCTGGAGCGGTGTACACAGTGATATAAATCTTTGATAACGTCGCGTTTATTCTCATAGGCTTGTTTCTTCCGCTCGGCTCTTCTAATCTCGCAGAAGAGGGGGCTTCATCACTTGCATCAAAAAGGTGGCTTGGAAATGAAGCTCACGCTCCGATGGAGCGGGAATTAATGAAGACGTTAGGTCATAATTATGGTGATTCTTTTTTTTTCTTTTTGATCTCAGGTCGGTCGGTGATAGATGATGCCATTCGTCGAATGTTAATTCAAACCATTAGCATACATGCCAACCATAGACCGAATCTGGCTGCCCGTCCCTCCCCTATCACTAGAGCCAAGTCGCTAATGTCAAAGGTAACGACACCCTAACCTGTGGTCGCTAGACAATTTACTCCACGGTAGTTAAGATGCCGAGAATTGTGCAGATGTCACAGAAAGGTGTGAAAACGACGACTTACCAACCAGAATGAAAAGAAAAGCTTGGCTGTGTACATGTACCTATATACGGAGAGTGTCTTGGACGTCCTGTGGCATTTTCATGAACATTATTCTTGTCTACTAGTTTCTAGAGCTTATACTCGAAATTGAATCAGAATTGGCGTATCTTTCGTTGGCCTGGTTGATGAATGGATGTCCACAGTAATGAGAGATACACGAATAACCTATAGGGATTAGTTTGAAATACATGAATACATACGTTTACAGACTCGGACTACACTTGATGCAGACAATGTAAAGCATACATTTGATAGATGAAAAAAAAAATCACCTATCAAGGAAACAAATAAACAAGTAAACTTGTTCAATTAGTTAGGAGCAGCACTATAAGCTTTCACCATTGTTAATCATGGATCATGCTTTCGTTTAATTTCTCGATCGTAAAAATAATTCATATTTCAGATAATAGACGTGTTCTTTGATCTATTCGTCTAACGACGTTCCGGGATTGTAGTGTAGGGAGCTTTAGAGATTTTCGCAACGCGGGAGGAGGGGGGTTACATATAAAATCTCTTTGGTTCTGTGCTATTTTCGCGTCCGCTCAATTCACGACGCAGAGGGCTACTTGATCATGTTGATGCAATGATTCTATGAGGGCGCCATTTTACTTTGTATTGGCTGCGTCAAGAATAATTATCAGTTGCGTGACTCTTTCTTTCAAGAAGGTTAGTGAATTGAAACATGATATAAAAAGATCAATGCTTCACTTGTATCACGTTTCGGGAAATTATTGCATGTGTTCCTGGCCGTGCTACACCAACAGTACCTATGCCACTTGTTTTGCTTTTTGTTTTTTGTTTCTGATACAACGTCCCACGGTGACTGCAACAATACAACCAACGCTAAACGTCTACTATTCTTAATGAACAATTTCAATGCTACAATTTCTGACTCATTTACCCAGGGTCTGCTTCTATCTTCACGCTCCTACTACGTGTAACAAAGTATTTTTTTTTCGTTCTTTATTTTGAAAGCAATAAATTGAAAGTGTGTTAATGACAGCAATGACAGATTGGTGCCCAGACACAAGTGTCCGTAGGCCATCACGCTATACCATGGCTCCTACTGGAATAATTACAAACAAACAAACAACACCGTCTCATAAAAATATCGATCTTTCTTTTTTCTTTTTCGCTGAAAATGATTCGTGTCTCTCCCGTGGCAACAAGTACAAAATACTCAAACGTAGTTTTGTGGCTGGGCATGCATGCAGTAAACTGTAGTGCCTGCTTGAAGATCAGTGGTAACCAGGCATTCAACGATCAATAATGCAAAGAGAGGTGAATTTCATTGCTTGCCGTTGGCTATACACCATTATCTCCTTTCAGCCATGCAAGCCATGGAAATGGAGTATAATTTCAGTCTTATAATGATGCGCACTCTCTTGCAGTAATGAGTTAAAACGTAGCACACTATATAGCAGTCTATGGTAATAAAACGGCATTCCATCGCCAGAGAATAATGCGTCGAGGAGTAGAACTATCCATTACAGTGACTGATGACGGCATTACAAAGCACATTTCAACGTCTGAAAATACATTTTTTGTATTTCTATTCGATCTGTTTTGTTTTTATTGCTTTATTATTTGTGTAATAATGTTGCCTCCACTACCCTGCTGGAAAAAAAACAGTGTCCCACAGTGTGAGGACCACAGTGTGAACACAGTGTGAAATCTCTTCACACAGTTAAATTTGAGCGTTTTAGCAGTGTGAACACAATGTGATTCTACAATTCACAGTGTAAAACAAAGCATTACTATGTGAACACTCTATAAAAACAACACTACAGTGTGAAATCATCTTCATACTGTTAAATTCGAGCGTTTTCACATAGTCGACTATATGAACACACTGCGAACACACTGTGGGACTCAGTGTTCTTTCCAGTAGGGTATGATGGCCTCGTACCTTTACTTGCTTTCCACACGCTGCAATATCATTTGTACCCAGTAAACGCTCCGAGATAAGAGTCTTCAATCCACAGATTTTAAGGGTGGGGATGATAATTGGAATTATGGGTCTGGAATAAGCCAGTTCGCAGTTCCACTTTGCGTATGAACAGAAAAAAAGGGTCGTTTGTACCAACAGGCATGTTGGTCTTTAAATTCCATGGGAAAAGCATTTGTGATGTAATGATTATTCATGCAATCCTTATGAATGCTGCATGCCAGCACATCCACTTAACAGTAAAAGTGCATTTGGCAATATCAATAGAAAGAGTTTCTTGATATATATACATTCAATACAAAATAATGAAATGGATGCTTTCCCAAGTGTTAATTGACGGACCATCCCGGTCATCTGATCCACGCAAGTTCATTCTTTGTTTGAGCAGGACTGACGAATCGCATAAATTGTTATGCATCATGTCTCTCTGAAATTTAATGAGTGAAGTGCTCCTAACCGACTGAGAAAAAAAAAAGAAGGTCATTCGTAGCAATGTGCCCGTGAACTAACTCTGAACTGTCTTATAGGAGACAACTTGTGACAGCTTGGGTTCAAAGGGTAAATCTAAAAAAAAAAAAAAAAAAAAACTTCCGTCACAAAATCGGGGCTCGACATTAACTTTTCTCGGACGGCTCATTCGGGTCATAAAAATCTTAAAATCTGAAATTTTGGTGGCCTGAAATAAACGATAACATAACAATTCATTTTGAATCTTGAATGCACAATCGGGCCATCAAAAGAGAGCCTTTTTTAGTTTGGTTGCCCGTCATCAATTTTTCGAGGCCCTGGGCCTCTAAATTGCTACAAACAAAATGAAAAGAATCGCAGTTACAACATAATATTCAATCATAAGAAAATACATTCTTTGTTCTATAAAGATACTGCATGTAGGAAAGCTATGATTTGATTTGGAAAATGCAGGGATTTTATTGCTTTCCCTGGCTTTTATTTCACGCAATATTCACCTTTGACGCAATGCGTTCTATGCACGATTTCACGGTGTCAACTTTTGATAACTGAACGTTATGAGGAACACGCTTTCTCGTTCTACTACGAAGTGTTGGATTTAAACGACCAACCTGATCGCATAAATTCGTTGGTAAAACATGGACAGTGGTAATACGTGACCAAGATGTCAATGAAATAAATGTAGATGGTCACCGGGAAAAGACGAAGCGAAGAAAATTACTTATGATGCTCCGATAAAGTTTCATGAAGGTCGAAATCGTGAGTAGTCGTGATAAATCGTGATTCGCCGGCATGGGTCAAATTTAGTACAGAGAAGCAAGAAGAATTATAACTGCGTATCGACCGTATCCATCGCTTCGTGTCCGAAAGCTTATTTCTACGAAAGTACTCACAGTGAGATAACGCGGGTGACGAGGACTAAGTGAGTGATTGTTACATGCCGCACAGAAAAGAGATTACTTATGTCGAGGGTCGCCAGCATAGATGGCAGTAGAGTTTCGAACCAACAGTTCACCTCTCCAACTGTACTCGCTAGATGCAGAAAACCAACTCTTTGGAGACTCTTTCCCTCGATGTGCCGTTTAGACAACATCAAACCACACCAGGTTTGCGCCGTTTCATGTCTGACGAAACCCCTCGTCAGTTATTGATGGTTAGCTGTTTAAATACGTCAAGCGCACCAACAAGCCTCCGCAATCACTCAATTTGCCATGCTAATATCATTTCGTCCAATGACATATTGAAGATACAATCAGCATTTTTAATCTCCCCAGAGAGTTCCTGGAATCAACAGCGAGGCTGGCACTGAATTCGGAGAATTCAATCCTATTATTTTATGGAACCTCTATAGCCTCCATAGTGAAAACTGGAGAAGGTCGTTGTTTTAATCGACCATTATTATGACATTGTATAAAATTGGTGTTCTTTTTTTTTGTATAGGCCGCTTTCCATCCCCTCCACAACGACATCGGAAACGTCGGTCGTCGGTTAAACGTCGGTTAGGAAAAGAGAATATTCGTATTCATCAATCACTCACGAAAACTGGCAATTGAACTCATGACAACACAAAAAGGGAATCGGAAATACTAGACACGGCCGTAATAACTGTTTTTTTTTGTGATGCATGGACGCTTCATGTCTGCCAAACCTTTTCCAGTGAACAGCCCATGCAGAAGATATGCGATAAGTTGAGCTCTTCTTAACAGGACGACCTGGTAGAAACAAACTATATGAACATGATGATGGTTACGGTTAGAATGTCATTTCTTGAATATCATCTCTATCTCAATCATTACTTTATTACTCTTATCCTCATTATTATTATTATCATCATATAAAACACTCATAATGAGAACACACTGCATGAGTCCAGTTCACATCATTATCGCAAGTGCAGGTTGTTTTCCGCTATCTCGTGTAGTTATGTATGGTTGTTGATGTAATACAATACTCGTAGTCTATTCACTGTTCCACACCCACGCATGTCAGCATGGCGCCTTAAAATGGACTTGATAATATCGCGTGAATAATAATGATAAAAAAGAATGCAACGAGCACTAACCAATGTCATATTAACGGATTAATCTTGACAGCAAAACATCTTTATTTTTTAATGAGAAGATGATAGCATTTGCGGGAGTTATTCAACCATAATTATACACTTTATTGTGTATTTTGCTGGTGAGTGATTTCTAAAGGAGAAAACAAAATACGAGTCACATCAACTAATTGAAAAGAGAAACAAAAAAAAAAGACAGACATCTCTTTTTCATAGATGCATTATGTTAAGTAGGAGAAGTTGAGGAACGAGAACAGATGGGAAACAGCATAAAACTGAAGGACAAAGTTGTAAGAGGTAAGACACAAAAACCAAGAGATCCAGAGGTCTCGGGCTCACCTGAGTATCACAAGCAAGGCCAATTCTGCACATTCTTTGAGACTGTAATCATACATTTAGCTCAGAAGACTAACCAAACCACAATTTGATGACCTGTATGGGACCTCTATGATGACATGGTGTCCCTTTATATATTTTATCACACTTTCAATAATACCATCCACGGTTTATAGAAACCTTGACCATGTGGTGTTAAAAAGAGGATCAAAATGCAAAAACTGCATGGCCCCTAATTTGATGCCGGCCCCAAGCGCCGATGGAGTCACCTCTGACTCTATCATCAACAAACTTGAAAGTGCACTCACTAAATGCACATTGTATTCACTAAGAACATTTAGAGTTTTATAAAAGAAGATTTTTTTACTTAACATTGTGGTATATCTTGAATAATCCACATTCTTTTGAGAGTAGCTTGCTGGCCATTTGTATGTAGAGAAACAAGGAGAAGTGACATTGTCGCTAAACCTTGGTACTCCGTTAAATCAATCGAACGATCTGGGTTCATGATATCAAAAGGGTCTTGGATTATGATTGCAATGTACTTCCTCGAAAGTTCACTAAAATTTTCACTAATGTAAGGTAATATTTTGTGTGACACTCATCCATGTCATGGAAACTACCTACCAAAGACTAAATTGCTTTTAAATCATTTGGTACATGTATTCTCATGAAACAATATTATTGTGTGGACACAATTTTCAAGAAAGATGAAACTGAAAATATATCACTTAGGAGTAAGGACACTATGAACACATTTTAAAACACTTCAATTATCTGCAATATCAGAATATCAAATAAGAGTATTTTTTGGTACTTTTGTGACAACATTGTCAATACAAGTCAATACAGTGTTCTTTTCATGGAGGGTAGAATGAGAAAGTAGTTTTGTACGTCTCTCCATTATAATCATTACGATAGAACATATACTTTTGAAATCACGCAAAAAAAAAGTCTTCTTCATGACAAGAAAAAAACCCAACAAATAATAGCAACAAAAAAGAAACACACTTTGATGAGCCAAAATTCTGATTCCTAGATGTTCTTTGTTTTTTATTTACAAACGAACCAAACAATCTCTGCCTAGTGATGATGAGTGTTATTGTCTATTGGAAACAAAGATCAAAAGCTTATCGAAAAGAAGAAGAAAAAGCAGAAACTGTGCATGGGTAACTCCTCTTGTACAAAGTCTAGTCCAGGGCCCCGTTTATCAAAAGATAAAATCGATTTTAAATTTCCTTACCACACAGGCTGTCATAGACTTACAGTTGATATCAACTATATAATCAATTTTAACTCTTCATAAAACAGGGCCCAGGAGTGTGTTCGCATGTTTATTGAAGTACTGAGCCAGATTGTATTGAGTCCCCTTGACACTCTTGTCACCACATAGCACGACTGTGAAGATGATTTTTTGATACAGTTTGAACTCATTTATTCCGCCATCACACTCCCGGATCTCCCTCTTATCCGGACAAGAAAAATGACGAACGATCACACACAATATAAACAAGTAGGGAATTACAAATGCCGATTTTTATTCATATCTAATTTTATGTTCACGTCACTTGAGTTATCAAACACGCAAAAATCATGTGATTTTGTTGTTGTTGTAGCAACAGTAAACTGATAACGCCTTGTGCATACTGCCCGCATGATTTGCCGGAAAGTGTCGTGCTTAAGCCTATCTCGCTTATCTGGCAATATCATTATTTTATCTGGATGGCCCCCGGGCCCGACCCGGCCGGATATCAGAGGTGGGACTGTATGACATTCAAGACATTACAAGGCACCCATTTCAACATATTTGGAAAACATTCCTACGTGTGGAGAGCTTCTTATATCAAGCTCTTGAGAAACTATGCATGGGAGAAAGAAATCTTACTACACATTTTTTTTTCTTTTTATTTATAAATACTTGAAAGACAACCTACTATAAATGCAGTACATTGTATTACTGCAGGTAAGATAAGGAAGAAAGATATTCTGACCTATCAGATCCGGACCCACTTGCAGCCACTCATGTCAACAAACAAACAAACAAACAAACAAACAAACAAACAAACAAACAAACAAACAAAACAAACAAACAACAAACAAAATACATTGAATCCCAATTCGTAGTTGCCTGGTTGCTTTTACTTACATATTAGAGTGTGTGTGTGTGTGTGTGTGTGTGTGTGTGTGTGTGTGTGTGTGTGTGTGTGTGATACAGGTGTGGTGTAAGTATGCAATTGTGATTCTCTGCAATTTAAAGGATTCTTCCACTAGCTGCTTGCTGTTCAACCTCGACAAAGCAAGAGTCAAATTGTTGAATTATACCTGACGTGCTCGCAATATCACAATTTTGATCCTCTCTGCCTCAGTCATCGCAATAAGAATGATTGCATTATGACCAATCACTGTGAAGTATATAAGTTCATATCATCACACCTTTTCGATGATTGTTAACATTTATTAAAACTGGTAACTATGTAAAGGATGCAAAATGTAAAATTTGATTTTAGCATAAATCACACTATTATATCAGGAAGAGAGAATGTGCTGAGTCACAACGATAAAAATCACTTATTATTTCGGAAGTAGGTATAAAATCAAATGAAAGGAAGTAAATGGCACTGCTTTAAAATCGATTAGTCATAGTATTATAAGTACTATGTATGTACATTTTACGTATATCATGAATATCTTGGCGTATTATGAAAGTATATATATATATATATGTGTGTGTGTGTGTGTGTGTGTGTGTGTGTGTGTGTAAATATATGTTTGAATTTGATTGAATAATACCTCTCTACCCCACCCCATCCCTCAAAAAAAAAAGCAAGTTCCCGCTATAGCAATCTGATAGCTTTGCATACTAGCTTTAAATAGTCAGCTGTCATAGCCATCAATGTCACTGTACTACATTAACAATCATAACATGTCGGAAAAACATGAAATTTGTACATTACGATACAAAGAATCGTTCCGTTTTAATGTTTAAAGCCACCGTACCTTTTCAAGAGTAGAGTGGATTTGACCTTGAATATAAGGATGTACAATACTTCAAACTCAAAGCCTTTATATCCCACTTCAGTTTTGGCAACAGTCAGTACTTTACTGTTAAACCTAATGAAATCATTGCCCCTTTTTGTCTTTTTAAAATCAACTTTTGAAAGATATATTTGCCAAACTGAGTGGGAGTATAGGTTTAGTGCTCACGTGATCAAATTGAGATCCTATTACCCTATATGGATGCTACCAGCAAAGTTTGGTGAAATAGGGTTTTCAAGAAGAAGTTGGAAATGCAAAAAGTTTAACAACGGACGATACTAGTGATCGCAATAGCTCATTTGAGTATTTTGCCTCAGGTGAGCTAAAAAAAAAGAAGAAAAAGAGATGGAAATTTGAGACAGAAGAGAAAGGGGAAAGAAAAGTGAGACGAGAATAACAAGCGTAGGCTGCAGGTGAAGACGAAAAATGGAGAAGAAGAAAAAGAAACTGAAGAAGACGAAGAAGATGATAATGAGAATGAAGAAGGAGGAGGAGAAGGAGGAGAAGGAGGATGAGGAAGAGGAGGAGGAGAAGAAGAAGAAGAAGAAGAAGAAGAAGACGACTCTTGTTTTCCAGCACAACTCTACTTATAATTCTGCTCTTATCAGCAGGTGCTGAATTGATGTTTAAATCATGTCAAAATCTCCTGCCATAACGGCTAACTGCATGTGGCGATTTGCGGACAATCAATAATGAGAACCTCACAAATGGCCTTGAATATCGAAGAAGCAGAACTAAGAAATAAAGCAGAACTTTTTTTTTAATTTGAATATCAGTGAAACAATTTCCAATCTGCATTTATGGAATATTTTTTTATGCTTCTTTTCTCTATTTCCACTGACGTATGATCGCTAGGATTTTCGTTTTGTGAGATAACAATAGTATACCGATTATACAATCAGTCAACCAATGAAAAGATCTCACCAAAAAGAAGTCTGTATTGAAATGTGGCTTTAAAAAATGATTTTATAGTGATTGTAAAAATATATTTGTGCACTAAGATACTCAACATTTTTCACCAGTAGCGATGACTCATTTAGATTTAGATGAATCATTTGTGGTATGGCCATCACACTGCGATGGGCATCTCATAAAGATGAGTGTTTATTTTATCAAGATGAGTAATCATTGCTTACCTTCATTAGCAATGATTCTTTATCAAGTGTTCATAAGGTTTATTGAACAATGTCGTATATGACAAAACAAGACACTACACATTTCTAGCTAGAAACTGAACCGCGTGAACAGTTTCTTGAACTTCTCCTAGACCAATGCAGACTAGCATCTTTTCTTTCCCGTGTTCTGCTTCTGATGTGCATGTTTGTTGTTTGTTTGTTTTTTGTCCGAAGAGACGCGTCAGGCATTACCCACTACCCAATTTAGATGCAAATGTAGTCGCAAATGCTACTCTACCTGAACAAGTTGCGTTATTGCGATGTGTGATTTCGAGTAACCTCGGGCGACTCGGGTGAAAGACTGAAAATGGTGTTCAAATAACGCTCTCTTCCCTCCGAGTCGCCTCCATGTACTTACCTGCAACACTGGACCCCATTTCGATTTCTCATAATGCATGTAATGATTCATACATGTTATTGCTTTTTTGCTTTCTTTTGTTTTAAAAGATCAATCATTTTCTCCGTATCATAATATTAGCTGTGCGGTATAATACTATATAGCTGCATACGTCAATTTGATATGACATGTGCCAAACCCCTATACCATGCCTATTGGTGTCATTAGGCTCGTTCTGGAGTTGCCTGGACTTTACACGTTGTACTGAGTACCTTCTTACTAATTTGTCAGTATACTACCTCTCTTAAACACATAATTATGTACGCATATGTGATGCAGCAAGCGGTGCCCCGGGGTACCGTCATACCCCGGTTTACGGCGTTATGTGCGCTATCTCGTGTAAACAAGATGTACAATCACACACGTTCATCATCTATAGCTGCTAAAGTTTTAGCAGTCGGCGGTAATGATCCTAATGCCGATTCCGCCCCGTTATGACGTTTTATACCGCAGTTGAAATTCAAGATTCAAGATACAGGGTACTTTATTGTCATGTAAAAATAACAATGACAATAGAAATACTATCATATAACTTTTTTTTTTCTCTCGAAACAAGTTGTTACAATTTTGAACAATAATTCTGAATGAGAAAATTTTAATCCATGAACTCGTCCCATTACTTATTCCATGCGTCTTCCGAGGACTGGTGGTAATACAAAGTGTGTGTTTGTGTGACATTGACACATGAGATTACTGGTGTATTGTATGAGATAAGCGCTGCTGTTCTGATCGCTGCTATACTACTGAGTTCATTGTTGCAACAAAATCTTATTCCAAAAAAAAAAACCCACTAAAAAAATGCTTCACCTAATTTTTGGGAACCCAGGGAACAGCGCTACAAAATGAATAATTAATCAAAATGACAGATTTTTATTTCTGTAATAATACCCTATGGGTAGCGAAAACTGCATGCATCATTATGTCGGCTACCTTCTCCTCCCTGCTACAACTGCTATTCAATTATGTAACTCTCCAACGCCCCTATTCTCATTTTGTTTTTCTGCATAGTCCGTTTGTTGCAAGAACGTGCATGATGTTATTAAGGGCTGTTTTTGAATTATCTTTTTTTTTCTCTTACGTGACACGGAAGTATCGTATACTAATCCCAAACGTCGTTGAACGACGTTTTGGAGAGTTTGGGTTTCTTCTTGAAAAACCTTTGCGAATAAGGCATAATGCAATTCTCCTTTCCCGCAAAGAATCCTATCCCAAACCACAATGGCGAGGGCCTATACCCAGACTGGAGACAGACGTTGAGATTCAGATTTAGCGTTTCACCAGTGTATAATGCCGGACTGCGGCTAGAAAGGGCTAGCAGGCGAGGTCGCTCGAAATACTACCAGCAGTCGCCCTTTTTCCCACACCGCATGTCACTTCCGAAGAAATTGGTCGCCTCATGCAAGTCAAAACTATCGCTAGCAGACATTTGATCGATCCTACACCACAGAACAACATTTTAAGATATCATCGGGCTTTTGACTCTTTGGCCATTTCTCGGCTTTGATACGTGTGAATATTTATAGATTGATGTCCATTGTTATGCATTTATTCTTTTGCTTGACACATATTACGCGTTTATCCGTATCCCCTATGAAAACTTGAGATGTGCAGAAGAATTGTCGTGATGAAACCTTAGTCGGCATTTATTATCTGGTAGCTGTCGCCTTATCACCTTGGATTAGGGATTCTATCGTAAGGTGGATAACTGGAAGCTACTTTTCACCACTTTGAGGTAATATTAATCGACTCTACATTGTGTAGAGTATCTGCACCATCTCATTGGCGACCAAGAGCGTATACCGTATACCGCCATTAATCTAACATCCGCTCATGGCTTATAATGCCATATATCAGAGGAGAACAGTGTTTTAAGTATTCATCGAGTGAATAGACGTTAATCTTTACAAGCCCATGCATCATGCAATGCTTTACGGTACATACTAGAAGGCATAACGATACCTTTGATGGTTTCTTTCTTTTCACAACGCCCAGATACTTAAGAATATATTTGTTGTGAACAATGGTTTGAATCAATAATGTAATAAGACCTGATTGTGCTCGGTTCATATGACCCCACGTTATTGCCCATTATATTTGTTGAATAAAATCCACATAAAGCGGGAAAGAAATGACGTTCCCGTTGAGTTGAACAATTTCGAATAAAACCAGAAAACGGAAAAGTGCAAGTTTCAGTAAAATCAAACCATACAAGACACAAGAAAATTGTTGAACTTCACAGATATACATTCATTTTTGTCCGGAATAGTTTTATTGGTTGTATTAACATGAATGAAATGAAGATGACATGACTTCTCTATATTCTCCTGTGCATTTGACAACAACTATTTCTGACATTTCGTTTTATTCCAATTTGACGTGAATTCAAAAAGAAATCATATCATTTATCCCTTATAGCCAAATTAATCCAGTACCGTCACAATTGTGTGAAATGACCTAATATGAATAGTGAATCACAGGGTCTTAATTATTCATGCTCTTAATGATGCGGATCTACTTGAGAGCTGCGATTTAAAGACAGCATCAGCTCGTCTAATTTGCATATATCTATTTGCAACAATTTAAAAACATTTTCTTAAAGTTGAAATTCCATAACTTGCTCTTTGAAACAAAACAGAGTAGAGTTGCACAATGAATTTGAAATTGACATCGTCTTAAACTTGTGAGCTGCGGCAACGTCTCTGACAAAATCATTCTGCAAATGATTTTATTTCAATTATCATTAATACTGCAGGCAAGGTATTGACATTTTTTGTTTCATGTCATATAACTCCCTATGTCGGATGGTTATTGCCCATGTAAGATTTTTGAAATTCTATTTTACGGGGTATATGGAAAGCTATCCTGTGAATTAAGAAAATGTTATTGGATACGAGCTGAGAAAAGATTAGAAGAACTCAAGATTGTTAGCCACCTATTGTTTTCACATTTAACTGAGCAGGTACGAGAAACTTTGTTCAAAGCCATGTTGAAGGCGAAGGTGATTGTTTGGCAGGGCTATGCTAGATAGCCAGTTTATATGATAACAAACAGCAAAAAGGAAAAAAAGGAAAAAGAACAAGAGGGGAAAAAAGGATAATATCATACATATATCAATTGAACTTATGCAGACGCAGTGATCTCGATTCATATCAACAAGCGAAAAATGCAAGGTCCAGAAATGAGTGCATTCAAAAGTCAGAAAAAAGGACTTTCTATAAAAGTCATCGACAGACAAGTGAAGCTGAAGAGAGTTTGTTGAAGAAGTTGAAGGTAAAATAAAGAAGAAGGCAAGGTTCTTCGGCTTATTACAGCATAGATGGCTATTTAATCACTCATCTGTTTTCAAATCACCCCACCGGGAATTAGATGCTGTCAAGAAAACTTTCAATAATTCGAATTAGCATGTCCGGAAGAAAAATGATTTGGAAGCAGCTTTCTTGCTCTTCCGATCCCTCTCAAAGGAAAATAAATCTTGCGCCGTCCCCAGCTTTTGTGTGTAAATCTACGACCACCAGAGACATCAGTTGAAGGGCAGGCGCCTCGAATGCTGATGTCAGCGTACAGTGTGGGAAGTTTGTTTTGAGACTGTTCGCTGACTCCACTGCATATACTTTTCAAAGTAGAAAGTAAAGGAAGCAGCCATCTATTCTCTCACCCATCGTTGGGTTCCTCGGTATACAATCCAAAATATTAGGGCCTAGCTATCCTTTTTTAGCAATCACCATGCATCTTCAATAATCCTAAAGATGGGTCCGAAGCATTTCTGTTTTCATTAATCTAGCAGAGTCTGTCGTGATAAGCAGGTGCGGAGTCAGGTAATGTGCACATTCGTACATAAGACCATTCCTTTTCTCATTTTGTTTGTCACTTCGCTCCGTTTCAAAGGGACATCAAGTTTGCCAGGCGTAACAAAAAGATATCTATGGAATTCATCAGTCATGTTCAAAAGAAAGGATTAACTTGCGTAGACCTGGTGACCAGAATGGTCCGTCATTGCTAACACTTGGAAAGCATTTATTCATTGTTTTGCACTGCATGTATAAGCATTTTTTTTTCTATTGATACTGGCAATACTTCTTTTTTTTTGCCGTCAGGTGGTATAATGCTTGGCAAGTGCCACTTACAGGATTAATTGAATAATCCTTACATCACAGATGCTTATTATCTCAGTGAATATAAAAAGCAAAATGATCTGTTGGTACATATGCCCTCATTCTGCTCACGCACAAAGTGGATCCTCGAACTGGTTTGTTAAGGCATAACTTGTGTGATTCATACTCGACTTTGGCAAAAGTAGAACTGGATGGATCAACTTTTGAAGCATTTCAACATACCTTGTATTAATTTGATAAAGTAACTCACAGATTAATTCATTTAAGTATTTGATTGCATAGTCCCATGTCATTGAACGAATTGGGAAAGATATGAAGAGTTTTTTCGCAAAAACCGACAAGTATGTTTTTGAAGATTTTGAAGTACGGTCTCTGTCATAAAGTACAAAATGATACCTTTTAAATGATATATTGGTCACCACATATAAAGGTTCATTTTTGAAGTTATGGTCAAAAGAAGCGAAATTTTTCTTATTATTCTCTGTATTTTTCTTCACCTTTAATCGCAAATATCTCCATTTGGCAAATATGGACTTATCGGTTTTTGCGAACAAACTCTTCATATGCTTACACAGGTTGATGCATATCTACTTATCACGTTGAGTGCAGGTGATTCGTTATCTTTTTAAACCTTGACATCACCGAAACCTACTGCTGGGGTGAACATGGAAGTCGAGTGGTAAGTGATGTTGCTCCCCGATGGTGGAAGGATGATGTATTATTCGTCAGCTAATCATCCAATCTTACATGAAGTATTAATGCCCCTCATTACGGTTATACTCGGAGCGATCTCTGGATGTGCGTTTGTTGGAAGCATCATCTATTCATTAGGTTGGACGCTCTTTAATATTTCATGAAAAGTGATCGTAATGATAAATAACCAATGAGTGCAGTGCTCCAGACTTCTTTAGTCTGAATAGCCTATGGCGGTCAACCAGGTAAAAAAACAAACAAACAAACAACCAAACAAACAAACAAACCCAAACGATTATCTGCTTAAGTAGAGCGGTAATTCTGTGATAATCTACTCTGATAATCCTATGGATTTGGGCATTAACAGTTAGTTTTGTCATATCATGATTCCACAGTTGTTCGTCGATTTTTCTGATTCTATAATATAAAGTCGTTCCTACTTTTCTGTTTTTGGAAGTGCGTTTTCATTTATTTACGATTTTACTTCGTAATAGGTTAGTATCTACTGAAGACGAAATTGAATTCAATGACACGATACACAAATTGCCTGCAATAATATGGCTAATTATGGGTTTTCGTCTCCACTGACACCACGGTTACTTTTCTTGATGAATTTACTACTACTGTGGGGCCAAAGGTGACAAAGTAATACTTAATTAATGACTTTATATAAGAAAAGAGTTAAACGTGTAAACATGCATACACGGTTAAACGATGGAGATATGAAGAGTTTGTTCGCAAAAACCGATAAGTCCATTTTTGAAGATTTTGAAGTACGGTCTCTGTCATAAAGTACAAAATAATACCTTTTAAATGATATATTGGTCAATACATTATAAAGGTACATTTTTAAAGTTATGGTCAAAAGAAGCAAAAATTTTCTTATTATTCTCTTTATTTTTCCTGACCTTTAATTGTAAATATCTCCATTTGGCAAATATGGACTGATCGGTTTTTGCAAACAAACTCTTCATATACTATAACGAAAGCGTTAAAGAACAACAGGCAAAACTTTGTCTTACAAGTCACTCGTAGACACAGACCTATTACGCACACTTATGTACACTGCTGAAAATTGATTGAATTAGCATGTTCTAAGCGATAGTACGTTTTTACATCGATGGACTATGCAATGCAACATGCACGCTGACTTGTGTTGACTTATGATACCCTTAACAACCCTTTTTGGCGAAACGAATATCTCAATGTGTGCCATATAGACATTTTATAATGATTTTTACTATTTTTCTTCAGATTGCTTGGATACACGCCCCTCACACACACACACACAACCCCCCCCAAAAAAAAAACCCAAAAAAATTCCAAACGAACATTCTGTAAGTGACATCATCTGTTAATCATTTCTTAAGTAGTAATATGATTAACAAAATACTCTACTGGGAAATACATAAGGCGCCATGCTACCAGGATACTAATAATAATAGTAATAATAATAATAATAACAATAATAATGATAACAATAATAATAATAATCTCTAAAACCTCCTCAGGCTCCTGCAGCGCATACAGCGAAGAGAACCCATACATATTTTTGTTTTGTTTTATTAAATTATTAATATTTTAACATTTTAGCTATTCATCTATATTTTCGTTTTCTGGAATCGGAACATTTAATATGGCATCAATAAATCTTGATGTCACCAATGCAGATAACCGTTGTGTTTCATTGGGGCGACAGACAAAAGAAGTAACACTTTATGGGCTACCTGCAGCTGCATTCGAGTGATAACCCTTTAGTCGAGTTCGTTTTAAAGAGGACCGGTTTGGTGAAATCGGCTATAAAGGGAATCAGGCAGATGTATATTTAGGATCAAAGGGAGCTAGAACAGAAAGGGGGAGGAGTGAGCGAGATACTAGTAATGACACATTCAAGAAATGAGTGACACTGGGCATGTTACGTCAGGTAGCCGGTGCGTGTGTGTTACAATTATTGGACACACACGCACGCACGCACACACACACACACACACACACACACACACACACACACACACACACATTATATATTTAGTGAGAGACGGAGGGATATAAAGGCAGATAGAGGCATAAATAGCTTGAAATACTATACATTGATAATGGGTGTGTTCAGTCACGTTTGCGCATTTTGTGAGAAATGGTGGGGGCAGAAGCTTCCGCCCCAGTCACCACAAATAAATGTTTTCTCCCCCGACTGCAATGTGAAGCTGGGTCGATGCGGAAAACTTCACATTGTCTTAGTCTGTGAGTAAATGTATTCAGACTTTCCTCCGCGGTTGTTAACAGGAGCCTGTCTTCCCTGGCTCCACACAGATATATTATTCATCGCTAAGTACAGATCGCATTTCACACCGATGGCTATACTTATCATATTATAGAACCAAATGAGAACAGCAACACAGGTGCAGTGTAATAATGTTTCGTGTTGCTATCCCTTGATGTTTGTTGTAGATCAAGTTGACATACAACAACAAACAAAAAGAAAATAAAACAAGAACAACGAATAAACAAACAAAGTAGTATTCTCGGAGAAGTTTGCATTGATCTTATGTTATTACAGTATTCTAACAACAAAACGATGGTAGAACTTAAAAGTGCACGCACTCACCAATGCTTTAACTTACAGCGTTGACTCTATTATTTCTGGTTGTAGAGAAAGAGATTTCAAAAAGAATCTTTACTTTGGGGGCTTGGGGCTTAGGGGGGTGGGGGGGGGGGGGGGGGGGTGGGGGGAGACCGGGTACCGTTTGGCCAGATGATATAGGCTCTATCCCCCACCAAGGAGAAGATAAAAGTGTGAAAAATTTGCACCCTAATTTGGTACTGGGCCGATGGGGCCACACCTGGATCTGTCATAACCATACTTGAAACTTATATTCGTAGCACTAACTTCTGATTCTAGAGAAGAAGATCTTTAAGTATCCCATTATTTCGGGGCTTTGAAGCCCCTGTGGCCGGGGCGGGAGGGGTGAGGTGTGGTAATGGTGGGAAGGGATGGGGGTATTGTGCCCATTTGAACAAATCTAGATAATGATAACCCTATAGGGATGTTAGCAGCCAAGGTAGGTGAAAATCCGCCATGGGGTTTTTAAGAAGAAGTTTAGAATGTACAATGTTTAACGCTAAAGTGTACAAATGAAAAAAATCAAACTTAATTGCCACCTATACCCACCCCATCCCCCCCCCCAAAAAAAAAGCAAATTCCAGTCGCAGCAGTGTGATATCTTGTACTAGACATCAATGTCAATGTACTGTTCAAAATAAGAATTATAACAGACCGGTACAAACAATAAATTTGTATTGCCATACCAAGAGTCTTCCTGTTTTAATGTTCACAGCATTCAAGAGCAGGATAGATTGGACCTTAAATGCCTGATAACAATGCTTCAAATTCATAGCCCTATAAAAATGTCCCACTTTAGTTTTGGAAACAATCAATAAAGAGGAACTCTACTTTTAAAGCAAATGAAATTTTGCCTTTCTGTCTTTACAGAATAGACTTTTAATGGATATTTGCCAAGCTGAGTATGAGTGGGCTTAATGTCTATTTGAACCAATTATTGAAATCCTATTCCCCGATTCCACCTGTAATGTTTGATGGTGAAAATCCATCATGGGGTTTTCAGGAAGAAGCTGCAAATTTTACACGTTAAGGCGCGACGGTCGACGCACGTCGGATTCCTGACGATGAAATAATGATCGCTGTTAGTAGCTCACTTGAGCCTTTGACTCAGGTGAGCTAAGAAAAAAAAATATAGAAAGGGTATAAGCTGAAGAATGCGGGTTTTTTTTTTCTTCCTCAACACTCCGCCTCCTCCTCCTATTTCTCACTGTCACACCATTTTTGCAGATCAATCACTCACTTTCTCGCTCTGAGTCACAGAGGATGGGTCACTCGCATCCTTAAAGGGATAATATAGTTTTGGTTGAGATGGGGATTCAGATCTT
Organism: Diadema antillarum; assembly: GCF_040938485.1. Lineage (NCBI taxonomy): Eukaryota > Metazoa > Echinodermata > Echinoidea > Diadematoida > Diadematidae > Diadema > Diadema antillarum. Next base: position 644,861 of record NW_027272486.1, on the reverse strand, counting down.
TACTTTTTGCGAGATGATGAGAAACCACTTATATAGAATATCAAAGAGCATACAATTCTAGGAGGTATTCAAAGATCATTTGATGAAAATCGGTTTGAAATGGCTAAGATACAAAAAAAAAATAAGCAGGACAAATCCGGCAAATATACCTTTAATTCCTCTCAGTTTTAGGGGTGAGTGCACCTCAAGGGTAATGATAGTAGTAGTAGTAGTAGTAGTAGTAGTAGTAGTAGTAGTAGTAGTAGTAGTAGTCAGTAGTAGTAGTATAGCAATAGTAGTATAAGTAGTATTAGCTCTAAATAGTAGTAGTAGGCCTAGTCGTAGTAGTAGTAGTAGTAGTAGTAGTAGTAGTAGTAGTAGTAGCAGCAGTAGTAGTAGTAGTAGTAGGAAAATGGTAATTGAAATGCCGACAATGATCACAGTATTGATTAAAGATCCAGTGATGTCGAACAAATAACATGGATTGTGATATCACATTGTGATATAATTATATCAATGGTAATGATAATAACACACAGACATTGTTATTAAGAATAAACTGATCAAAATATACGCTTAATATCACATGGCAGCCTGTAACATTATCTTCATCTTTATCGTTATCCTTATCGTTTTATGCAGCATAAAGAAGGCATCACATCAGATTAGATTTCAACCAACATTTGTTGTTGTTGTTTTAAAGAACGAAAGAAGAGAGAGAGAGAAATGAGGCCCTATACAAATAATTTGCCCCAGACAGCACTTATAACATAAAACAAACATTATAGATCTTAAAGAGATATAAACAAGAATATTAAATGCATACAAAGTCTCCTCGAGGGAGCTCATATCGTCTCCACGAGGGAGCTCATATTGTCTCCACAAAGGAGCTCATAAGGTCTCCACGAGGGAGCTCCCAACATTTGACATGCTCCCAACATTTGCTCCCAACATTTGACATGCGCAACGAGTTGTTCTGAATATTCTTCTTGGTCACACGGTTGTGGCATCCCTAGTGCAATACTACTAAACTCTTCCCAACATGTTTAATGCAAAGTATAAGTATATCTTATTTCTCAACATCGGCTATTTCTTACACTTTCCCATTAATATAATACTCCTTAATGCCTCTAATGGAGAAAGAATATCAAGCACAAAGTGTTATATTTCGGGTCTGGGATGAACAATACAAAGTTTACCTCATCAAAACTCAAAACAAATTATAATCTAGATTTTTTTTAATGGTACTCAACAGAATGACTTTTAGGTGACATCTAATTAGCAGGTGGGACATCTTGACTTACCGACTGAATTCTGCGACGGACGACCTGATGATCTTAAAGCCCTTTTTGCTGTACAATTATGTGTAACACTTTTCCAACTTTCCACCTGCTTTCGGTAATTTGTATTTGCTATTGACAGTTGTTATAATTCTATGGACTGTCAAGCTATTAATTCCTGACTTTCTTTGAATTGCCGATTAATTTTTTTGTTTGTTTGTTTTTAATCTATAGGCATGAGAGAAATAATCATATTGCTGCACTAAGGGCGATTATAATATGGGACTTATTTCAGGCTTACAATCGATCGTTTCTTGTTTTAGAGTAATTGCTTAGTCTATAATAGTACATCATATTGATCATCACATATGACAAAGTAATTGGCTTTCACACGAACGTGAATGGAAAAGTTAACGGCTTTCCTCACCATTGTGCGGTTTCGTGAAGAAAAAATCAATTTCTGTTGGAATGCGTTAAAGGAGACATTATGTTTGAAGTCAATTAAAGTTCTTTGTCGACATTTTGCCATGGCGACGAACGCTTGAATATTAATGCTTTCTGCACACAATTTATTGGTATGTAAATGATCATGCAGTATCGGCGGCGCCACAACTGGGAGGGATGGCAAACGATTCAGAGGAGAAAATGTTTTATCAATACTCTCCTTACAGCAAGAAAGGCAGTTCAAGGTGAATATAACGTGTTGCTGTCTCACCTTCAAATGGAGCGAGGAATGCGGCATCGCCTGAAAAAAAGGATGTTAGAAATCCGTAAGAACTGTTCAAAAGATGCAAGCAAAAACACCGTCGATGCACCACAGTGTGGTTTAGTCACACGCCTGAATCCGTATGTCGGCTAGCTATGTGATCGGCTGAGCAGGGCGATCGGTGGAGATGAGACGTTTATCCTTGGATTGATGCATCCCCAGGTAGATCGAGGATAGTTATACAGAATCGGGCGATGGATGGACTGAGGGCACGGAGAGGAGGAGGAGGAGGAGGAGAATATGGAGAGGAGAACAGCGCATGCGCAATGCCTCATTAGTAATACGCTTGAGTGAACTAGACGCCACGTTGCGTTAGATTCATTACTAAAAAGCCAGTAGGTTCTGAAGATAGCCAGATATAGGCTGATGCAGCGCACGCTTACTCTCCTCATCCCCCCCCCCCCCTCATATTCTCCGCAAGGACGCACACCTTGGCACGCGCCAGCTGAGACGGTCGCCATGACAACTCATGAAAGTTTAATGCAGTTGAAAGTGCTACAGCCGAGCTGAGGTCCCGTAAAACTGATGCATCGCCGTAATCCAGCAGCTTCATAATTGCGCCTTTGACAAAGTGGGTAAAGCAACGTCAGTGAATTCTTTCACTTTATTTTTTTTTCTTGTCCATGCTAGATGTTTCTGGCCCGCATGCCACGTCCTTTTAAGCGTCCTTTCTTCAAAATGGTTGTTTCATTATTCTCTGCTTATCGCAGTTTTAATTACCTAATTCATTTCATCCATCCTCACACAACTCGTCAGCATTATTAAAAGCTTTCTTTATTGCTTTTAGCATGAGGTAACAACCATATACCAAAGAGAACATTGACAATTTTTTTGTTTGATATAAGTGTACATGTAAGACTATTTGTTTGTGAGTGTGAGAAGTATACAAAAATAAATTTTAAGTGTTTGCTCACGAAATGGAACCATTATGATAGGAACTAAAATGTAAGAGCAATACCCACACACAAAGCGACGGTAAGGATAACTAATGCTTTTTTTATACATGATTCACTTAAAAGCAGAGATTGTGCTGTATATAAGCTGGGTCAGAGCCTTATTGTGTACGGGTATAAATACAAACATTTCAATATCATATTGATCGATTGATTGATTGACAGGCCATTTATTCGGCATAATAAAACACAAAAACATAATTGTAATAGCGGCGTTTATAATGAGAGCCAGAAAGCCTTGAGAGAATCTTGTGCTTGTAATAGGATGCCTACACATGAGAAAATATTCTTTTCACATTTTTTTTTTATTATGAATTTATTAAAGTTTATCAAGGGTGTCAGTTCTGAGCCAAACTGCAGCAGCTACCCCTTTTTCATTTGATCAAGCCCTGTTAAAATCAAGACAAATCACCGAAGATTGTCGGGACAGACAAATTACATCATATTCATCGTGCATGAGTAGAAACTACTTGGACTTGTGTATGAGTGAGATAATTGTGTTTCTCAATCAACAGGCGCTGTTGTATATGAATTATATTCTGCAAACCAGAGTGAATTGTTTAGAGCGAGACAATTGTGTGAGAGATATCCTTTTTTAATCCCTTTTAGGGCTATTTGTTAACACCCTCAAGCAGAATTTGTTGGTTATTGTTAGCTTTGTTTATTCATAAACCTGTCCCCTATTTGTTCATCAATTATTCATTATTCTATTTAATCATTCGTTTATTCTTTACTCCATTTACTTATTTATTTATCTATTTATTTATTCATCTTTCTATTTCTTTCTTTCTTTCTTTCTGGTGTCGTGTAGGCCCTGTATAGGGGCCATGTTGTCTGAGCCTTGAATATTTAACTCCTAGACGCTTGACACGTAGTTTTATGTAGGTTGCCACGTACGAACCAAATTACCGTACGAGATACACGTATGACACTCGTAGCACAATGTATTAAAGAACTATGATTATACCACTCATTGTTAAACATAACCGTTGTGGAGCCTGCCGAATATCCGTTCAGTATGCGCCTTTCGGACGATACCGCAGAGTGGTAACATTCCTGTTGTAACATTATTGGTAGCGTAAGTTTTTATGTAACATCGTAATCAGCGATGCTGCCCAGTTTTATTTAGGACCAGAATTGCAACGAGAGAGATGCACGTGCATAACATGAGCGCACTAATGCTGCATGAATACATACAAATTACATGTTCTCTTGTAAGGAGCTAGGTCTGGTTATACCAGGCCTCTGCTCTCACGCCACTGATACACATTAGTAGTAGCGTCGCAACATACGATACTATGCATTTCATGTGCACCTTCATACACACTTATAACACACAGCACATAAACACAAACGTCAACTCGTGCAACATAACATACTGTACCAAACTTTAAACCTTAAAATGTCTCTGATGCCTACATAAACGCATGCTCGCGCACACGCACACACACGCACACGCACACAAACAAACACAGAACAACACGGATGCATAAGTATAACATTATCCCGTCTGTGTATGGTAGGTGTGCGCGTTTGTTTGTGAGTTCATGTGTTTGAAGGAATTAGTGTGTGTTTGTATATATAGGTTTCTCGATCAAGCATGCATGGTTTGTAGTTTTATGATGCCTTAGAGAAGATATGAAAATGATAGCATGTTAATTTGATATCGTATAGAGTGGCTACACCATAAGATGTTATGTTTAAATCACTAATATGTCTTTTTTTTAAATTCTTCTCCCCCTCCTCTCCACGTTTTAAGAGCCTTGCTGTTGCCGTAATGATATGGAATCTGTGACCTATTGGTTAATGTGGTATTTAGTCCACAGAGTTCGTTATATCAAGCTATCATACTGACCCTATTTTTCTTTGAGAACATGACCGCTCTACTAATGGCTGTTGACTTCTTCAATACCAACTTGTTGTACCGGTTGGGTAAGAGTTTTGTGACGCAGTGTCCGCGAACGTATAGTAACAATTTGCTTTTCTTATCTTTTTTTTTTATTTTTTTCCATCAGAGCGCAATCCACGACACTATACATCCCTTTTACTCAACCCACTTTAATTCTGGAAATTTATATGGGCTCTGACAGGGACTGGGGGGGGGGGGGGGTGGGGAGGGCTGATGGGGCAGTGACCCTTGAACCAATCACGTTTATACCCTTGCATCTCCCGCTTACACACACTCGCAAACACTTTGAAAAACAAAACAAAACAAAACAATAAAAAAACAGTGCTCCCTTTAGCCTCTTTATAAATGAGAGGAAGGTGAATATCCCGAATACTTCTTTTAAACTCGAGAAGCTGCATCTTTTATCTGTTTCCTAGGCTCACAGGCGAACGCGGCGGGAGAGAGGTTTCCTGAAATGCGCCGAGTGATAGTGACATGCGTCGGGGACTCGATGCGTGCTCTCATGAATAACTTAGGCGCGCGCTTGCCACGGGAGGAGGCAGGTTGCTGCTGGGAATTGAGACGGCTCATCACACGGTTCACAGACGGGGGGCTCTCGGCTGCTAGCTAGAGGGTAAAAAGACTGGATGAGGGACATTGCAAAGCCATTGACGAAGAAGTGGTGAAGAGAGGATAAAGATATATTCAGCAATTTATACAGTGTGTGTGGGAAATAGCACGAACATGCATGGGTTTTGTGTTTTCGGATGTTGCGAATCGAACAAGTAGCATCGACTCAGCGAGATAAGTTATTTTCTATTTTACACAATTTCTCCCTCAAAACATAGCAAAACGCATTTCGATGAAACAACTCTATGAAATCAATTGCAGTATACTGCATCAAACAAACAGACTGCTGAATGGACTATCACACAAGCTAAAAATGAAGCGTACATACATACATTCACATTACATGTATTAAGCATCACATTTAGCTCGACACAACCTCTTCTATAATTCCTCGAATTGCTGGTTAACTAATCTAATCACTTTAAAATCTTGACGTAGCTTCGTAACACAGAAATGTCATATTCTTTCTTTCTTACTTTGTAGTATGACACAAATCCTCCAAAATCAGGATTGTCTGTAAAGGCGATAAAGTTGATTCTTCTGTATATAATTTTTCATTCCATTTCCATTTCTTAATTGTATATCCTCTGTATCTTAAGATGATTAACCTTCACAATAACCTGCGTTATATAAATTCAATAGTATTCATATTCTACCTGTATACATGAGTACATTTGGATGATGTCTTATTTATACATTATATCACTAAGAGATTCACTTTTAACAAGCTCTGCTTTTCAGCCGATCACTCTTTCTCATTTTCATGTATGATTTTCTGTCAGCCCTTCAAAACATTTTCCCCTTTTATTTAATTGATATGTACATTGAATACTGTCTGATTCACTTTATACTTTACGTATTCCTTACAAATTGATAAAGAAATATGATGTGTGAAATGTATGCTTTGTCCCTTAAGTATTACTGAATTGAAACGAATTTGACTGAAATACCTATCTTATGGAAAAATGCTTGTGATATTTGCAAACACAAATTAGACGTTGTCACTTACTGAAATCAACGGAAACATAGTTCAGCAAAGACATTCTCAAATTCATCTACACCAGCAACAAAGGTGTACTCGCACTTCATAAACACAAACAATCCACACACAAACAATTCACACACACACACACACACACACACACACACACACACACACACACACGCACACCCACATCTTCATGCATTAATATGAACTTTAACCCCGCGTGTCCTTTGCAAAACGTTGAATGGTAGCCAAGGTCTGCCTTCCATGTGCAACCTGACTGAATTCACCATTCTGCTTGGTGCCTCCTTTGCTGACGTCATAATCTGGTTGTTGTGAAGCTTTCGTCATGGCTGATGTCTTGTTTGTTCAGTGGTTTGACTCTCGATAGTGTAGTATTGGTTGGTACTCGTGTACAAATTTCAGTGTTGTGTGTTTGTGTATTAATAGACTCTCTATAAACTGTCATTAAATTGATCTGTACATCATTGGTCGGAAATTGGGGGGATGTATTCAAGGATTGTTCTGGTACCATCAGATGAGCGTATAATCATGCTTATGTATGCGCAGGCTAAAATGAAGATTCCATCATTGTGTATCATAGATGTATTATAAGATCGCACTTGAAAGTGGCATGTATGTATTTTGTGTTTCTACATAATATGTTTGTAAATGTACTCATGCAAATGACTGTTTTCCTCTCAAACCGTCTTTCATGAAAGTGTAGGTCTATGTATTTACATTTTTTCAAGTATAACAGTTTGATTCCCATCCTAAATATGGCTTACTAGAGCCTTGAGCCTATCTTTTTGTCACTTGAATCACTGCAAAAAATGCGGTGTTAAAAGTGTAACACCAACCGGGTGTCAAACTGTGGGTGTTAAATTTGGTGTTAAATTGACACAATTTGACACCCTTCGGTGTTAATTTAACACCAACATTCTCTCATTCATTGGGTGTTAGATTCTCGGTGTTAAAATGACACCCAAGTGGTGTTATAGTTTTGTCATGAAAAGGGGGTTTTCACTAATAACACCGTATCGGTGTTAGTTGTCCACCAGAGAAAGTCACGTGTTCGCAGTCCGATGATCTCATTGGTTACACATGCCAATGCCTGAAATTTGTTGCTGTGGCGCGGAGTCGTCAACGTCTGTCATCGCGATAGTCAGGTTTTCGATGTCGTCTGGGGCTAAAAATGACATTGAATATATGATGGTGACTTTGCTAAGTCTGTCAGCGGGGATAAGTATCTTTTAAGGTAATTATTTCCTGTACCAGTTATTTTCTATCATAAACGATGTGCATGATTTTCACGGATTTCATCGCATATTATAGACAACTTTGTCTTTGCACGCACATAATACTATAGTATACATAGCGCAGCATACTAAGTACATGTACTGTAGCCTATAGTGTTTGCCATACATAATAGGCCATAACACCAACGCGCTGTATCACAGCGGTGCATTGAGTCCGAATTTCGCTGAGGGTTCCTTTGTCCAATAATTGCATTTTAAAAATATCATCAAATTTTAGATATAAAAGGTTCCGTTGCATTTTGTATTGTTATTGATGTAGTTTTCTTACCTCAGAGGCTCTGGTGCGGATCTTTGTTAGCGCGCAAATCATTACCCGCTACTGACGTGCACGAAGACGAAGTTCGAACAATGTTTGTGTGTACATGTTCGTAGGTTTGTACATGTTCGTAGGTATACTGGTAGGCCCCTAGGCCTACTATATTTTTTGTAGGGCCTACTGTAACTGTTCTAGGTCCAAACTGTTAGGTTTAAATTAGTACTAGGTACTAGTAGCAAATATCGCTCTAAAAAGAGCGTAAATACCCGATTAAAGGGGCTGGGTGGGGGGTTCTCCCGACCCGATTTTTGTTTATCACAACAGGTTACGTGATGTTTTCAGTAGCTACACGTAGGAACGTAGGGGCCTATAGGACGCTAGTGTTTGCGCGTGGATCTTACGTTAGAATCTACTAACTAGTTTCTAATATGAGTACACTGTACTACTATTTATGAGTTTGCTAACCGCTTACAAATTTACATTATATAAGAATATGCTCTTATAAAGTTGATGACGTCACATGCTGCATGTAAAACCGGTATTTCCACCGAGTCCATGTTAAGACTCTAGACTCTATAGATCTAATAGTAAGGTGCGAGTTCAAGGGTAGCGAGAAACAGAATCACAGCCCATGCACCTGTCTGAGAACTGATCCTAAATTTCACAAATGAGTCAAAATGGAATACATGTATCATCGCTTTTTTCATGATTCAGGTGAGGGAATATACGTCTACTTTGATGGTAGTATTTGTTGAAATAATCTCTTGAAAAAAAAAAAATCCCTTGTGGAATATGCCTCTTCCCCATACTTATGTTATTGCCACACTTAATGATATTGGCAATAGTACACTTGAGAATCTTGAAAATGACAGAATTGCAAAAAGACCTTTTATTATCTATCTAAAAAACCTTGAAAATGAGAGTAGATCAATTGCAAAATGGCATTTGATTTTTTCCATTTCTCCTCAAATAATATTTGCATAAATGTACACTGCATAAAGATGATGAATACCTGGAAGCAGGATATTATTGCCCCCCCCCCCCCCTGGTGGCTAATTAAAACGAACTTGAAATTATGAGCATATCTCAAGTAGGTATATATAATATAGAATCACCGACTGAATTAATCTGAAGCCACCTGAACAAAACCCTTTGTTTTCTGCAGCTCTGATCAAATCTTTCATGCACACAAGATAAATCTGTTTCATGCACTTGTATACAGTAAATACACTAGTGCAGTTATGTGGATGTTCAGTACTTTGAATCCTAAGCCAGTGCATCACACCTTGCGCACCAGTTTGACAGTTTGCGGACTTGTAGCCACTTGATAATTATGTATGTTCATGGTCCTTACACTTGCAGGTTGAACAGTACTTCTCACTCCTTCTCCCAGGCAATGATGCCAAGCTTTTTTGAGCAGTGGCCAGTTTTTGGTGGAAGGTCTTGTCAAGCTAGCAAGAGGAAAGCCTTCAGAAACCACAGTCAAGCTGTTAAGTTTGCTGGGAGAACACATGCGGAAAACTGATGTGGATTCATGAGACTTGGAGCAATCATCAAATAGTGTACCACCAGACCTGGTAGCAGTCAGGGTATGCACAATACTATAGGTTTTGAAAGCCCCTTTTTATGTTCTAGATGTCTATCCATCCAATATCGTTTCTTGTGTATCATGCCGCAAGTTGAAAACAATCATCTGTGAATGAAACTTGGTAAGGCTATGTAAATCCAGGGGACGTTCCACAAAACTTGTCATTGGTGACAACTGTTATAAGTAGCTGAAATCTTTGCATCTGACAATACATTTTATCAAATGTTTCCCTGGAGTCGATGAGGGTCATGAGGTCAATAATCAAGGGTCAGGAGCCCTTCATTATGAAAAAAAAAATGCAGGAAATATCTTGTGACTTTGATTTTTCAAAGGCAGATGAATGGATTTCACCAAACTCAATTGTAATATAAAAGTTCACAGTCACAAATCAATATGTAATGTAATTTTGTTATTTTGGAGATGCTGATGAAATAAAGAAGAGTTTTTTTTCTTGTTTTTTTTAAAGAAGTCACACAACAACCCATGGGTTCATACTACATGAAGGATCATATGTTTTACTTAATGCTCCCTGATTATGCAGTGCAATTCACTGATAATTTCTGTTGATACCTGGATACTTTGTTAATGAGTCGTAGAATATATTGTACATAACATGCATTTCTTACAACACAGCATAGAATGTAAGTAACCTGCAAATCCTTCTTGTACTCTATCTGCTTCCACCTGTGAACCAGGGCGCAAGGATTGTGCAAGATTGCTGTGGCTTTGGCTATAGACTACCTTATCCGATTTCAAAAGGTAAGTCTACATGACTATAAGGTTTGTTCAAATATGATGTGACAAACCCCCTGACATTTTTAGTGTTCAGATATGGTGCGCCGAACCACGCCACTTTCATTATGTTAATGAATGCACATGACTAGAAAAAAAAATAAGATAAAGATAAACTCATGACATTGTATCTTCACTTACTTTTGAGCTTGATTGCACCATAACTTCTTGCCACTGTGTGGCAAAATATATTCCTCTTGCCTCAGTGTTTTTGTTTTGTTTTGTTGCATTTTGATCTGTTTATTTGTTTGTTTTTTACCATCTCATATCGCATTGATTTGTGCACTAAAATGTTGCCGGAGTTTGACTCATCATATCTGAACAAGCCTTTATGAGTCATTTTGGACAGGCAATTAGAACTCACAGTACTTTGGTATTCTGAAAATGAAATTGATTTTTGCGAGTTTAATTGATTTTGCATTTTCTACTTTCTATGATCTGTTTTTGTATAAGAAAAGAAATTAGAGGTCAAGGGAAATTTTCTGGGTTTTTTTGTGTTGTTGGACTATGTAATTTATTAAGATCACTTGCTTTTCAATGTTTCACAGGTTAACTTTTTTTTTTTGGATGTTGTGAATATTTTTGCGCACGAGAACTTTACTCGTGAATGCTTCAAAGTCGATCCTTGAACTTTAAAGATTGTCTTCCCCATATGTAGGCTAAAATTTTGAAGTTGCTTTTTGATCAGTCACGAATAAGAGAAAAGTGATAAATTTCAAAGCTTCTTTAAGAAAAAATTGGTATAAATGAGTTTTAATTGTGAAATTATAGTGATCTTTAAGTAAAATGGAATAAGATCCATTTATTATCCTCTGCCAAGAAGTGGTGCCTGAATTGTTATGGTTTTGAGTAGTCCATCCCTCCGTGTGTGTGATAGCTTGAAATCTGTTAAAATAATCATAAATGTGAATAAAATGTGTTAAGCCTATGTATGACTGAGTCTATCAAATTGCATTATGGAATCGAAATAAAGGTCACAGTCAAATTTGTCTAGTTTTTATTTGTAATAGATTCATACAATGTCTGTTTGTTTTTCATTGTTTCCTTACATTTTCAGCCTGATGCTAGTTTTGATCACCACTTGAAGAGGGAAAGCAGAAGAAGATGCAGCTCTTGATGCAGCTTGCTTGCTTGAAGATCAGAAGATGCAGCTTGCTTGACAGAGGACGTCAGAAGGATAACATACATGTGTACCAATATTACTTCATTGTTGACCACTTGGTACTACCCTGCCCTGGTGATATCATTCAGAGTGCCTTCGACACATTGTTCAAAGCACATTAAATATGTGTTTTGTCTACGGTATGCAAAACCTCTCATCAACCTTTGGACATTTGGAATTACCCCGAGTTCGTGAACCGAGATCTAAACTTTCAAATAGATAATGAAGTGATGCATTCTTTAGGAGTTCCCACTGAAACTGCTTTTTTTTTCACTGTTTGCCATACGAACATGGACTGAGTGATGGACAAACAATAAATTGCGCCCAGGGGGCCTGTGTACGGACATAATTTGATTCGTTCAATGGTTTTAGAAGACACTTGAAGAATCATCATTGTGACAATGAAACTGTGAAGATACTCCAAGTCCAGTTCTATGGAGGAACCGAGATAGAGACTGATGATATACAGTTGATGAAGCAGTACTCTCCATTAGTCGATGACAGTTTTTGATGAGGAGGTGATTACCTTTAGTCCAGGGGACATTGAACAACGACCTTGTAATTTTTACATGTCCTAGTTTACATGTGTCAGTATGGAGTAATGCATTACCATGGTAACATCAAATTTTCATAAAGATTACAAATACAGAATGTGGATCAAGCTACTCAGTTTTAAATCAATTCTGTTGAAATTCGATTGTCCAGAAATCTGTTGCCATGGCAATTGCTGTTTTTAAACAAATCATACAAAATTGTGTGGATCACGCTGCTCTCTTAGTTTCTTTTTTTTTAGCATTTGAATTTGAATTTGATACATATGGTCACTATGATAATATGTTATCGTGCAAGACACTTTTTGTGGGGGGTCATAAATCCGTTTCCATGGCAACAGCATCTTCATACAAATCATCCACAAGTACGATGTGGATTCAGCTAACTTCCTCAGATTTTGAGCATTTGACTTTAAATTTGGCACATGTGACCACTGTATTATGTACCTGTGCAAATTTTATTTTTCGTCATTGTCAAATAGTATGTTGTCAAGTTAATGGTATTTTGTAATGAGAATCGTATAAACTACAAGTGGATTGAGCTTACTCTCTCAATTTTTAGCAATAACCTTGAGATATGTATATATTGTGACAAGATAAATTTTAGATGTGCAAAACACTTTTCTCGTCAATATTAAACAATGCGTTGCCATGCTAACTTATTTTTTTTTAATACAAAGCAATCGAAGATATTGTGATTGACTCATAACTCCCTCATGTTTTAGGCATTTGACACGTGACCACTGTAGTGCGCTAATGTGCAAATGTCATCTTTTGTATCGGTCAAAGAAAGTGTTATCATGGCAGTGACATTTTCAAATTAAAAACTTACACAACAGTTGATTATGCAATCTCCCTCAGTTTCTGAGCATCTGGCCTGAAATATTGCACAGAGTGCTAATGTAATGGCAACCATCTTTTAAAATGAAAATCAAACAAAAAATACTGTGAATTGGGTGAGCTCCCTCAGTTTTCTAGCATTTGACTTGAGGTTTCGCTCATGTAACCAGTGTAATCTTAAAATGAGTCGCACACTGATATCACTGTTGAGTAATCTTGCTATGGTAACAACTTTTGTTACATTGTACTTTTTTTCAACAAAAGGCATACAAGAATATCATGAATTAAGCTAACTCTCTAAGTTTTAGGTGGGGGTATCAATTACATCCAGTTCGAGTTGAAAATATTGGCCCAAGAAGGCCTTATGTGTGTCATTTGAATATTTAAATGATCCGAATTTCACATGCTTGTATCGTCACTTGCAATAGCATTGATCAAAAGAAAGAGTATAATTTTTTTTTTATGTTAACATTTTACAACCAGACTGGATGATCTATGTTGAATATTTGAATTATACAGCTGAGTAGGCAATTCAATTTGAACATTTGAATGATAGAGCCAAGAAGATATAATACTAGTATCAATTTCATTTGAAAATTCAACTTGATAGTGCCAAGAAGGCCAAAGGTATTCAGAGTGAGTATTTAAATTTGATATTTTAGCCTACAATAGCCATAATGTATGTCATTTGCATAGATAATGAAAGAACCAACTGACAGGGTCAAAGGTATTCCATTTTGATACTTATATTGTAGAGATGAGGCTTTCATTACATGTAATAGAATTATAGTGTTTTGTTGTGACAGACAGAATTTATTAAATATTTTGATCAACCTAGTAGCACGTGACTGTCTTTCACCTACTTACATTACTGTGTTATTTTGTGCGATTGAATGTGGAGAGTGTGAAATGATGTCGAGGTATCGACACTTCAAATTGTTAATAAGTTGGCATCACTTGGAATTTATTTCTCACTCTGAAGCGTTGAATCAACACTTCTGTGGTGTCAATAAACACCAAATAATGCAAACTTATAACACTTTGAAGTGTTAGAATAACACCATGACAGGGGTTGGGGTATAGATTCTAACAACAAATAGTGTTGAAATTACACCGTCATTGGTGTTAAAGGGTGTCAAAAGAACACCAAAGTGGTGTCAACTTATCAATAATCTAAGCAACACCAAAGCTGGTGTTGGTATATTTTAACACCACGGGTGTTGAACTTACACCATAACTGGTGTTGGGATGTCAAATGAACACCATTATGGTGTCAACTTCTTAACACTCTCTTAAGTGTTGAAAAAACACCGAGGCTGGTGTTGGTATATTTTTACACCCTTTAACACCCATGGGTGTTGGATATTTTAACACCAGAGACGGTGTTACTTCAACACCAGATGGTGTGGTCCTTTATTGAAGTTCGGCCGGTGTTAGATTCAACACCAGTGGTGTTAAATCTAACACCACTGCTTTTGCAGTGTTAAGAATGTAAGTATGACAAGAATGAAGAAAATAGTGATGACTGATTGATTAATGTTATTTCTGTACTTTTTTCATACATTAATGTAACACAAAGTCAATTTAACAAAAGTATTGTCTTAACCAAAACGTATATGACATTATTCCGTGATGATAGAAGATGAAGACGAGTAGGTGTTATCTTATGCATCTGCTGTTCAAAAGACAAATGAAGCAACCCCAAATATAACACAAATTCAGGGGACATCATAAGCATACGTTTGACGAGGACAATGGCCTCAGAAATAGTTCGACATGCATCACGACAAATTAGAGGGATACTCGAGCCACCGCTCACTGAATGGAGAAACAAAAATATTAAAAGAGAAATAAAGCATGCAGTGGTGTATTGTGCAAAAATGTGAAGAGCTCGGTGGAGATAGAGTTGTTAGTATGATGGTGAATGTGTATTTTCTGTTCATGTCTGATGTTTACGTTCAGTTAGCGGCTCTTGCTTCAATGATGGGAGTGAATAGAGAAGGATAAACGGGTGAATTGTTAAACACATTCACAGACATAGTAAACATGTTAACGACATGCTCCAATGATCATTATGAATACACCACCCTGCAATTTTTCATGAAAATTCGTTCATCCGTTTTCGAGTTATCTTGTATTACACAAACGACAGACAGACAGAAAAACATGCTGAACCGACAACATCCGCCGGATCTTGGGTTCCACCTACTGGCGGATGTAATTAGGGATTAAAAAGTCATTAAACCCTACAGGAAGTCGGTTTAACGTATATTTGTACATAAAAGTTGATGCTTGAAAAGTGTAAATGTCATTAATGTGTAATACTTTGACTGAGAAAACAATGGGCTGGAGGAAGAAAAAGAGTAAAAGTTCGTAATCAACTGCACTGTTTGTTTTTGTAAAAGCAATACTGATTGAGTTTGTTCTTATTGAATCCCAATTTCCAACACAGTATTACAGTATGTAATATAAGGTGATATTAAGGCATCGTACAGAATAGACAAAGAATTCGAAGAAATCAAGTTTCCCAAGTTTCTCAGGTGGTATATTTAAAAATTCCGATGCCTCAAGATAATGAAATATGAACAGTGTATATGATTGTGATCATTCCAAGACAAACTGGAATCAATAATAATGCTTTTAGATCTCTTTTCAGCAAGTGGCTGTCCGTCAACACAGATACATTAACTGATGCAATTAATATTTCAAGATGTATGAGGCTTAGATATCAAAAAGAATAATGATTATTACAAAGAAACCACTAGGATATATCTAATAGATAAGTTTTATAGATATATTTTATAGATAAGTATATTTCTGAATTCTATGTGGTGATAAGAATATCAAATGTTTTATTGGGGGAAAATATCCGTATCGTCTTCAAAGAATATAAAACTACTCAGCGAAGATAAATTCATAATGTCATTACAATAAATTACAAAGAGTCAACAGGGGACCAAACATGGATCTTTGGGGGATACATCAACATTGGATTCAGATGATTCTAAAGAGTGAATGCTATGCCTGTTGGATAGATAATGACTTGTCCATGATAAAGCTATACCGCGGACACCATATCTCATCAGTGTGTTCATCAAAATGTAGTCATGATTAATGGTATCAAATGCCTTGGATAAATCATTAAAACTTCCAATGTTCTTTGTTCGCAAAACATTCTGTCACCTTATTTGCTAGCTGGACGTTGGTGTTTAGGAACAAACAAATGATCTATATTCAGGAAAATATTCAACCGTTTATGAATGACTTTTTCCAGGATTTTGTGAAAAATGGAAAAAAGCAAATATCGGTCGATGATTTGTGTGGAGTGAAGGATCGTTTCTGTGTGTGTGTGTGTGTGTGTGTGTGTGTGTGTGTTTGTTTGTTTGTTTGTTTGTTTGTTTTTGTTTTTGTTTTGCTAAATCACAATCACTTCAACTCTTTTAAAATAGAAATAGACAGATAAAGATGTGTGTTAAAGGTTTGGTTACAATGGTAATAATTTCTTTCAACGATTACACGTTATAGCCCGTTGACCTGCTATCACTCTGAAACATTTCTTCCTCATCGAAAGAAAAAAAAAACCCAATGTCTTGTGAAATTGCGGTGGAAGAATCTTTGTAAAGCTCATATTACAGTTGACAGTATTGAATAAATCTAGAATTTGAAAATGTCCAATGTAAAACCCAGATCTACTTGGATTGACATGATTTGTAATCAAATCTGTAAATATGCAGATATTTCAGTTTTTCAATTTCAATCTAATTTTCGTATTTCCCGATGGAAAATACATAAAATATAACAAAATATGAGAATACATAATGTCTAGTTTGGATATTGTACAAAAAATACAAACATAGTACATACAGCTGTCGATGTGTCAGTTTCAATCAAAGATATTATATGTATGTATATCTAGATGTTTCTTATATATCTCGAAGACTTTAACATAAACATTTTTTTCTACTTTGATAAGTTGATAAGCTATGAGATATCATAGCATCATTTGTGAAAATCGTCGGTGGAAATACGTTAGGGAGATGTGTGCGGGTGGAATTGTCAAGGGGTAATTGTGAAGTGATGTTGCTTGCATCACTTACGGCTCGTACACGACTAAAGGGACCCAGTCGAATACCGCCCTGTACTTATCTGAACATGAAAAATGTTTTCTTTATGCCTTGACCCTGCTTTCTCATCATATATTTAAACGAGATGAGGCCGTGAATATTTGATGAGCTTCCGATGACGGAAATTAGAACTCATTTCATTCGGATGAAAGGCTCGTTCGGGCATTCCAAGGCCCCCGTGAATACTAATCATGAATCATCAGTCAGAGGTTTCTTTCCCGCCAAAGCGCCGGCCACCTCAAGGCTTATGACCATCAGCAAAGGAAATGCTGGATATTTTACATACCACTTACAGGCACGTTTCCCCCATGATATTTCAGTGAAACTCATACGAGTCCTTTTCTCCGTTCTGTCAGTTTTAAGATAGCATCTAGTGTTTTAAGCCAACTCTCAACAATTATATTTTCCTTGATATCAACAAATGTTTGATTGTCATGTTTTAAAATAACGTAAACATGCGTAATTTTTCTTATGGTTACAGCAATATATTTCATGATAAAAGGGGCTTTGCAATCTTGTGAGGACAAAATATCAGGTGAATAAATATAATCATGTAAATCAAAATGATGTCGTGTATGTGCATATAGGATGTTTTGTGCAAAATGAAAAAAGAATGATTTTCTTTACTCACAGTGTAGAGTCTTGAACAGTGTTAACACTCTTCTGTCAGAGGGTACTGACAGATGCCTGTCGCTTATACGAACACCTGTATAGGCCATACCAACAACAACAACAACAACAACAACAACAGCAGCAGCAGCAACAACAACAACAACAGCAACAACAACAATAACAACGACGACGACGACGATAACAACAACAACAACAACAACAAATCAATAATAATATAAACATTGCGAGTGTAACACCGTCTTCAAGCATGTGGGTTAATTCACCAGCCAGTCTTTACAGCCAAAAGTATCTTGGTTTCTATCCCTGCCCAGGTGGGTTTGTTCAATAAAAGATGATCTAAAATAGGTAGGATCCCTACCTATAGGTCCCTCTTTAGCCACTTGTTTATATGGGTAGGGGCCTACACAGCATTGCAAACACTACTCTGGGTATAGTTTCAACGTTACTACGGTCATTGTTATCATTTCTTCGTCACTATTACTATTAGTATTGTGGCCTGACATGGCATTACCCTAATGCCACATTAAAAAAAAAACCAAAAAACTAAACCCCATACACACGCACAAGAATTGCGAACACATACTCATAATTTTTCATTCCCGTATACTTGCACGCTATTAAAAGATATCTAAAAACTGAATGACAATCCAGAAATATTATTTTGCATCGTCACATGCACGAACACCGAATATTTCAGTCACGTACATTTCCAAGTATAGAAATGATGAATGGTTTTCTGACTGCAGAGGTAATCTCATGTGGGAAATTAGGGTTGGTTAGAGGGGCTTAGCGTGAAAGTGAAGTGACATATTGGTCTAATTAGACGAAGGCAATTAGCTAAAGTTTATAAAAACTCACTTATGAGTGGTGACGTCGTGACCCCGTACGTGTTTATCGAAGGACATCAGCTAAATTTTCACTAATCTCGCCTGAGTTTGGAGACTCCACTTGTTTACTGAGAGAGATGGTTTCAATGACACTTGGTTTGCAAATGATATGGTAAATTCGGGCAATTTATGTCATTTTCTATTCTTTTGGCCCTATAAACATGTCTTCTCTTTCTTTCTTATTTTTTTAACACAGACTTTATCTATGATAATTTGCATTTATCACGTTCCTATATACCGTGACAAATATAATTTGCTTCGATTTTTGTTTTCAAGTTTCTTCCATATCCAAAACCAATGTTTATCTATTTTTTTCTTCATTTTTCGTTTTCTTTATTATCTCATATCTATAAGTTGTACTTGTATACGATCAGGCTAAACACATGAGGAAAAGAAAAAAATAATAACCAATATCGACAACTCTTCTACAGCATTGCACTGTATTCTTTAAAAAAAAAGTAATTCTTGAATATTCACGCTTGTTTTGTATGTCGTGCGGTAATTTTGAGGAACAAAAATGTCAGCAACCAAAATAGCAAATATTTACAAAGCTGTGAAACATTCATCGAAGAGACATGATATGATTTTCATATTCAACAGATTCATGAATAAAGTGTTTGCATAAACTTATGAATTGAGTTTGACTTATTCTGATAGTAATGATTTCACTTCTGCGATTGTCATGAAGAGAAAACATTAAACAAAATCATGAGATATAACAAAGAAAGACTGTTTAAACGATTTGGAAGTCATGAACAAGAAATGAGGAGTATAGAAATCATATACTTCTGCCTTTGAGCGTACCATGCATTTTCCAGTTTGCGTAAATGGTTTATGAACATTTGATATAGAGCAAGTTTAGTGTATGATGTTCCGCACTTTGGTTCTTAACTCCTCACATGTCGAAATAACAGGGTTGATGTATAATGTTCTATGGTTTCAAAAACCCACAGTGACCCAATCGAAGTTCAAGGAAGTTCACATGGAAGATTTATTCTACTAACTGATTTCTATGAAATAGTAACAGTTGATCTGACTATGCAAATGAATGAGCTGATGATGTCATTGGCATTATGCGAATTTCCACTGAGTGTGTCCAAAAGCGGACGAAAATTTAATTCTTCTGCTATAGTAGTGCCAAATATTATGATATTCCTGTCTATGTTAGTCAAAGTAAAGTCATTCAGATCTATATTACCATTTCAGATTGGGGCTAATTTCGTTGGAAAAAAACCCCACCAAAATTGTATGCAAACTATATGGCAAGTAATTGAGGGATGACATCATCAACTCACTCGTTTGAAGAAGAAAAAACCAAAAACATAAAGTTGACTGTGCATGAAACGTAGTGTAAACATTAGTGAAACCTCACAATTTCATAACTTCCTTACCTTTTCTTTTTCATTTTCATCAAATCTTTACTCTTGTGCTTATAAAAATGTACCCCTTCTTATCAGACTAACTATCATGCCCTGATACGTTCTCTATGAACTGTCCCTCCCGTATAACGGTGATGTCTTTAATTGTAAGCTACACCTTAATCAAGACTTTGATGTGGCTTGCTACAAAAATCTAATTTGTTATTTCCTCACACATCTCTTTCCATCTCTTAGGATTTTGTCATATCAATAGCCAATTATTCTCAAATGAAGTTGCTGCGAGACAAACCAACGAGTCAACTGTACGTACAACGGCCAAAACAAGAATTCCTTGGCACACACTGACACAGACCCGGACACACAGACTGACAGACACACAGATGCTCTCTCTCTCTCTCTCTCTCTCTCTCTCTCTCTCTCTCTCACACACACACACAAACACACACACATTCTCTCTCCCTCACACACACACACACACACACACACACACATACACACACACACACACACACACTTATCAATGTTGCTAAAAGATGCTCACGAGTTGTAAGGCAATACGAATATGCACTTGATATATAAATTTGTCACAATCGCCCATTCAAATTGCCGGATACTCTACATCTTTTGTTGCAAAGTCAGACTATGAAATCAAATTTATTGTCGATATCCAATATAGAACAAATACATGAACCAGCCAAATGCTAGCAGCACGTTTAAAAGACTAGGACATTTCGCGCCACTCGTCCCTGCGTTCAATCACCTTATACAAATTAAGACATTGGTACAAAATTGAGGGAAGCGCATCATAGTATCGTTCCCTTTACATCTCAATAAACGGTTAACGATGTCAAGTTTTTATGGTTATCAGACTCGGCAATGCCTGATATAGGAGATGTGGGGACTGGCTAGTAATCTCATTGCAATCGCAAATGTTCAGTAAGACGAGTCGAGTTGCGCTGGTTTTTGACATCAATGTTATCTGACAACATAACGACGAACGTTGGGCTGGGGATGGTCACATGTCTAAGCCCTATTTGTTTTATAATCAAGCTCCACCTCGTGTATTACTATGAAGAAAATATAAGATACAACTGCATCTCTATCACTGTTGAGTTTTCTACAGTCGGCGGATGAATTATGTACTTGATTTAATTGGCGATGGCGTAACAAGACAAGAGATCTTCGTCTGATCTTCATTCACAGCCTTGAGGGAACCAAGGACTCATCTCCGGGTGCAGGTACGACCTTGTTTTGCATTAAGCCTCTGCTCAATGTTTCTGTAATTGACTGAATCCCATTAAAAATCGGAAACCACCCCTCATTTTCTGCAATATCTCTCACCAAATGGCTTTCACGAGATTACCCAACGACATACGTGACCTACGGAGATATTTCTCATCCCATTACTCCGTGGTACCGAATTTCATACACTTTAAATTTGTGTCTTTTCCTTGCGGACGTGTTTTGTTTGTTTATTTTGCATTTGACGATTCTCTTCGAGTCGTTTTTGCACCCCCTCATTTCCCACCCCCTATTGCAATCCAAATTGAATCATGACGAATGGACTCCCGTGCAATTTGACTTGAAAATCCTCGCGCGTTGTCGTATTAATCACACGGTCTGTCGACCAAGCGAATCCAACCCAGGAGAAGACGGTAGAATCGTACCCCGTCCATGACAAACACATAAATTTGCTCTTAGCTTACTGTCTGCTTGTCAGCAACGAGGGGCCAAAGCGAGGCGCAAACTTGACCTCTAAAAGCATGAGGACTGATTACCTTTCTTCTGATTCGATTGGTTCATGAATTTCAGTTTAACATGTTCGGGATATACTTATATAACATTATCAATGTATATATATATATATATATATATATATATATATATACAAATTCATGAAATTCTTCCGTCGAGATGTTTTCATTGCAACTATTGTTCAGAGTCATTGTTGTCTCTGAACAATATAAATATATATATATATATATATATATATATATATATATATATATATAAACAAATATACAGAGTAAGTTGTCCACGAGTTGGCGTGATAACATCATCAAAAACAAAACTGAAACAAAGTTCATGCTGTATTCACCAACAGTTTATTTCGTCGCACTTAACTTCCATTCTGATATATAGAAACTCTTTAAATAATCTGAGATTAGCATGATTATGTATAATGTGAACATTCGATTTTTTGAAATCAAACACAGACGTCACAATGCGCCTCGGAGTGTACAAGATACTACTAGTATCAAATGAAAAGAGAGCGTGTTTTAATATTCAGCATTCTATTACTCAATTATAGCGATTGGTACTCATTGCAGCGGGATATACGGAGGAACATACAACAGTAAGCGGCGCATCATTTTTGTAAAAAGTTCGTGAGCCATGACAGATCTACGTTCATGCCCTGTCCCTGGAAGTTCCTTTTGCTGATGATTATCTTTAGTTCTTTCATGTGTCTGGCTTCCAAAGGCTTTCATGACCTCGTATAGAATGCAACATTGCAGATAAGTTAGTGTGTGGTTTGTTGTGTTGAAATATGGTGCGACTGGATGTTGTGTTTGATTTCTGATTATGATGCTTTTGTGGGTGTTGAATCGTTGTCTGAAGTTAGTCGTTTCCCCGATGTAGACAGCCTGGGGACATTGTTTGCATGTTAGGCTGTACCATAAGTTCTTGCTGTTGCAGTCCCCTGACGTCGGACGGAGGGTGTGGTCGGATCCAAGTTTGATTTCTGTATCTGTGATTAGATGATCCCATATCTGACATCGGTTGTTCCCATATTTTTGGTTTCCAGTATAGGTCTGATTGTTTCGTGGACTTGCGATCGTGTTAGCAAACTTTTGAAATTAGGGTGGCTGTCGTTGGGCATGCAGAGGATGTACTGCTACCTCGGGGGCTAGTGATTGAACTTGTTGCGTTGGCCATTCCTCCCTAACCTCCTTCATAAATTGCTGTGATGTTAGATGGTATGTAGTTACAAAACCTTGCGTGTGTGAGAAACGAAACAACTTGTACCAAATACTGTAAGCCGATAACTAGTAGATTTTACACACTACCTAAGATCCATAAACTTCCTACGATGGTAGCAAAAGCCACTGACAAGAATGCTGAAGATTTGGAAACTTCCGAAATTACTGAGTTATCGAAAAAACATAAGATCATTCCGCCAGGACGGCCAATTGTTTCCAGTGTAGGCTCACTTACTAAACCGATTTCAGCTTTCATTGTTAAGTATCTACAAGGGGTCTTATCAGTTGTGTAAAAGATGCCAACGACCAACTCAGATTATTGAAAGATTATTTCTCAGTATCAGCACTTGAGAAAGAGCGAATCACTCGAAAATTTGTGTGCCGAAATAAACTGTTGGTAAATACAGCACGGACTTGGTTTCAGTTTTATTTTTTATGATATTATCGCGCCAATACGTGGACAACTTACTCAATATCTATCTATTTTTCTATCTATCTATCTATCTATCTATCTATCTATCTATCAATCTATAATTCATTTATTTATTTACATTTATATTTACATATATATATTCTATAATCATTTTCAATTTTTCGTTATCATTATTACTATTCTATTCAGCATTTCAGACGTGTGTTCATATACAAACACAAAACAAATTCGATCCAGCATGAAAAGAATTTAAAAGACAACAACACAGGAATAGAGCAGAAATGGTAAAATAAGCCTAGATCGTGCCATAAGAAACAGAGCTGCAAGGGGCAAGAAAACGTAATCTTAATTACCGTGACCAGCAGCTCTTCCACCCCACATACTGTAAACCATGTCAAAATATGAACATGAAATAGCACAAGTTTTTTTTTTCCATGGGCTCAAATGTCAGAAGTTTAGTGAATATGCTCAACTTTTTCTTTTTTGTTTCTATATCTCAAAAATAACTCACGGCATCTCTCTGAAACTTAGCACATATAAGTGGGGGTCAGCCAATGATTCTCTGGGAAATTTTGGGGCCATGGGGGTCAAAGGTCAGGCTAAAATGTTTGAATTCCAGAATAGTTGCTCTCTGAAACACTTTTACCATCTAAATGAAAATTGGCTTCAGGAACTATTCAACACGGTTTCACACGGTTTAGGGGCTGATGTATACAGGTGTTTCTCCTTGCAATCAAAATTGGGTTGAGAACCTTTTGGAAAGGATCTTGTTCGTGAAGATGAACGATATGAATCTATAATGGATGAAAATATTTCACTTCTCTACTGTTTCACGAAATTTATCCTGAAAATCACATAATTACATTCTTTAATTTGTTTCACATTCTCAGCCAACGAAATAATACTGCAAAACTATAATCCATGAAATAAAATTTCATATTTCTCAACGAAAATATACATCAAATAAAAAAAAAGAATTGAATGATATATACTATCCAGCTAGGAGGCATACATAGAATATTGCAAACATATAAAACATAGTTGTCTATCTATGAGAGTTGGAATCTGAGAATGAATGCTAAAGAAATATGAAGGAACCTACTTAAAATCAAAAATGTCGAGCATAGGTCCCTGTTAAAATCGAGCAACAGATTGAGATGAGGAGCACGGGTACAACAAATGACCGAAACATAGAGAAAAAAAAATACACACAAAAAATACAAATATATTTGTTTTTGCTTCTTGATAATTATGAAAATACAAACTGGATATGCCTTGAAGGCTGTTAATATTCGAGTCATATATCTCTGAGCTCGCCATCTCGCACTGGCCTCCTTAATACAATCAATGGTGATCGATCAACCCGTTCGTATCGATTCCAGACCTTGATGTAATCCGCATGATGTATCTGCATTCCCAAGAAAGGGCTCGAGATGGACCTAGAGGCACATGTATAACCGTGAGAGTAAGTTCTCCTTTGTTGACCAAGGGAAGTCAGAATGGTGATCGATATGGTTTCACCGGAGTTATACAATACTATATGGGTTTTACGAACTGTACACCTATTCAGTCGACCGTTGCTCTGCTTTGATAGTAGGCCTACTGGTTATGTAACAATAAGCCCTATGCACACACTATGCTCTTGTATTCTCACTGCCTGTGAATACATGTCTTGAGATGCTATACTGAGTTAACAAACAAAAAGTAATGCAACGACGATCTAGAGTTTCGTAAGGTTTAAAGTAGACGAGATCATAGTAACGCGGTAATTAAAAAGTTAATGGATCCCGGAATATGTCGTGTGCACGGAAAACTCTCAGAAACACCTGTTCACTAAAGGGTACCACAGTGGGCAAGGAGTTAAATAATTTGAAGTTTTTGGGGTTTTTTTACTCTTCCTCACTGAAAGCAACTTGCGGATGAGAATTTGCTTTCATCAAGACACGCTCACCACACACAACGTAAGTTGACTCTCTATACTTTATCGTTTATGATATTTGTCCATAATGTCTTAGACTTTCTTGAGACTATTTCCCCTTTGCCTCACCAGCTGTTATCACCCCTTGCTTGTAACATAATCCACGTTTATATATGAACTCACTGTAGACGTAATGTGATATCAACACCAACAGATCAAAATCATTGTATATATATATATATATATATATATCATTTATTTTTCTTTGAAATGAAAGTTATCTGTTGTTACCATGATCCAGAAGGTAATGATGTCATAACCCCACAATCAATTAAGTAAGTAACATAAATAAATAAGATAAATGAATAAACAAATAAATAATAGACCTCACGAGACTCACACTTTCTTGTCTGAATGCGATCCTCGCCGAAATTCACTCCCATGTTTTCAAATGAAATAAGTTCAATCAAGGAGATTTAAGAGAGGGAGCTCCAACTTGCTTAAATTTTTCAAACAGGTGTCAGTTTTCTATTGATACATACACGAATTCTACATGTGCATTCGTGCCTTTGATAATTGGGGTTAGATTCTGCAATGTTTCTGAGCAATCCGTAGATTCATTTTTAATGCTAACACGTGACATCGGGTGTTTGTTTTAGGTATTGAATCAAATGAAACTTCGCCTGATGATGAAGCATGCAAAACAAAATGTCGATCCCGTACATAAGTGCAAAAGTGAAAATCTGAGCTGTATGTTGTAAAAGATGAGGGGGGGGGGGGGGAGGTAGGGTGTGTGGCCGTGACATCCCGGGAACGTGGCCAAGATATGGATGTTCGGAGCCTGTTCTTGACTGTTTCTCATGTGCTTTTATGTGCTCGAAGTTAGAACAAATCCTGTTTTCTACGTTATTTTGGATATACTTTCCTCCTCGAATGTGTTACGATTTCTTGTCACTTCTCAATGCATTTCCGATACAACAATCAATAATTGCCATAATACTCTATGTCTTAAGTGCTCCTGCTCGATTACAAAAAACAACAAACAAAAAAACAAAAACAAACCACATGTCTGCAAGTGTTTATAATACAATGCTGGGGTTTTTGATTTCTAAACTATTCGATAGCAAATTATTGTTCACATATAGACCAGCTTTCAGAACACGCAAACTGAATCCTGTTTTTGAAAGAAGCATCAAGTCTCTATCAACTCATAATCAATGTCCAGAATAAGCAATGTGTTGCTCCGTGTGTCGTAACATTGATACTCAAGCATCTCGGGCTGAAATTTGTTAAATGTTTTGATGGTAGCTATTTCGTCGTAGTGACACAGCGTTTCTTTTTTATTTGTTTGCTTCATGGAATTTTCCATCACCTACCGCTCATCCTTTGATATTGTGTACTTGTTACTTGAACATAGTTCAGCAAGTTACATTGCATTCTTACCACTGTCACTTCCTCCTTCTTTATCCCATGTGAATGTTAGTAGTTTTGTTACTGTCTATCGGCGGAATGTTATTTTCGAGAATTGTTTCCAAGTGACATATGACAACCAAAATCATTCCTAGTAAACAAGTCATTATGTAACCTGTGTTTGCCTGTTTCCAAAAATGGCTGAACAAATTAACGTAAATTTTCTTCCCTTACTTTTTCCTTAAACTGTTCTGACTAAAACTGTTCTGACTGTAAAGAAGGTGATAGCACCGACTTTATTGCATCCTCAAATACAGAAACCCAAGAATTAAAGCTTGATTTAGATTCTAACGATGTTTTTGCCCGAAATGTATCCTCTAATTATCAATTGGAAAAATATATCATTTCCTTTTCTCATTCAAACCATTAAGATCTCTTTGTTTCACATTTTAATGTTAGAAATCTAAACAAAAATTTTGACCAACTACTTTTATTTGTTAATGAGTTGCAATTCAAACACACTACCATTGGCCTCAGTGAAACATGGCTAAAGGAAACGTCACCTTCTTCCCAATTCACGATCAGTGGTTTTAAATTACTTACCAACAGCAGGACTGGTTAAAGAAGTGGTGGAGTAGGTTTTTATGTCTCACGAACTTTAAATTGTCAGTTGCTACATGAATACTGCATTGTTTCATAATGTTTTGAGAGTATTTTAATTGAGGTTATAACTCCATACAACGGTTACGTTATTTGGGGGGAAATTTATAGACCACCTCATTCCAACCCTTCTGAATTGCATTTTCCATTTCAAGCTTAATCGCTTATGATGGTGGTCTCCTGCATTCAATGATATCTGTTATTTACTAAAAAATACTGTATATCTTATTTTATGTTTCGGTGTATCTACATTGCTCAATGCAATCACCTATGTGTATCTATTTATGTACTGTTATCGATTTATTTCACTGCACTTGTTATTCTTTGTCTTTGTACTTTTTGAAGTTTGCATTCAAATTGCACTTGATTGAATGCAGAAATAAAAGCAAACAAACAAACAAAGCAAAGCAAACAAACCCTTCTGAATTTATTGAGTTAGTTCACGGACTTCTCTCTGACAAATATTTTGCCAAATAAGATATGTATTATAAAGGGTGACTTTAATATTTTCTAATTTTTCAGGCGTATCCCGATATCTCTTTTAACTTCAATCTCAAAAATTGTGCAAAAGCTTGTCCGTGAAAGAACTCTTGTTAACTGTAATATTCTTTCGAATTTTCAGTTCGGATTCAGAAAACAACGTAACACTACCCACGCTTTTTTTTTTTTTTTTTTTTTTTTTGGGGGGGGGGCTTTTATTGACAAAGTATAGCACATGCTCTCGACGATGCTTCACACACCATCGGTGTCTTTATCAATTTCTCGAAGGCTTTTGACACGATATGACCATGATATACTCCTTATAAGTTAAGCCATTTCGGCATTCGCGGGAGGGCTTTAGAATGGTTTAGGGATATCTATATCTTACTGATAAAAAGCAGTATGTTTATCTCAATGGTCGTGAGTCCTCTATGAAATCAATTTCATGTCATGTCCCCCTGGGTTCTCTACTCGGCCAGCTATTATTCATCTTGTACATAAATGAACTCCAAAATTCGTCAGAGATCCTTTCTTTTATATGCTTTGCAGATGACACAAATTTGTTTCTCTCACATCGTAATTCTAATACGCTGATTTATATGTTCAACAATGAAATGAAACTTGTTCAGTCCTGGAGTCATGCCAGCAAGTTATCACTAAACATTGATAAAACATATTATATGCTGTTCAGTAACTCCTTGCAATCTATTCCTGGTCATGTCCAAATTAATGGCTTTAACTTTAATAACTAAGGTTGACAGTATTAAGCTTTTAGAACTGCATATTGATAGCGATTTATCTTGGAAATCTCACATCAACTTTCTCACCAAAATTTTATCTATAGGAATACAGGAATTCTATACAAACTAAAAGATTATTTCCCCACCAATATATCGCAAATTATATACTCAACTATGATTTGCCCCTACCTCAACTATGGAATTCTGGCATGGGGTGACACGTCCCAATCTTTGCTTGACTCGCTTTTTCCTTCTTCTAAAGCGCGCTATTAGAATAATCAATAAGGCTGGGTATTTATCTCATACAGATGAATTTTTCCATAAAAACACCCGCCAACGTGCCGCTTATCACCTTCCACGTTCCCGAACCATTTTTGCGAGAAAAAAACCCCTACACAATTATATATACAGGGCAGAAATACTGGAACGATCTCCCTGTAGAACTCTCAGGCTGTTCAATCGTTGTCGACCTTCAAATACAAATTAAGACAGAATTGATTGAATAATTACATTGCGTAAATTTATTTCTATCTCATTTATGTGCCTTTTTGCTGCTCTGTTGGTTGTTGTCACTCAAATCAGTTGAGTCACACTGTTTGCGCTCTTCCCCTTCTTTCTACTGTAAGACTTCGGAACGCGTGAACGGCTGGCTTTGTTGTACTCACCTAAGTGCTACTGGCTGGTAATTCTTTGTGGAATGTTAGTACAAGTATATTCACACTTTAGGCTTCCCATGTCTCTTCTTGCGAGGACTCGCATGTCGAGTTGGTTTTTTTCAGCATTATTCAAATCGTATTATTACACCATATGGTTAACACTGCTAAATCAACTGTTCTTACGTGTGCAGAATGTGGTTGTCTGTTTATCACTATCAGTATTGAGAGGATTCTTTTATTGCCCCGGGTATCCTTGCCTGTCACCCCCCCCCCCCCTCTTTATTTTGGTCCTGTGTTGCACCCGTGCTCCTCATGTGTTTTTTGCTTCTTTTTACACTCTGTTCAGAATTTGGGACCTACGCTTCACAAACTTGCTTTTAAGTAGGTTCCATCATATTTCTTTAGCGTTTATATACATAGAGCCAAACCTACAAAGATTGACCGCCATGTTTCATATGTTTACATTGATTTACTGTGCATGCAAGCCGGATATTATGATTCACTTCATTTTATTATATTCGATGTACATTCCTTCATTGAGAAATATGAAAATAAATTGAATTGAATTGAATTGAAAAGTGTTTGAAATTATATTCTGGAAGGCATAATGTATCACTTTCCGATTTTTCCCCGACAATTCTTGATTAAACTGATATGGCAAAATCTTTCATAGTTCTTTACGAATTGATAATGTGTGTGTGTGTGGAGGGGGGGGGGGAGGGAGGGGGGGGGGGGTAATGTCCAGACCAGTCACAACCGAGTATTTTTTATTCATTTAAGCGATATATTTGTGCAATTTCTATTGGCGCATCCCCATGTCTTTACCATCATCTGCCGCTCATCTTTTACGAGTAGAGATGGCAAAGAGTGATTACCATCATAAACACACGTCTCCTTTGGAGAGTGGCTAGTTATTACACTATGGGAGACGGGAATTCATTGTCGTCCAGACCTGTCATTGGGGCAGATCCAGTTTGTCACTTATTTCGAACACATCAAACATGGGATCAAAGTGAATAAGACTGTGGTGACTCCATCTCTTGTACTTCCTTGGTTCAATACTGAAATCAAATATCCTCTGCATGTATTTATTGATTTAATCCCTTAAGTATGATAACCATGAAACTGGCCATAAATTGACAAAGAAAAATATTCATAATCGATTATCATTGTTTTTAGATCAATAAATATATAACGTCATATGAACATTACCTGTGCTTATTTGGACTAATTTCAAATTTGGCTTCGAGAATGAATCACTTGTTATTAAGGTTTGCTGTTGTTGTCAAACCAATCACTAAAGCAGCATATCAAATATTTTTCTAAGCTTCGACAACCATCGTTGTTTGCAGTTTCAAAGGTGACTCTATACGCTATTTGAGTAGGGTCGTACATGAATATTCAACCCCCCCCCCCCCCAAAAAAAAAAAAAAATGGGAAAGAATTAATTTCATCTTTTCGGGTTACAATCATTGAGCAGTAAAGTCAATGGACAAGAAGGGCTCATAATGTAAGAATTATCTTGTATTACAACAGATTAATAGATAGATAGACAGATAAATAGTTAGATAGATAGACAGATAAATAGATAGATAGCTAGATAGATAGATAGAAGGGTAGAGAGGGCGGATACAAACTAAACTAGAAATGTCGCTATGGCGACTGATGCCTCCGCCATAATGCATGATTCTCCCAATAGGCGTATAGTACAATGTCTTCACAATGTGTGATCCATGACAGTTTCACATAACTGGCAAAATATTGATATGACAAGTTTGTCAGAAATGACTTGAATGTTCACTTTCCTTGAACTGGGTTTGCTATAATTGTCGAAGAGTGCAGGTACACATATTTGGGGAATTGAGAATTTTTACTTGAATTCTGCCGGACCCTTTTATAAGTTTATGCATTGAGCAATTTCCAAGGTATGAAGAAAGAGTGTAATTACAGTACAAAATAGATTTTTTTTTTTTTTTTTTGGGGGGGGGGCATTGAAACCTGACCTTTGAGCCTTAACCTTCGACCTTTGACATTCTGGCTGGAAATTTCCTGGAGAATCTCCATTAGGTAATGCATGTATATTAAGTTTGAAAGCTAATAATGCCAGCATTTCATAGACTAGTGTATGAGGGAAATAGTAAAATATTGAGGAGTTGACCTTGACCTTTGACCCCATGACTATTGACCTATGACCCCTAAATTCCCTAGATAATCTCTGCCAGTCAGTACATGCGTATGTACCAAGTTCCATGAACATACATTGAACCATTTGTGAGAAAAGTGATATTACAACATTTTCACCAAACCTTTGACCTTTTGACCTTTGACCTTATGACATGAAACTCTCTCTGGAGAATATTTATGCAGTAGTACATGTCTACACCAAGTTTCAAGAAAATACCTTAGGGCATTGCATAGATATTGGGGAAATAGTAACATTTTTAGCATTTGACCTTGACCTTTTGACCTTTGACCTCTTGCCAATGTCACTAAAATCTACTCAACTAATTGTCCCACCATACATCATCCTTGGACCTAGTTTGGTGAAAGCTGCTTCATCCAGTTTTGAGTTATCACGTAAACAGATGAATTTCAGGATTTGACCTTGATCTTTGACCTTGGACCTCAGTCCGATTTCACTAAAAAACTAATCAAGTAATTGTCCCATCATACATCATCCTCCGACAACGTTTGGTGAAATTTGCTCGATCCAGTCTTGAGTTATCGCGTAAACGGATACAATTTCATGATCTGACCTTGACCTTTGACCTTTGACCTTTGGCGGATTTCACCCAAAATCTAATCAACTAATTGCCCCATCATACTTTATACTTGGACCAAGTTTGGTAGAATTCAAGTCAATATTACTCAAGTTATCGCGTAAACGAAAGCGGACGGACGTACAGACGTACGGACTTACGGACGGACGGACGGACGGACGGACAACCCGAAAACATAATGCCTCGGGCACCACTTCGTGGCGGAGGCATAAAAATAATGAATAATCTAAACATAGTCATGATAAGCAGAATAAGAACAACTTTTTAACTAATTCAAGTGATGCTACAGGGTTTTATGTGTGTATGTGTGTGAGAGCGGGGGGGGGGGGGGGGGAGGGGGTTGGGGTGTTTGTATTGTAATTTATCGCTCACAATTTCTATCAACTCATAATTTTTGACCTGTAGTTTAATTATTATTATATTTTATTATTTCAGACATATACTCAAGCTGCGGTCTCCACAGCGCAGCAAAGGTTGCTCTGCTTGGAATCGCCACGACATTTTCACCGCCGTTGCCACAGATCTCACACAAAGAGTGCCAAAGGGTAGCCATGTTTTCTGCAACCAAAGAAAGTGTGATGTCTTTTCCCTCAAAACGGATCCTAAGTGCCGTGTTTTCTGTGCTTCTCTTGGCTGTTATCCTGATTTCGTCAAGCTTGGGTACGTGTAGTCTCTAAAGTCTTCTCTCTAACTACCGTGGTATTCATTTGTATTGTTGAACTGCTTTATAGACAGTGTGTTACGCAAAAAAAATGTGACGTTTGATAAATCCACCAAAAATGCATTAAGTACCCATTTGTAGTAGTATCACAACGTCGAACGATATGTCGCAAAAGTTCACTTTTATTTTACTGTATTTGTCATTGTTTGTTACATCATTTTTAAAATTTCAGATTTCTATTTGTATCACGTGGGAATATTCATGTATAAAGTTGAATATTGACAATCCTCCTAGTATATTTTCTTCAATAATTGTTGAAAATAGTGATATCTATACTTAGCCTACATGACATAGTGGATCCTATTATTTTTCCTCGTTCGTACAGTTCTAGACCGTAAGGCATTTACTTTTGTTTGCAATCAGATGTTTTAAAGTACCTTTGAGCAAAATGTCAAAGCCAATATTGTAAAATCCCACATTAAATTCTTCTGCCGTGACCACTTAAAATATCTTTATGTGTTCACAATGAGCCTCACTCGTGTGACTACATTTTGTTTGACTATACATTGTGACTTTATTTAGCATAGGCAACTTAAGTCAAATTATGAACATACTACAATTTTTCGTGTATCATATAAATTGCTTCTTTATTTATCATCGGTATAAAGGTAAGTTTAACTGGGGCCATCCCACTAGACCGACACGCACGAGTCATACGGTCCATGAGACTGACATAAAAAATAGGTCCATGAGTCAGAATCCAACGAGTTACACGGCTCACGAGTCATACAGCCCATGAGCTCGACACTACGCAGAAAAGGCTCACGAGACCGACACTAAGAACGACACTAGGCAAGGAAGGCTCACGAGAACGACAGGATGAACAGCGCCATCTAAATGTCAATTACAAATATACCTGTACAGGGTGTTCCATGACGGGGAAAATAACATACTGGCGGATGCATTTTTGTCACGTTATCGAGCAAAGATATTGTAACTAATTCAACAGCACCATCTACATATCAACGACATTATGTATTTCTACACGTGTGGCTTTTAGGGGGAGCGTGCGGCGACATTGTATACCGATTGTTTTCTAAAGTAAAATTTTACTCTTCATTGAACCCCCCCCCCCTCAAGAAAAAGACAATGAATAAATTAAAGAGGTCTCGTGAGCCTTTGCGCGTAGTGTCGAACTCATGGGCTGTATAACTCGTGGGCTTATTTTACTTGGTGTCGAACCCGTGGGCTTTAGCTATTTATATTGCCGAACTCGTGGGCTGCATAACTAGTGGGCTTATGACTTGTGAGCTGTATGACTTGTTGGCTGTATGACTTGTGGGTGTCGGCTTCGTGACGTGCACCCGTTTAACTGTGATGTTTTATGTATTACATGAATCGCTACTTTATTAGCATTGGTAAGTTAAGTTTAATCATGAACATTGTATAATATGTATGCATTACGTAATTTCCTCTACATTCTCGACATCTTGTGTTATCGCAAGTTTCGTCATACTTCGTCATTGACACAGTGTACGAAACGCTAACATTATCACTATGAGGCCTACGTTCTACACGCTTTAGCTTTTAGTACAGACCTCATATTACACGTTTTTGAATATATTTCCTTAGAATTTGTTTGATTTGACTGTCCTGTGTTAAATTTATCCTCGAGATAAAATGGAATGTAAAATTTTACGAAAATATGAATATAGAACAAAGAATACACAAAAAAGGGAATGCATATATCTCCCTATCTCTATTTTCAGTTTATAAGCGAATTGTGAAACAGCAACACACTGTTACTTCACAAACATCTCATAAATGAACGTGGTCTATCTAGGACAATAACGCTGAAAAGGTAGTTGGCGATCATTCATTATAATATTCAGCGATTTCAAAATGAGTCTCAATCAAAATGTATTTAGTCGTGATTTTTTTTTCATGACTATTAATTGCGGTGATGATAATGATGGTAAATATTGATATGTATCCCAATGCCGATAAACAGCGTAATTGATGCTGATGACTATTACAGAAGAAAAGAGAAAAGAGGTGAAGACAAGAGCTATGATGCTGAATCTTGAACCTTTTGCAGATTCCTGGTACAAACACGATCATTGGACGAGGGATCTTGCGATCGCGCAAAAATCCAGTCGACCGCAGGTTAGTAACCAGAAAACGGAATCACTTGAGGTACTTCTATGCCGACACTTTAACTATCGGCCCAAATCGCTCTCCTAATAATTAATTGATAATTGTTATGGTAAGCCAAATGGTGTTGAATTTGACCTGCATTAATAGAATGCACCCAAACAAAATAGAACAGCAGAAAGATGGGCAAAAAAGCCATAATTTTTCTACATTCCGAACAGTTTTCACGAAACTATAACGACTATCTCAGAATGATATTTTCTATCAAATCTAATTATGTTTCCTTACACATAGATTATAACACAATAGAAACTTTTTTTTTTTCAATTTACCAGCGAGCACGTATAGATCCCTTGAAAATCATTCTGTAAACCATAGGAAGTCTTCAAGAATTTGCAAAAGAGGATGCAGGCTCTTAGTCTTCTTTATACACATATAATTGCTGACGTTTTTCAATGATAATGCGTTACACTT
Source organism: Diadema antillarum (assembly GCF_040938485.1). Classification (NCBI taxonomy): domain Eukaryota; kingdom Metazoa; phylum Echinodermata; class Echinoidea; order Diadematoida; family Diadematidae; genus Diadema; species Diadema antillarum. Next base: position 609,502 of record NW_027272486.1, on the reverse strand, counting down.
CTTATAGATTATTATTCGGGGGGGGGGGGACATTTTGAACGTACACGGAGGAGCGTGCCTTGAAAACACCAACAGTGAAAACAAAACACAGAATTTTACCACGATTGCAGATGTAATTTTTACTAGATATGCTGGATCCAAATAATTTTCAAAATGTTATGAATAGTATGAAGTAGGCCTACCTCAAAACCTTTTTATCGGTCGTCAATCTTATTTTATTTAACTCTTAAAGATAAAGAGTACCCAGGGATTAGCACTATGTCATTACGAACAACAGATCCAACTCGTTCACCTTATATTGTGCATGTTGCATAAATTAACATCAAAAATTGAAATGTATAGTACATAGAATATCTATGTTTCACCTGCAGTCAAACTTAAACAAGAGTGTTCCCATCAAATAATGGATTTCTGTTCAATTGAACTGTCAATGATGTCTGCCTTCATAGTACTACGGAGAAGAAAAATATCTAAAATAATAGTATTGTAATTAATGAATCACTCAATATCATTTGTATTACATTTTCAAAACAGATCTGGAAGCTGTGATTGAATGAGAATCATCAGCTCTTCTAATTTGTTTGTGAGCAAAATCACAATTTTGTGAAAACATTATGTGAAACCTAGAAATACAAATCGAGTCTTTTTATGTTGATGAATTTGATGAAAACCCTACGATATATTTTTTCTTCGAATTTTGCTTTGTCAATTAAAATCATTTTGAGCATAAAACCATACAGTAAGTTCAGCTTCTCTCTCTCTTTCTCTTTCTCTCTCTCTCTCTCTCTCTTTCTCTCTCATCAGCCTATGCCAGAGACGAAAGAAAAAACCATTACAAAACTGACTGAGCTTCAGGCGAAGAGACTAGATCATTTGAAGAAGGCCTGTTCTCGTCGTGGATTCAATTCTCCAAAAAACTACACCACGATCAGCAACACACTACATCACCCCCAACAAATGTTAGTATTTCCTAAGTACAAGTTAATGTACTGTATCGTTCCAAAGGCAAGCTGCACAAGCTGGAAGCGACTCTTTGCTGTTCTCCATGGGGTAGTTGATGACGTTGACGAACTCAAGAATCCACACACATTTTTCCGCAAAAATTTCATATGGATGAGACAGCTGCCACTTGCAAAGAGGAAAAAAGTATTAAGGAAGTATACGAAGTTTCTTTTCGTTCGGAATCCCTACTCTAGGATTCTTTCAGCTTACAGAGACAAATTTACCGATCTAGTATCCTCCTGGTCTTTGGATGCTAAACAGTGGCTTAGGGAGAACACGTCGGATCCTCCGTTAAGTAATAGGTCCATGGTGTCCTTCCCTCAGTTCGTCACATACTACCTGCAGGCTTCGCCAAAGAACATTCACTGGGAGGATATGAACAAGCTCTGCGATCCGTGCACCGTTGACTACGATTTCATCGGTTACTACGAAACTCTTAAACCCGATTCAGATTACATACTCAATTTGATACGAGCGCCGAACAGCACGCGCTTTCCGGATCCTCAAAAGTCGCCAACGCATAGTTCTAGTGACGACAGTCTGAGGAACTACTACTCGCAGCTTGCAGGTGAACAGTTCAAGCGGTTATCACAGAACGAAGGATTGGTAACTGACCTAGAACTATTCAATTATTTCATGCCGGAAGCCATAAAGAGGGAAATATAGTGCAAAGCGTTAAATTTATCAGTGATGTTTAATAACAAGTAGGTATGGGCCTATACATGTTATGTTAGTGTTGACCCAGGAAGGCGAAGTTGCTGGAGGATATCCTGCATCCGGGTAATGTTACATTTTTTTTTTAAATTTCAATTCAATTCAATTCATGCTTTATTTCATTTTTCGAAAAGAACATAAACATTTCACTTTCTTTGGTAACAAAGAATAAGGTTGCATAGTCAAAACAAAGTAAATTAAGAAAAATATAATCGAGGAACCTTGGAATAAAAAATACGTTGTCATGAAAATTGACTGAAGTGATAAAGACGATATAATACGTAAGACATCGAAAAATGGAGGGACCCACTAAAAAGACAATGCTTGTAGAATGTGGGCCCCTCATGTACAGAATGTCAATAGAAATTGAACTGATGCAAAAAGGGGAAGAAAGACTGGGAATAAAGTAAAAAAGAAAAAAGTCTGGAAGCCCACTAGGAAGATAGAGTATCAAACAGACATACATACTCAGGCGAGTAAACATAAAACGAAACTGGGACGACGAAACTAATAAAGGGGGACTCATAGACAAGACAGAACGAGACAAGACTAATATAACAGGAAGACAATACAACGGACAGAAAGACAAAGCAGATCCAGTGATCCTCGACAGAATTCATTGAAAAAAAATGATGGGATGCGTGAAAAGGATACGATTATATAGAAAAGTATAGAGAAATAGATGCAGAAATAATATAAATAAAATCAAACCTACTCTGTAGGTGTCTCAGGACAAGAGAGACGAGAAAATACGTGACAGTATATCACTTGTAAGCCAAGTTCTTCGAAAAGGAATTGAAATAAGCCAACAGGCTAATTCATTTCTGTGGGATCATAAAATTGCAATAAAGAAAACTTTAATCTTCTTTTAAATGAATATATAGAGGGGGCATTTTTTATATCATTATTCAGGGAATTCCAGCATTAAGTTGGGCCAGTGTAAATAAATGTGTTCTTAGCAAACATCGTTCGTAAAAGAGGTAAATGAAATTCATTGGAGCGTCGAGTGGGATACTCATGGAATGATTGATTTCTTTGAAACATAGAAGCAAAAATGGACGGGAGTGAGTCGTTGCTGTACATATACATAAATTGCCCCAAATTATATAAAAACAGATCTTTAATTCTTAATAGCTTATTGGAGGAAAATAACAAATTTGAGTGGGAAGGTATGGAAGGATAACAGATGACACGGAGAGCTTTCTTTTGTTGAAGGAACACTCTATCCAGTAGATTCTGATGAGTGTTACCCCATACTAAAACACCATAATTAAGATAAGGCAATATCAATGAAGAATATAACATAAGTAATGATTTTTGTGGAATATACGAATTCATTCTATTTATAACGCCTATATTACATCGTCGCTGCGTCACACTGATTGTGTGTGTGTGTGTGTGTGTGTGTGTGTGTGTGTGTGTGTGTGTGTGTGTGTGTATGTGTGTGTAATATCTTATGGGCAGTAAATGATGGGAGTTTTGTGAATGGATAGTTAGGCTTTCTGTTTGTGTTGCTTTCGCTCGATCAGTTCCAAGAGAAAATAGTCGTAAAATGTGTAACTTGGCTGTGAAGATAAAAGTCTATTCACATTCTCAACACATGGTGCTTCTGCCCACTCTCTTCCCTAGCTGTCTTCCATTCGTTCTCCTGTCTGCATCATAAAATCGTGTACCGGTCGTATTCTCCCTTAAAGGAAACCAAAACCCGAAGAGGGGTAATGTGAATTGAGTGAAAGCAGCAGCAACATTAGTAGAACACATCAGTGAAAGTGTGAGGAAAACAGGACAATCGATGCAAAAGTTATGAATTTTTCAAATGTTGGTGTTGGAACCGCTTGATGATGAGACTATTAGAGGTTATGACGCCATGTGTAGACAACAATATAAAGAAAATATAAAGGGAATTCCGCAAAAATTCATTTTTCATGAAAATTACACATTCCGTCAACTTGATACTGACATACGTTACGTGTAGTACTCATTCCCCCTGCTTTCTGAAAGCGATTAGTCAAGTGCTCTTTCATTATGGTAGAAAAGTGAACGGCTTTCACTCAATCCACATTTCTCTTTTGGTTTTGGTTTCCTTTAAGCATGTCAAGTATCATGAACATGAATCTGAACATTCCAGGAAAGTTTGTCGTTCAAAGAAACACCGAGGAATTTAGTGGAAGTAACTTTTGTAATGGAAATACCATTCAGTATAATCATTAGGATGAAACTTTAGAACACAACCTTGAAGAAAAACCTTGAAAAAATGTGGTGTCGTTTTTAAGATGGTAATTTGTAACACTGTACTCATATCACACGAGATCATTTATGCATGCCATGATTAGCCAATTTTCAATTCAGTTTTATCTAAGTCAACGGCTAGTTATACAAAGAGGTTGTATGAACGAGGGCTATAAGTTTACATTTCAAGAGTACAGTCTGGAATAGTTCATGATAGAGAGCGTATACCATAATTAGAGCACATTAATGTCAGATATGACGTCTCTGTGATGATAAATTTCACATGGTGCTTAATCAATCAATTAAAAAGTAGCAATCGGATATTAAAGTACTAGTATTCTCTGTCTCATTCCTTCCAAAATGTAGTGAGACCTGTTCGTAATAATCTGCGCACTAAACTTGATTGTTTGTGGTCTTATGCCTCGTTTACACCATATATACAAGAAGGTGAGCTTTTTTTTTTTTGGAAGTATGATTTGATTTCATCACCGACATTATTTCGTTCTATCATATATATATATATATATATTATACATAATGTATAATTATATATATATATATAATATATATATAATATAATGTACGATAGCGTACATACATAATACATTTAATGTGACTTCAGTGTAACTTTTACGTGACAAAGGCGACACTTATTATGTGAATACATGAATGCAACTTATAAGTATAATCATGTGCATATATTATGTATGTGTCTAGGTATATACGAGTTGATCTGGCAAGACTAATATCGGGAGGTTCTTATCACCTCCTCCCCTTCACTTCTTATCTCTCTCTCTAACCCTTATTCCATGAGCATCATGTTGGATCCTTTTGTTTTTCTGCATTGTAATGTTATTCGTTAACGGTTGCCAAAAGGTCAAGCTCTGCGCTTATTCTTGGCAATCGTTCTGTATGTAAATTAAGATGTAACTCATGTAATTATATTACAAATGTATTGTATAATTGACGAAAATTATGATAATTGTTGAAAGTATTTATACTACTGTTCTTTTGAACTATGTTAATGAAATAGCAGAAAATTGATGCATCTGAAAAAAAATGGTACACAAAAAATAAATCAAATCAAACAAATCAAATCGAATAATGTATATACATTACAGTACATACATATTATATGCGTATATAAACTCCAAAAAAGTGTGGAAATCTGACTTCAGTTGTAAATTTCTCCAGTTTGTGAGCACTATTCAATCTATGCTTGATATCAATGGAAAGATGATTAAATACTCTTTGAAATGATATCCTACTTATTATGATTATGCTATCAAGTAAAGGGCTGTACTCAAAAGTGTCTGATAAGGTCTGCATTGAAAAGCTGCAAAATGAACAAGAACGGTCTTTATGAATGAGAATGGTCGTGAAGAGTAGATAGAGAACATGTTCTTTTGTGTTATGTCTTTTATTCGCAACTGGTCAGCCACGAAGGCAAATTTCAATAGACATTTTAACTTCACATTCAAGTTTTCAGTGGTGCCATGCCAGACAATTTTGATAGCTAATCAAGTTTTATGGTTGTACATCATGCCACCTGTAAGCAATGTTCAAAAAGCCCGCGCCATAGGGCAAATTGAAGCTGAGATGCTTCAAAAAGATAACAACGCAAGACCACATAGAGCAAGACTTGTGCGCAACTTTCTCGAGAGAGAGGGCATCACTAGAATGGACTGGCCTGCATGCAGCCCCGACCTCAACCCCATAGAACATCTTTGGGATCAACCTGACCGAGCTGTGGGGAAGAGGGTCACAAATGCAACGACATTGGCAGGACTCCGTCAGATACTGGTTGCCGAGTGGAACGCCATTCCTCAGCAGCGGAATCACGAAGCTAATCTACAGCAGCATGAGGACACGGTGCCAGGCGGTGGTGCAAGCACTTGGGTCGTCCACCAGATACTCAGTAAACAAAAAGTAAAGACAAAATAATGCAAAATGAAAAAAAAAGATGAAAGTCCAATAAAACCAAGACCATGCCATTTCAGTTCTTTATGTCTTTGTTGTGGTTAATGTGGCGAGGTTTTGTGAGATAAAATGGTTTGAGTCATGATCGTTTGTATTTGTGTGTGTGTGTGTATGTGTGTGTGTGTGTGTGTGTGCGGGCGCGCGTTCGTGTGTGTGTGCGTGTGTGTGTGTGTGTTTATCTGTTTGGTTGAAAGCATACATGTTTCACTCCATAAAAATGCTGATGTTACAGCAAATGAACACCAAAGAAACAATGGGGAACTCACTCATAACGAGGAAACTCCATTAGGGACGTCAAGAATTGGGCCAATTTGCAGCTTTTGAATTCTGACTTTACCTCATATTTGTAAGCACTGCACCTCCATGTACACGATAATCATAACAAGTATGGTATCATTTTAAAGAAAATTAAACAATCTTTGTGTGGTACTAAGCACAAATGAATTAATTCTAAGGAAAGATGAAAAATGATTAATCAAACTCAGATCTTTAAACTTTTTTGAGGGGTTTATATATATTACATTACATCATATCGAAAGAGAGAGAGAGAGAGAGAAAGAGGGATAGACTAGTTTTATAGGTAGGTAGATGGAACAGTTTGCCAGAAGAAAATAAAGTCATTGATATAAACAAGAAGGAAATCCCTGAGAGCATCCAACTAGTAGAGCAAAAGGGTTGTAAGCAAAATCAGAAAAATATTTGCAGTCACGATACTGCAATGCGCTTGTGTGATGGAAATGGAACTATCATGTACCAGATGTGTCATTTTTGCCTTTGTTTCTTTTTTTCGGCATCAAACGACGAAAAGAGACAAGAGCTTATAACCGCCAACGCTTTGATGTCGTAGCAAGCATAATTGATGTAATACATAGCGATAGGACACAAATACCAACGTATTTTTGTGCACAACATTGATGATATTGATTAGGAAGCAAAAGACGAAGAATCAGTGTGAAATCCCATACCGACTAAATGAGGATACATACAGGATGCTAAAAGGAGGATTATACTATTGCCGGAGAAGATTCCTCTCACATTCTCTCCTTACGTGCTGTAATTCTTCAGCAACAAAAAGGCAACCTAAAAAAGAACAAAATTAAAATAGATGCAGAACAAAAATGTTGAGTGTTCCAGAGAATGTATACCAAGATGTCATTACGAATGACAGCCTTAAGAGTTTGACCCCTTTCAGCAAATTGAATGCTCTTTCTCCCCTGCAATGCTGTGTATATCCATCCCTTAGGTTTCTGTTGTCTAATTTGCTGTTCTCAATTTGCCGACTTCTGATGTCTTCATTCCCCTGTGACACAAGAGATTGTGGTACGCAGAAGCTGTCTAGGCTCTACTGACCCTCTCTTAAAAGGGGGCTTGCTAATCCCCATGACTGCGGGATACAATTTACTCTGACAACTAATGTTGCTTTTCAGCGGATATTCACTCATTCTTTCTGTTCTGTTTGTCTGTTTGTCTGTTTTACAAACACAGACACATACACAGACACACACACAGAAACACACACACGCCTCTTTTCTTTCCTTGTCGCATGATGTTAATGTGATTTTCTGCACGTGAATAAAAGCGTCTTAACCTTCTTGAGACCGCCATGATATCAATATTCAACTGGGTTTGCGCATAGAAGTCTTACACTTCTGGCTATATCTATAAAAAGTCAAAGGTATCTCTTCCTCCCCCCCCCCCCCCTCTCTCTCTCTCCTCTCTCTCTTTATGGAGTAGTCAGGAATTCGTCTATCTATCCAGTCGTTATCTTTACTTCAGAAGTTCCTCAATCGATTATTTTGAGTTAACATACTTTCAAAATTTCACTGCCATAAACATGTTAACTACATAAAAGAAACTCCATCTAAACGATACACTGTCGTTTGTTTCTTTTGGTTTTTTTTTACGTAGATATATATACATATATACATACACACACACACACACATACCGTTATATATATACACATATATATGTCTTGTCGCTGCTAATGTAAAGAATTTTTCACACAGTGCATATTGACAATTTATTTCACTTTCGTTACCTCAGCAACTATTGCAATGTATCGACACTGTTAGTTTTTTCTATTGTTGTTGTTTTCTCTGTACAAATTTCCATGCATTGTTTCTGTTACTCAAGAAAATGAGATTTACGTTTGTATATTATTTTATTGTGGAAAAAGCGAATTAAATTTGAACTTGAGCTTGAACTTGAACTTGAATTCAACAAGCAGACGTGAGTTACAAATACGCAATGGCAAATAGAATACAAACGAAAGAAGAGCATTTTTCCGTGGGTTCCCCCATGTGAAATACAATTGAACAGTATGAACACAATGTGAACAAAGTGTGAAAATCTTTTCACACTGTAAAATTCGAGCGTCTCAACGTTGTAAATACATTGTGAATAATCAATTCCAATTGTGAAACAGAACATCAATATGTAAACTCTCTGTGTAAAACCAAAATACAGTCTAAAATCATCTTCATATTGTTGAATTCGTTTTCACCTGGTCGACTATATGCCAACATATTTGAGACACTGCGTTCTACCCAGCAGGGCTGTAAGATATAGACCTATATGAAGTTAGAAGAAATATTTTTTATGACATTTTATTTCATCTCATTTATTCAGCATCTTTTTCATCATATCTATACAATTCTTTTCAAGCGCAAACTACATAATCAGAACTTTTTTTTTTTTTTGGGGGGGGGGGGGGGGGTCGTGACGCCATATCGCAACATGTGTTACTAAAGTTACGATAATGCTGTCATTGCAAATGGCAATGAAAATTATACTGTCAATGACAATGACAATGACAATAACACATTTAATGGCAATAATTCTTTTTTCTTGTTACGTCATCCTTGTTAGATGGTATCGAATAAAATGACAAATTTTCAGCTATCAAAATTCAATCAAGGAGTAATCAAAGGAAAATACAATTATCAAAATATCTACAATATTTACAATACTTGTCTTACAATAATATCTGTCTGTCTGTCTGTTTGTGTACAAGATAACTTGAGAATGGATGAACCAATTTTCACCAAGCTTGCAGGTGGTATCATTATGAAATAAGAAAAAGAACCATAACATTTTGGGGTCATGAGGTCAAAGGTCAAAGGTCATAAAGGACGTAAAATAAGCTTACATTTAGGGATGGTATACTATTGGTGGAGATGAGGATTGGGCTTTTAACTTTTTTGTGAGATACCAAGAAACCACAGAGCATACCATTGTAGGAAGAATTAAAAGTATATCATTTTTGATGAAAATCTGTTTTGGAATGGCTGAGACATCCAGAAACAAAGTAAAACAAAGTGATTTTAATAACAGCTGGGTCCCACCTCTTATTAGGATCGCTCTGTTTTGGACATCTCAGACATTTCAAAACCAATTTTCATCAAACAAAACTTTCAAATCCTCCTGGAATTTCATGCTCTTTCACATATCATAGGAGGTTATTTATTTTCTCACCCAAAAATATTTGAAACCTGAAGTTAGATCTCAAGAAAAACTAAATGATCTTTTTAGTCTGCCAATAACTCAAAAACAGATAGCCAGATTTCAACCAAACTTACATGGTGTGTTTATATTGATGTAAAAAATTGTGTAGTATAATAAGGTTAAATGTCACAGGTCAAAGGTGAAAGGTAGAAGAGTCATAAGGGAAATAATTTCCGAATAACTCAAGAGTGGATGATCGGATTTTCACCAAACTTACAGGATGTGTTCACAATAAAGTAAGAAAGAAACAAGTGAATAAGGATGTCATGATCGAGGTTAAAGGTCATAGGGGCCATAAAAGACAGAAAATACCCTTAATCTTAATCTCACAATAACTTAACAATGAAGGATCAGATTTACACAAATGTTTTGTGTTGATGTCCCTATACCTCCATGTTTGTGTTGAAGATAATGCCTACGAAATGTTATAATCACTGCATCTTGGCAGAGGGCAGAGTAATGTTTCTTCCTTCATGTCCTTTGTTTTTGTGAATACTAAGTGGAAATAAGTTCTTATCAACAGAGCTACCAAGTCTCACGCAGAAATGAGACTCAAGCATTAAGGGGCCATCTCACGATCTCACGCATGGTATGCACCCATTTTTCTCACGCATCGGGCCAAGTCTGCAACTTGGGCCTATAATAATGAGCATAGCTCAAAAGATTAAAGTGGTAGTTGCAAATGAAGGTATATTTTCCTTTTGTCTTCCAAAATAAGTAAAAAATAGTCGCTTAAGTATGCACCTGATCGCACCATTAAGAGATAAGAATTGAAAAGGCTCCCTACCGTGGGAGGCCACAGGGGGAAAAAACCCCTCCCACACCCTCGCTCGCTCGCACATTCGCATGCCGAGATGCCGAGTCATGAAAATCTCACTCATAAATTTTTTTTGAACTTGGCATCCCTGTATCAATCAACCACTTTTTGCATTTCTTTCTCTCCTTTTCTCTCGTTCCACGTGCAATTGTGATCTGAAGGCATATTATGTAGGTGTGTGTGCAAATAGGTTTTGGTACATGTGTTTCTTGTTTCACTGATGTGGATAGTATTCTAATTGGTGCGTTTGCGTGTGTTTCGGGTAAGTACCTCGGAATGTCATAGTTGAAAAGTTGAAATGTTGTTTTTGCACTCTCCCCACCCCTCTTTATTCTATATAAGATAAAGGCTACAACTATAAGCACATGGTGCTTCTCGTAAGTTCAAGACTTAATATCATGTGCCCCTCTATTATAATTTGTATTTTATCATATTTTCCTTTAAAAAAAAGATCTATTCATGGGAAGTGAGTACGGTGATAAGACAGGAAACAAAAGAAAATAATCATATTCACAGTGATTGATTACATAATCTATTGTGGAAAAGATTGAAAGGTTAGATCAATATATTAAGTAAACAGATATTATAAGATATTATGTGAACACATTATAGGGAGCCTACTATGATGACAAAATTAGGTGATGTGGAGGACGATTCATTTTGATATTTTTTTTTTTGTGCCAAAGAATTAACTGACCTGCTACTTCAGAAGCCACCATCTTTATAGATGTCAGCGCTCTGAATGATATCACTCTGCTTGTAAAGGTTCTCTTTTATTTTTATCAAGGTTTATATCTGTGTTCTGTAATAATAATAATAATAATAATAATAATAATAATAATAATAATAATAATAATAATAAGGTCATAATTTACCCAGGGTAGCCTCTTCAGTGTTGCCACTGCTCTACAAGAGGGCCCTGCTATTATTATTACCCTATCGTTGCCAGGTACCCATTTATACACCTGGGTCGAGAGGGACACAGTGGGTAAAAACATCTTGTCCAAGGACGTAAGCACTGAGCGGGTTTCGAACTCGGGTCCTCCGATCGGGAGTCGGGAGTCTTATCCACTATGTCACGTTTTACGAGCGGTATTTGCCAGTACTTGGTCCAAATAATATCGTTTTTGCTTAGAATTACGCATCCATCACCTATAGTGAGCAGGATATCATCACAGAATATATCACTGCAATGTAATAGAACAATCTGTTTGAACACAGTTATGTCCTACACCGCTCAATTCGTAAAGAACTAACGCTGTTTTGAAACTGTCCGTGCAGCAATTTATTCGGAAAAGATTGGCGCTTTGGAGAATGGCATCACGTGTTGCCATGACAGAGTTAAAGGTATACGATATTTAGATTAAATTGAAAAGCATCTTTGAATGTCTAGTTTATGTAATTCCAGACATCTTTTTTTTTTTTTTTTGCAGAACTACTGCATCTGAACTGTGATATTACAATGAAATGTTTACAAAATAATAATAAGAAGAGGAAAGCGTTGTTACAGCTTATCCCAATGTGCACGTCAAACTTTGTATAAAACAATTCTATCATACAAAAACACACATACATTATATATATATATATATATATATATATATATATATATACATATACTTAACCCCCCCCCCCCCCAAAAAAAAAAGTATGAAAGAGAAGACCTAGCTTGTGAAGACGCTATTCATAGCGCCTCAAAGTTGCCCCTCAGGAGACCACAGCCACCCACTCCTACACGACTAGACCAATTTCTGGGAATCGCTCTATACTTTTCTTCATCATTTTCCATTTGTCATAATTCAAAGAATGTTTTCATCAATTTCTTGCCCATTTCATATATCATTTTTCCTCCCCCCCCCCCCCCCCTCCATCACATTGCACACGATGTAAGTACAGTGCGATGAAAGGCGTCTAATGATCATCTTTCCGTCCAGCGTTACACCCCTGCGAACAACGTGCCGGCAACACGTAAAGGGTGAAACCAGATCATTTGTCTACCAATGGCATTGAATTATTTGCCAAGGACGCTTAATGACATTACATGTAAAGTCAACGAGCAGAAGATCGTTGTATCTGGTGCCTGTAAACATACATACGCCCATACGTATACACCGTACACATTATTAGTCGCTGAGGTTGCAAAACCTTTTATCTCATAATTATGTTGGTGAAAAATCTCTTTTTTTTTACTATCATTATTATCAATTGTCAGATAATTAGCTACAGTAATATCCTGTCCAAATCCTAGTTGTACTACCCCCCAAACTAAGCCACCACGGCATGTAAAAGGAAAGACGATCCCACCCCCCCCCCCCCCCTGCAATACTTTGGCTGCCATAATTGTTGTTTCATTTTCTTTTCGCTCTCTTTTCTGGACATTTGCCATTTTTTCGATACGAGGTTTTGTCGCCCTGACAGCTGTAACAATATAGATATAAGGCTAGATTTGGGATTACCAATTGTAATCACCTGATTCTATTGCATATTATGCTTGCATATCGAGTGTATGTTGATTTGTATAACCCTTTATTAGTACACACACACACACACACACACACACACACACACACACACACACACATATATATATATATATATATATATATAATTATATTATAGATATATTCATTTATCTATTCATTTATACATAGTGTTGCTGACAATGCTCCTGTCACAAACATATTGTATGTTCTATGGCTCATAAATCCTAATGAAGATCTAGAGAAGAAAGTTCGGTTAAATTCAGGAAAATAGAAAGTGTAGAAAGCTACGTCTGTATCGTTGGAATACTATTTCACATACCCATAATTTATAGTCATATATGTACACTACAGGATAATGTTCCTCTCCATATCGTCACACAAACACGCCCACACTATGCACACACACAGACATTCACAAACACAAACACAAACACACACCAACCCACATACATAAAAAAATGCATGAAAGCCAAACACACGGATGAATCAATTGGACAGTGAGTAACAATTGCAGCGAGACTGTGAGATAGCGACAACTCGACCTGTATTTTGACTTCAGAAACTGCAATACTTCCAGTCGAAGGTGGCGCTGTACAACTGTAGCAGACGGTCATGATTGCTGAACGTTTTCAAAAGAAATGAATTAAATTTCCAACTTAATTTTCAGCCGCTGAGATTGATTACCCTCCTTCTGTTATCAGGCTGGTATCTGCCATCACGTTGCATCATCATAAATAAATCATCTCAGTGTTTCAATCACGTTCGGCGGTGTCAGAAAATATCACAAAGGAAGTAAGAGTTCCAGTTTTAGTGCCATTATGGAGCACTGTGAGCGCGAACCGAAAAAGTTTTATCCACATGTCTCAGTTTGATTTGGCTCGTTTTTCCCGTTCAATTCAATTCAAAAGTGTATTTATTTCTATCATCAAAAAAGAAAAGAAAAATGGGAACATGTTCCAAAGTGGTACAATTTTTTTCAGTTTGTCTTACATTCGTCTGATAAAAGCATTTTTTTTTTTTTTTTGGGGGGGGGAATTAAATATAAAGTATATGCACGAATGATGTCATACAAAAGAAACGATGCACTTTGCCATGGCAACAAAAATAGTAAATAATCACAGCGATGGAAAACAGTGTTCCACTAGAGTTCAGAGAAGGGCCAACTGTGTGGTTTTAGTCACCATCCCCGGCACACTTGGTATCTTGGATGTAGAGCGACGGAGAGAAGAGAAATAGAGGGATTATCTATAACTAATTTATATTATATTATATTGTATTATATCATATTGTATTATATTATATTGTATTATATCATATTATATTATATAGGTTTTCCCTGTCAATTTTATACTTTTGTCATTCAAATTCATTTATGTGCATTCAAATTCATGCGATAGTCATGTGATAGTCCCCATGAGCTTGTTTGGAGCGTTCAGTTTCATTTTAAGGCGATCAAGTTCCTATTTCGTGCAATCAATTTAACGGGGGAAATGGAGTAGACTTTTTAAGAAACGAAAAAGGGCCAATACAAGCAGTGAAGGCTGCATATAGTGTAATTATGATTGTTTACAGGTTCTACATTGTGCTCTGTTCATGTATTCTTTGTTTTCATCTCAAAAAATTCAGATTGTAAGGTCTAATCAGCAGTGCATCCAAACAACACATCGACAATTTAATCACATTTCTTGATGATACTGTGTTGTGACACGGATTGTCGCCCCTACACGGATTGTCGCCCCCGTCACGGATTGTCGCCTGGCGACAATCCGTGACGAGGGCTGGCGGCGCGGATTGTCGCCCGCCCTCGAAGCACATTTTGCTGGGTAATATCGTTCTGGACATAATCATTGAAATACTAACACATAACTTAAATGGCTACATCCATGCAAACATGCCATGTAAAAAGTCATGGTGAGGTTTCAAGGAAGTGTGTATGTGCGCGTGCACATGATAATTTAGTGTCCGTTTGTGCATGCGTGTGTGTGTGTGTGTGTGTGTGTGTGTGTGTGTGATGGAAGAATGTGTTTATTATGTCAGTTTTTTGCGTATGTGTTTTTTAGCTGCGCGTGGGGAGGGATACCTAAGGGCTTTTTACACGTGTAAATTTTTGCTTAGCCCCGGACCAACGGTGGGGCTAAGGGGGGGGGCCTTAGCCCCACCGTTGGTACGGGACTATCCTTAGCCCACTTTCTGTTTACACTCGTTTTTGCCAAAGTAGGCTAGCCCCACCGATAGTACGGTACTATCTATCAAGCAAGTGAGTGTAAACAGAACGAAAAAATAATCCTGGGCTAAGCGACGGAGACGAAGTCCGACCCTCACTGACCAATCAGAAACGAGGTAATCAAGTGCTGCCGGTGCGTGCGTGTACGTGTACAGTACACAGCGTAATTATGAATATTCACGTGGTTTGGAAAGTCCGGGGCTAAGAAATACGAGTGTAAAAAGGTCAGTTTTCTCCTTAGCCCCGGACAAGAGATAGTACGGGACTAATTGGCGAGTGTAAAAAGCTGAAAAAATTGGTACGGGACTAACGATAGTCCTGGGTCAGAGAAAGTCCGGGGTTAAGAAACGCAAGTGTAAAAAGCCCTCTAGTAAGCTGTTGCTGGCATATAAACGTTGATATTGATTTTATCAGCAGCTTTGAATTTGATGAGTTTGTTTGGCAGATTTGTATATGAATTCGGAGTGGAGCTTGCGTGCGGGCGGATGCTGCTTTTCTGCATACGGTCCATTATGTCTTATTTATCAACATTTGGAAATCGTTTCATCAGGAAGGAATGTGGTATCGGTTTGGGTGTGCGTCGGTATGTGGGAAGGGGGTTACATTTCTTTATTGCAAAAGTTTGTTATTCTGAAGGCTCATTCGTCCGAAGGCTCATTCGTCCGAAGGCTCATTATTCCGAAGGTTCGTTATTCCGAATTTCATTTTTGGATCAACGAACCTCTAGGTATAGGGAATTGTGTGTTTCGGATAAATGAAGCCTCGGAAAAAACAAAACTTCGGAATAACGAACCTTCGTGTGTGTGTGTGTGTGTGTGTGTGTGTGTGCCTTGTCATTTCTTTTTATAAAAACAGGGTATGATTTGGTAAAAAGAATCAAATATATTGTACTGTATGTTTGAAAAATGATTTAGCAGCACAAGAAAGAAGAATACAGCTGCTTTCTTCTTTTTTTTTGTTGATGGACGTATTAATTTTATTGTTAATATGGATTTCACATTGAATGAAACTCAAATAAAAGAATATTACCAAAAAAAAAGTGTGTGTGTATGTGTTTGGGTTGGTGAATGTGGGTGTGGGATGATTTAGGTTTTGTTTAATCAGGGGTTGGTGGGTTGGGGATTGAATTTGAAGAAGGATAGTTATAAATGGTATGACAGATGTTGGTAGGATTTAATATTTAGGATAGATGTAGGCCCTAGATTTGTTTCGGTTGGGGAGGGGAGGGGGTGGTCGGTTTTTTTTTATGACTGATTTCATTCTAGATTTGTGTAAGGTATTTGTGTTTTTTTTATGTATATGCCCTTGTAAGTAAGAAGGTGTTACATGATCCAAACCAATATATTCAAGGAATATAAGTTTGGTAGGGCCCTACATGTCAAAACTTTCTCGTGAAGAAATTATTAGTAAGGTTGGTCTATAATCGAGTTATCTATGTTGAAGTGAGATTATTTGTGGTATAAATTGACAAATGGGAGTTTTTATTACCAAATGCCCTTTTATTCAACTGTCGATGTAAACATGAGATGGTTTCAGTTCAAGATGCTAAATAGAATTCTTTATATGAAAGACGCTTTATTGAGATTTAAATTAGTAACAGATAACTTATGTACTTTTTGTAATAACAGCGAAGAAACAATTATGCATATATTTTGTTCTTGTATATATATGCAGGAGGCGACAATCCGTGTAGGGGCGACAATCCGTGTCGCAACATACTGCATGCTAACAACAGCCCAACACCAACCACATGACAATTCATCAATTTAAAGACAAACTGACATACAATGATCTCACATAGTCCCGCAAAAGTAAACCAATAAGACAGCAATACACAACAAACAATACTTATAAAATGTTCATGCATTTCATTATAGTCAAAATTTTTTTTTTCTCTCGAAGGTGTCAACCATCCCTCCATATTATGCTCGTCTGTAGGACTATACAGTGCCTAATGTTTGTTTGCTTGTTTCATTTCCCAGCAAAGAAGATTTTTGGATAGCCCATATTCATCTGGAATATTAGCTAGTCTTCCACAATGACTGTGTCGCACCCCTTGATTTTAAGTGAGGACTCAAAAAAAAAGAGAAATGGTTCAACCAAGTCAATCTGAGTTTTTCATATTTTCTGAAAGAACTATCCTTCTAGAATACTCTTCAGTGTGATCTCATAACATGAATACGAATAGAATGTGTGTTTTTAGCAGTTTTTCTACAACCCTTTTTCGGGGACGAGTAGAATAATCAGGTTTGTCTTAGATACCGCTTTTCATGTCTTGAAATCATTTGCACACTCTTCACTTTCAAGTCAATAACTTTTGGAAGGATGACGCTACTGCTTTTAAAGCTAGGATTAATCATGGGCAGAATGTGCTTATAGAGCATGCTCAATTACAGCTTAATCTGATGAATCCCTTCATTGCTGTTGCTCCAGGGGTTTACATTCTGTGTTTTTTTTCCCTTTCATGACACAGCTAGCACGGCTAGGTAAAGATTAAGCGCTTGAATAGACTGTGTACTTCAGAGCCTCTTTTCTCAGTTCACATTTTTCAAGAGTGTGTGCTTTCTTTCCAACGCTTAGATAGACGAGGAGAGTCCAATTGAATTGAGTTATACAACATTTTAAAGATTAGAGTCTGCTCTTTCAGAATCTCTCCTTAACTGAAAATCCATGTCTGACGTCTTTTTGTTGGTTTTGTGGTGCAGGGTCACATAACATTATGAGTCCAGTTCGATGTAAGCCTTAAACACCCTGCTTGCGATAAACTGGCGATAAATGAATAAAAACGAATAAATGAAGTGGGATCTTTTATGTGCATGAGTTGTGACTCTCTCACACATGGAACCTCCATTTTATGTCCAATCCTTTTCGCTAAGCGCGACTTCAAATTTCTCAATGAATAGGTGAACCTCTACTGCAAAATGAATACTCATCATAAATCCAAATATATTTAAAGCCAGATGAAAACACATGCGTAGACGGCCCCAAACTAAGTTAATACAGGACTTCTTTTAAATTGAACGCAGTTGTTTAGAACATGATGGTTGCCTATTCACGAATTTGAATGACCGACGAGATTCCGTCGCCAGCTTGACATGAATTTGAATGCTCATTGATGAAATGCGTGCTCCTCTCTTAAATTTGAATGCTCCGATAGTGAATTTGAATGTTCCGATAGTGAATTTGAATGCTCCGACAGTGAATTCGAATGCTCGGATAGTGAATTCGAATGACCGGATTTTGAATTTGATTGCTGATTCAGTGCTGCGAGCGTGGAATGCAGGAAGTCGAATGCTCGGAATAGGAACTTGAATGGCAAAAGTATGAAAATGACTGGGAAATCCTATAATAACCAATATCGAAAACTCTGGTACAGCATTGCAGTGCATTCTTTAAAAAAAGGAGGAATTCTTGAATACTCACACTTGTTCTGTATGTCGTGCGCTAATTTTGAGGAACAAAACTAACTGCAACCAAAATATTGAATTGAATTGAATTGAATTGAATAACTGAAACTGCACCGGTCTTACACTCGAGACACAGTAAGCAGTTCCAGCATATTTATTTTCATATTTCACATGAGATATACATTTCATCGAAATACACTAAAAAGAATACAAACCAAGCAAGATACAAAATATGTTATAAATCGGGTCATGGACAGAAAGTGTGTCAGCGTATATAATGTACATAAGACAATTCTCTATAACTTGTGAAATACGATGGAACCGCAAAAGCAAAGCTTGTAAACGCAGGTTCCAAGAAAATATACCAGTGTAAATTTGATATGCATTCAGTGGAGATAGGACACAGAGTAATAATGACGAAACTATATAAAAACTAAATTATCAAGGTACAAAGGAAAAAGAAAATAAAAGAGATGAAAAAGAAAAGGACACAAAAAAAAACAAGAACCCAAGGAATAACAACAGGGTAAAAAAGTTAATATAGCATATAGATACACAAGTATATACACAAACATATCTAGAATCAAATTCATAACGAGTTCAATATGTTACTACAATGGTAATACGGGTGCAGTGATTACATAATGGGAGCATAAACCAGAAGCAAACAATCATAAACTGCAGGTTGATTCATCATACATTAAATAAGGATACTGCAGATAACATATCAAAGAAAAATTCTAATCAGACAGGTTATATTCATTTATTAACTTTGATTTCAATTTTTGTTTGAATATAAACATACTAGAGCAATTGATTAAGTCGGTGGGAAGATCATTCCAGAATTTAGGTCCGGTAAAAACAATTGTTTTTTGAGCAAGGAGTGTACGAGTACGTGGAAGGTGAAATGAATCTCTTTGTCTTGTTGGGTAAGCATGGACGGCATAGTTTTTCTGAAACATGTGGGTAAATACGTCAGGCAAGCCGTTGGCTGATAACTGAAACATAAATGTGCCTAAGTTATATAAAGACAAGTCAGCAACCTTAAGGAGTCTGTTTTCAAAGAAAAAATGATTCGTGTGACAATAAAAATCGGCTAGATCAACTGAACGAATAGCCCGTTTTTGTAGTTTGAAAATTGTATCAATGTGTAATTTGGCACAGTTGCCCCAGGCAAGTATACCGTAACTGAGATAGGGTAAAACAAGCGTTGAATATAATTTTTTAAAATATACTTGGGAAAAAAAATGTTTTAGCTTATTTAAGATCCCAGTATTTCTCGAAAGCATCTTAGACAAATAATCTATATGATATTTCCATGTTAATTCATGGTCAATATAAAGACCTAAAAATTTGGACGATTCAACTTGAGTCAAACAATCATTATTCATTTTTATATTGCCAGGCAAATGCGTAACGGAGTTACTAAATAACATATAAACAGTTTTGTTTACATAAAGAGATAACTTATTTGCTTGAATCCACATTTGAACCGACATTAATTCTCTGTTCACTACTTCTAAAAGAGTTGTTGGATCTCGATGTGAAAAGAAAATATTAGAATCATCGGCAAAAAGAAGAAAAGATAAAACATTAGATGAATTTCTAAAGTCATTTATATAAAGAATAAACAAAAGTGGGCGTAAAAGGGATCCTTGAGGGACCCCGCAAGATAGTGTTTTTAGACTGGAACTAAATCCGTTGATATTTACAAACTGTTTCCTGTTAGTTAGGTAGCTCCTGAACCAGTCCAAGGCCTTTCCACGTATCCCATAATGTGAGAGTTTATATAACAAAATACCATGATCGATAGTGTCAAAGGCCTTGGACAGGTCCAGGAATATACCAACAGTATGAGATGAGTCGTCTATAGCGTGGGCTACTTTATCTATAAAAGGAAGCACAGCGTGAGTAGTAGAGTGTTTTTTCCTAAATCCAAATTGAGACTCACAAAAAATATTACATTCATTTAAGAACTTAATTACACGAGAATATATCAAATGTTCAAGAATCTTAGAAATCGCCGTCAAAAGAGAAATAGGACGATAATTACTTACATCTTGTTTATTACCTTTTTTATAAACCGGAGCAACTTTGGCAATTTTCATTTGACTAGGCACTACGCCAGTAACAAGGGACAAATTCAATATAAATGTTAAAGGAGACAATATTGCGGATATAATATTTTTCAGTACAAAATTCGTAATACCATCATGTCCAGCACCCTTTTTTGCTTTTAACCTAAGAACTACGTCCCTCACCTCGTATTCTTGGATGGGAGTAAAAAACACAGATTGAGGATTTGGATCAGTTAAGAAATAATGAAATTCTTTATCTGTTACTGGGATATTACTAGCAAGATTGGGGCCTAAATCAACAAAAAAAAAAATCATTAAACGCATTAGCAACATGTATCGGATTTTGGATCAAAATACCATGCTGGGATATTTCCTTGACTTGTTCTGGTTTATCTTTAACTCTGAGAACTTTATCAATCACCTTCCACGTGCTCTTGGTATCGTTTTTGTAAAGGTCAAACTGCCTTGTGAAATAACTCCTCTTAGCAAGTCTCAAAGTAGTTGTAAGAATATTACGATAACGAGCATATTTACCTTTCGTTTTATCATTTGGATTCCTCTTATATTTACAAAATAAATTATTCTTATGATTGATAGACTTAAGGAGGGATTTGGTGATCCAAGGCATTCTTGGTGCTTTTTTATTGGTAGAACGGGTGGATTGTCGTAAAGGAATAATTTCATCATAAAGCAGTGAAAATTTATCCAAAAAATATTAAATGCAGTTTCTACATCATTATCAATACCAAAGACTTCTTCCCAGTTAGCGATCAACAATCTCTCCCTGAGTCTATTGATGTTTCTTTCAGAAAAATCACGAAAAGTAAATCCTTGAGACTTAAGACAACAACTTTTCGCGAAAGGAACCTTTGCGTATATCGGGAAATGATCAGATATATCGGATACTATGACACCAGATAATACAGATGAAATATTATTAAAAAAAAATATTGTCTATCAACGTGGATGATGTGTCAGTCACACGGGTATGTTTTCTTATTAACGGTATAAGGTATTTGGATAACATCAGATCTAACTAGAAATGTCGCTATGGCGACTGATGCCTCCGCCATAATGGATGATTCTCCCAATAGGCGTATAGTACAATGTCTTCACAATGTGTGATCCATGACAGTTTCACATAACTGGCAAAATATTGAAATGACAGGTTTGTCAGAAATGTCTTGAACTGGGTTTGCTTTAATTTTCTAAGAGTGCAGGTACACATATTTGGGAAATTGAGAATTTTTACTTGAATTCTGACAGACCTTTTTATAAGTTTATGCATCGATTGAGTAATTTCCAAGGTATGAAGAAAGAGTGTAATGACGGTACAAAATGGATTTTTTTTTTTTGGGGGGGGGGCATTGAAACCTGGCCTTTGACCCTTAACCTTTGACCTTTGACCTTCTGGCTGGAAATTTCCAAGAGAATCTCCATTAGGTAATGCATGTAATAAGTTTTTAAACTAATAATGCAAGCATTGCATATACTAGCATATGAGGGAAATAGTAAAATTTTGAGGAGTTGACCTTGACCTTTGACCCCTGACTATTGACCCATGACCCCTAAATTCCCTAGATAATCCCTGCCAGTCAGTACATGCGTAAGTACCAAGTTCCACGAAGATACATTGAACCATTTGCGAGAAAAGTGATATTGCAACATTTTCACCTAACTTTTGACCTTTTGACCTTTGACCTTATGACATGAAACTCTCTCTGGAGAATCTTTACACAGTAGTACATGTCCACACCAAGTTTCAAGAAAATACCTTTGGGCATTGCATAGATATGGGGGAAATTGCAACATTTGTAGCATTTGACCTTGACCTTTTGACCTTTGACCCCTTGCCAATGTCACTAAAATCATATCAACTAAGTGTCCCATCATACATCATCCTTGGACCAAGTTTGGTGAAAGCTGCTTCATCCAGTTTTGAGTTATCACGTAAACAGATAAATTTTAGGATTTGACCTTGATCTTTGACCTTTGACCTCTGTCCGATTTCACTGAAAAACTAATCAAGTAATTGTCCTATCATACATCATCCTCCAACAAAGTTTGGTGAAATTTACTCCATCCAGTGTAGAGTTATCGCGTAAACGGATACAATTTCATGATTTGACCTTGACCTTTGACCTTTGACCTTTAGCCGATTTCACCCAAAATCTAATCAAATTATTGCCCCATCCTACTTTATACTTGGACCAAGTTTGGTAAAATTCCAGTAAATATTACTCAAGTTATCGCGTAAACGAAAGCGGACGGACGGACGTACGGACGTACGGACGTACGGACGGACGGACAACCCGAAAACATAATGCCTCCGGCACCACTTCGTGGCGGAGACATAAAAAATACTTGGCAGTGAACATTTTCATTGTAGTGAAGCAAATTCAAATCAAAATCTCCCATAATGAAAATAAATTTTTTTTTGGTATAGGGAAGGCGTTAGCAACAAATCAGAAAAAGCATCAAAAAAGTCCCGGAAATTAGAAGACGGTGGCTTATATACTTCACCAACTACAATATTGTTTTGTTTTGATAATTCGATTTCAATAAAAATACATTCCAAACTATCACACATTATATTCAAATCTTTCAATATTTTAACTTTCAAATTGTTTGTAACAAAAAATCCTACACCACCCTCTTTCCTATCAAGCCTATTATTCGAATGAAATGTATACCCAGGAATAGAAAAAAACGAGGACGGCAAATTGTTTATCCAAGTTTCTGCGATACCAATAACAGAACAATCAGATTTCACTTGGTTTAAAAATATTTGCAGCTGATCAATCTTTTTATTAAGACTTCTGATATTGTAATGCAAAAGAAGAAGTTCACTCGTAGAAGTCTTTTGCATTTGTTCAATCATTTCATTCACAGAGTGATAATTAGTAGTGATGTTGTAAACTAACCGATCATTGGGATCAAAATCAAATTGCAACTCAGGTGTGGCCGTATAAATTGACCGTAAAAAGCCAGGGTTGTCAGTACTATCTGAAATCTCGGTCACAAATGAGGAGTTTATATTAACCTCATTAGCCATTGTGCATGAGATTACAACTAGTGGGGGAGGAAAAGTCGACAGCAAAGAAACTACCACTTTCTTGCGGGACGGAGAAACAAACGAGGCATGGTTCCCAAACGTGTGACATACGAAAATAACACCTGTTGGGAGGTTGCAATGTACATCGCGTAACATATTGACACTGCAAATACGAGAAAAGCATGACATTACTACTAAACAAAGAGACACTTTGACATACTTTGCCAGAAGCGGAAACACCGTGTGAATAACAATTGGGAGATTTCGTTGCCAAGTAGCATATAAACATTTCAAAAGAAAGCAGAAAATACCTGACATTGCCATTATAGGAAGAGACATTTAAGACAAGCTGGTGTGAAACGTAAACAGCGAGAAATACCAGTTGGTAGATTTCGATACCAAGCAACAAACTGACGCCAAAAATGCAAATTGCCGTTACGAAAACGGATGAGCCATGCATTAATTCACACAAATGTATATGTAAAAGGAATCTTATCAAGAAAGAATATAAGGAATGCTTCTGGAGCGTTAGTCCATGGGCCAGGCCAGATATTGGTACCATCTGAGGTGGCAAAACCTTTTTGGTGTCATCTTGTTTGTCAGGCATAGATATGGTTATTAAGCTATGATAGCATTTCCAAATGAGTAGCTTAGTCATAGTAAATGAATTTTTAACCAATTTGGTCTCGTTGTTATATCCCTATACTTCTGAATCGAAACTAACCGCTATACCAAGAAGAGCACTGTCTTCTGTATGTTCCATAGAGCTGTAAAATGCAGCTCTATGGTATGTTCACAGGTGTTCTATTGTAAACGCGGTGCGCTTAGTCTTTATTCAAGGCAGCGAAGGGAATATCCAAAGGTTATGATGTCCACAGCGCTTAGTCTTTATTCTAGACGGCGAAGGGAATATTCAAAGCGTATGATACAGTGTATATCCTTTTATCTAAAAACAACAACAACAAAAGCAATTCCTCGTGAATTTTACCGTATCTTTCAATTATTTATCATTTTCCGGCGAAAACGCTACGGTGAAAAGGCTGATACCACTCCAATGTCGCTTTATTTCCCTCCAACAATATAAGATATGCAAAAACAATGTACCGGTACACTACAGTACATTATAATGAATGATATTGTAAATGAACAGAGTGATTTTTGTTTAAAACTGATGTATTTGTTGATAGGGTAGTATAAAAACAGTATAGATAATCCCTTTTATGAGGAACTTTAGATATGATAACGGTACATTGGTCTAGATAAAGACTAAGCGCACCGCGTGACAGCTGTGGACTTCATAACCTTTTGGATATTCCCTTCGCTGCCTTGAATAAAAACTAAGCGCACCGCGTTTACAACAGAACACCTGTAGACATACAGAAGGCAGTGCTCTTCTTTGTATAGCGGTTTAGTTTCGATTCAGAAGTATAGGGATATAAAAACGAGACCCAATTGGTTAAAAATTCATTTATTATGACTAAGCTACTCATTTGGAAATGCTATCATAGCTTGATAAGCATATCTATGCCCGACAAACAAACTGACACCAAAAAGGTTGTGCCACCTCAGATGGTACCAACAACCCATTTTTCGGGTCTTGGCTCATGGACTACGTGGTACACAAGAATGTTCTTCTAGTAAACCAGGTGAGAGACAAGAGATTTCTTAATTCTATCAGAAGTAAAAAAGTGCTATTAGAGTACTCGCATACAGCAAGTGTTTTGTGTGAACGTAAACTGCTGATAAATTTTCCACAAGAAAAACATACAGTACAAACGAAACTCCACGGGAAAGATCACGGAAACAGAGAGACAAGACAAAAACAAAAGAAAAAATGTACATATATATCAGATACGAAACATGGACCTAAGTCAAGGTCACAAGTAATGGAGTGGAAAAAGGAACTAGACAAGAATCTCGTCATAGAGAATACACGGTTGTCTGCTCTCAGCCACCACTTTGGGCTAAACTATAAATCAATGAACAAAATATGGACTACAGTGATGTGTTCAGCACTATGGGCCTACATAATCCTACACAAAACTCGCAGTATGATTAATGCCCATAAAACGACATCAATGAAGTTTCTTCCTTTTTTCTTTTTTTTTTAAACAAATAACTAAAACATAATCTTTTAGCTTGTACACTGGCGGAAAGCAATGTCAATTAAGCACGATAATGGTAGTGGAGTCAGAGAAACTGTATAAACACGCTGAGCAAGCATACGCACTGGAGCAATGCAAAAAAAAAAAAAAAAAAAACCCACACACTACGTTAGTCACTGCTAACGTTTATCTCGTAGAAAAAGAAAAACTGTCTTGGTGGTCAATGCAAACGACTATCACCGTTGAGCAGTATATTACCACTTAATATAGCCGAGCTTTGTTTGTAGCATAAGAAGCTATCTGTATTGATATCTATCATACATGACAAGACGAAATTTTATGACTAATTTCTTCATTGTAGTAACCAAAATGCATGTAACAAAGTTGACTCGTTCTAATCATTGTAGTTATTCCTTTGTTAGTATTTATCCTTGCATTTCAAAATTTCGTTTGCAATACGAAAAAAAGACGTAACGTTACTCATTGCTAACGTTTATCTCAACAAAGCATTAAATATGTAGAGAAAAAAACTGTCTATGAGGTCAATGCGAACGACTATAACCGTTGACAGGATCACCGCGTAACATAGACAAGCATTGATTGTATGCATAAGAAATTATCTGTAATGAAATCTATTTTACATGACAAGACGAGTGTGACAAAATGTTTCGTTGCAGTAATCAGGATGCATGAAACAAAGTTGACTCATTCTAATCACTGTAGTCATTCCATTTGCTAGTATTTTTTTCTTTCCATTTCAAGATTACCTTCGTTCCAACGACAGCAATCTTGGTTGACACACCTTTCTCCTTTCCTCAGTCTGTAGGCAGTTTTGGCTAGCTGTCCTCTAGTGATTTTCATGGCCGGTGGCAAATCAGTGCGGACCGTGATTCTTTTCCGTTGGTGGGGAGGTGGGGAGGGAGTCGCGACAGAATCTTGAGAAGCGAGGTCGGGCTTGCGTTGACGATCCTCAAAAGCCGTTAGGATCCTGTTTCTGTCCCGCATGTGAACAAACTTAGCGATAATGGGGTTGGGTTGGGGTGGGCGATCCTGCTCAGCCTAATAGCTAATACAGTCTGTACTTATGGACAAAGCTGTGAAGCATTTATCAAAAAGATATATGATTTTCATTTTCAACAGATTCATGAATGAAATGTTTGCATAAACCTATTAATTGAGTTTGACCTACTCTGATAGTAATGATTTTACTTCTGCGATTGACATGATCAGAATTACAACATTAAAAAACATCATGTAAGACATAACAAAGAAAGATTGTTTAAACGTCTTGGAAGTCATGAACAGGAGATGAATGGTATAGAAATCATAATTATTCTTATGCCGTTGAGCATACCATGCATTTTCCAATTTGTGTAAATGGTTTATGAACATTTTGGTATAAAGCAAGTTTAGTGTATGATGATACACACTTTGGTACTTAACTCCTCACATGTCGAAATGACAGGGTTGATGTATAATGTTCTATGGTTTCAAAAACTCACAGTGACCCAATCGAAGTTCAAGGAAGTTCACAAGGAAGATTTATTCTACTATCTGATTTCTACGAAATAGTAACAGTTGATCTGCCTATGCAAATTAATGAGCTGATGATGTCATCGGCATATGCGAATTTCCATTGAGTGTGTCCTAAAGCGGACGAAAATTAACATTTTCTGCTATAGTAGTGTCAAATATTATGCTATTCCTGTCTATGTAAGTCAAAATAATGTCATGCAGATCTATACAGTACTCTCCGCATAATCGGGTAGGCTCGAGCAGAGCGTTTCTTACCCGATTAAGCGGAGTACCCGATTAACAGAAGAACACGACTCAGTCGTCTGATTCACATTTGACACACACAATGTGTATATACATGCATTGCATATTGCACCAACACCTACACTGGATGCTCAACACGCGTGCTTGCACGGCACATTATACATACCTTACACTTCCTCAGTCAAGAGCAATAATTTACGCTCTTTTTATGGACTAATATGTCTTCAGAAAACTTTGTCGTTTGACTATAGACTCCTCGCTAACACACAGGCGTTTTCTGAAATGAACACGTCTCTTTGCGTGCACTATTGTCACGTAGAATGTCGGGTTACCTTTTGAGAAGTGACTGGGGAAAAATGATGGAACTGGTGCACGGCCTGATTTTCGTTGCGAATTTCTTGTATTGTGAATGTTTTTGCGGAGCAAGGGAGGACCATAAGTGTGTTCAAGTCCTGCCTGTCTATGCAAGTGTGAGTACCAGCTACATGTGTAGAGTTCGTTTACGTGTGGCAAGTCGGTACTGGTACATGTGTTTTAATGTTTAATCACTCCCCAAATGATTGGTCTTTTTTTTTTTGCAAATTAAGCAAAGAATGTGATTAGCCGTGGAAAATGTGACATTCATGATTTTTCAAGTGTTTATATCTGAGATAAAATGTGGGTAGAAATTAGATTAGACACTTCAATGTTAGAGGAAAATTATTCACCCATTTAAGCGGAGAGGCAACCCGATTATCAAGTAATTTTAATGTGCATTGGAACTGATTTTGACAATACTACCCAATTAAACGGAGTACCCGTGTAAGCGATACCCGATTACGCGGAGAGTACTGTATTACCATACTTCTTCTTATCAGACTAACTTTTAACGGGTGTGGATCCCTTTAAGTATCACGCCCTGATACTTTCTCTATGAACCGTCCCTCTCGTATACAACGGTAACTTCCTTAATCGTAAGCTACACCTGAATCAAGACTTTGATGTGGCTTGCTACAAAAATCTATTTTGTTATTTTTTCACACATCTCTTTCCATCTCTTAGGATTTTGACAAATCAGTAGCCAATTATTCTCAAATTAAGTTACTGCGAGACAAACCAACGAACAGACGAACAACCCAACCAGCAAGCTAACAAACGTAATATACGCTGGCCAAAACAGGACTTCCTTGGCACACACTGACACAGACACAGAAACAGACACACAGACACACAGATGCTCTCTCTCTCTCTCTCTCTCTCTCTCTCTCTCTCACACAGTTATCAATGTTACTAAAAGATGCTCACAAGTTTTCAGGCAATACGAATATGCACTTGATATTCTTGCTTTTTTTTTTGGGGGGGGGGGGGTCACAATTGCAAATTTAGATTGCCGGATACTCTACATCTTTTGCGGTAAAATCAAACAAATAAAATAAAATTTATTGTCGATATGCATTAAAGAGCAAATACATGAACCAGCCAAATGCTACAGCAGCATGATTAAAAGACTAGGACATTTCGCGCCACTCGTCCCTGCGTTCAGTCACCTCATCCAAATTACGACATTATTTGTTTTATAATCAAGCTCCACCAGGTGTATTACTATGAAGAAAATATAAGATGCAACTGCATCTCTATCACTGCTGAGGTTTCTACAGTCGACGGATGAATTATGGACTTGATTTTGTTGGCGACACCATACAAACGATTTTTTCCTGATCTTCATTTACAGCCTTGGGGGAAACCAAGGAGTCATGTCCGGGTGCAGGTACGACCTTGTTTTGCATTAAGCCTCTGCTCAATGTTTCTGTAATTGACTGAATCCCATTAAAAATCGGAAACCACCCCTCATTTTCTGTAATATCTCTCACCAAATGGCTTTCATAAGATTACCCAACGACATACATATATATATTGAGTAAGTTGTCCACTTGTTGGCGTGATAATATCATTAAAAAAAACCCAGAAACCAAGTGCATGCAGTATTCACCAAAAGTTTATTTTGGCACACAAATTTTTGAGCGATTCACTCTTTCTTAAGAGTTGATACTGAGAGAATCTTTAAATAATCTGAGTTGGCCGTTGGTATCTTTAACATAGCTCCCGATGTTATGTAAGACCCCTTGTAGATGCTTAATAATGAAACCTGATATCAGTTCAGTAAGTGAGCCTACACCGGAAACAATTGGCCGTCCTGGCGGAATGATCTTATGTTTTCTCGATAACTCAGTGATTTCAGAAGATTCCAAATCTTCAGCATTTTTTTCAGTGGCTTTTGCTACCATCGCAGGAAGTTTGTGGAACTTAAAGGTAATGTGTGAAATCTATTAGATACTGGCTTACTTGGTACAAGTTATTACGTTTCTTACACAAGTAAGGTTTTGTAACTACATACCATCTAACATCACAACAATTTATGAAGGAGGTTAGGGAGGAATGGCCAACGCTTAAACAAGTTCAATCACTAGCCCCCGAGGTAAATAGCAGTACATCCCCTGCATGCCAAACGACAGCCACCTAATCTCAAAAGTTTGCTAACACGATCACAAGTCCATACAATAAATCAGACCTACTGGAAACCAAAAATGTGGTAACAACCGATGTCAGATATGTGATCATCTAATCACAGATACAGAAAACAAAACTTGGATCCGACCACACCCTCCGTCCGACGTCAGGGGACTGCAACAGCAAGAACGTAGTGTACAGCCTAGAACCTAAAACTTCAGACAACGATTCAACAAGCACAAAAGTACC
This sequence comes from Diadema antillarum, assembly GCF_040938485.1. Taxonomy (NCBI): domain Eukaryota; kingdom Metazoa; phylum Echinodermata; class Echinoidea; order Diadematoida; family Diadematidae; genus Diadema; species Diadema antillarum. The sequence goes on along the minus strand of NW_027272486.1, from coordinate 579,386 downwards.
ATAATAAGAAATCAAACACAACATCCAGTCGCACGACATTTCAACACAACAAACCACACACTAACTTATCTGCAATGTTGCATTCTATATTCAAGGACATGAAAGCCTTTGGAAGCCGGGCACATGAAAGAACTAAAGATAAACATCAGTACAAGGAGGTTCCAGGGACAGGGCATGAACTAGATCTGTCATGGCTCTTTTTATGGCTTTTTACAAAAATGATGCGTCGCTCACTGTTGTATGTTCCTCCGTATATCCCGCTGCAATGAGTACCAATCACTATAATCATAATAGAGTAATAGAACGCTGAATACTAAAACACGCTCTCTTTTTATTTTGTACTAGTGTTAGTATTTTTTTCACTCCGAGGCGCATTGTGACGTCTGTGTTTAATTTAAAAAAAAATCGAATGTTCACATTATACATAATCATGCTAATCTCAGATTATTTAAAGAGTTTCTATATATCAGAATGGAAGTTAATTGTGCCGAAATAAACTGTTGGTGAATACAGCATGAACTTTGTTTCAGTTTTGCTTTTGATGATATTATCACGCCAACACGGACAACTTACTCAGTATACATATGTTCAGAGACAGCAATGCCTCTGAACAAGAGTTGCAATGAAAACATCTCGACGGAAGAATTTCATGAATTTGTATATTTGTAAGTTCATGAAAATCCATGCAAAAGACCCGGGTTCGATTCCCGGCGGAGACCAATTTCTCAACTCTTGCGCTTTTCCGAAAAGGAGAAACAGTAAGAGGAATAATGAAGTCAACGCTACGCACCGATTTCTCTTTCCTTTGTCATATCTCACATATGTAAAATTATTCAGGAGAAGCCAAAAAGCTGTTGTAGCGGTGACTTCTTTCCCAAAGCATTATCCCAGTTCACCGCTACGTGAATCTCATTAGAAGATCCAGCTGAGGCACGCGGCTAGTTGTTATTCATAACTCTCTGCCCCAAAAAGGAACATGCGCATAAAGAGTTGAAAGGTTGGTCCGTCGGGTATTCGACCTTGGGTCTGCCTGAACCGCTATGAAGTCTCCGTGGCCGAGCGATTAAGGCGTTGGCGTTCCATGCCAAAGACCCGGGTTCAATTCCAGGCGGAGACCAATAATATTTTTCAACTCTTGCGCTTTTCCGAAAAGGAGGAACAGTACTAAGAGGAATAATGATGTCAAAGCTACTCACCATTTTCTCCTTCCTTTCTCATATCTCATGTATATATATATATATATATATATATATATATATATATATATATATATATATTGTAGTGGGGGTGTGTGTCCTCTTGGGGGATTATTGGGGGTGTGGGTGTGTGTGTGTGTGTTGAACTGGATGATGGACTAGATGTGTGAGGGGGTACTAGGTGTGTGGTTACGCCCTACTGGTTCACTGTTGCGGGGTTCTTATGGCGATCCAGTGGGTAGGGGGCGAACACGAGGCACCATGAAAGATGACCGAGTGGGAGACGGATCTGCCTGCATAAAGTAATGGGAGAGGTCTTTATTAATACGATTGTGCATGTTATGATAATATCATTACAAACAAACATCTTTGTCCAACACCAATACATGCCTTGAAATGCACTTGAAACACTAACTCTCGAAACACTGTAGTGTACGATATCATTAAGTCCGTATGTTTAACACCAAAAACAACTTAGTCATAGTAACAACAGTAACAGTAACACACAGATACCAAGTGAGTTATCATCCCTTAAGCCATGTAAATCCACAGTGGGGCATCAATAATAGTATCGTAACTAATGAAAGCATCTACCATCATCAGCTGTATGTGTCATAAATCTCTCTCTCTCTCCCTGTTGTTCCACTAATCATGACTTTTCAAAACCATTTTATATACATTAAACAGACTGTAAATGGCTGGGTACAAATGTTGTGGAACCATTTGGTACAATGTAAATGCGTGACCACACCAATCCTTAGATATATACAATACATATCTTATTCATTATATTTTTGAGATGAATAATACCTGTTTTGTTTTAGAATCCAACAGAGATTTGACTCAAACTATGCTATTTTGTTTGAATGATGATAAAAGCAAATGAGACAGCAGTTCTCTCTTCACTGATTTGAATTGCTGAACAGTTTTGCCCAAACCTAAATGCATCCCTATTAACACTTTCACATAACCTTTCTTAAATCACATTAACTCTTTAATAAAAGTCACGCGATATCATATGGATAAATCCTCTCTTCCACCAGCCATTCCAAACACATAAAGGACACTTCGTCACTGTCAAATCAGCTATTACTCAAAACAATTACAATCACACATCTGATCCATATAGGTCCCACTCCATCAAATCTAGAATGTCAGCAAGGTAGGACGGGGGTATAATAATGCTGAAAAATTACATTATACCAAACTACTGCGGACCTTAAGATTCTACATCACAGGTTACTGTACACCCACTATGAAAAACAAATGCAAACCTACACAATGTCTCAGCATGACAAACCTTTAATGATGGTAGTGCAATACACCTGTATTCTTAAATCCTCCATTGTGTGTGTCAAAACTGTTGTGATCGATCTACTCGGGTAGCTTCCTAAATCTCTTGCTAGACAACACGCTTACAAAATACCCTAGTCCCTCCTATCAATACAGAATCTTACTCTATTAGGGGAAGCAAAAGGAATAATATTCCCTCTTACAACTTCAGTGGTATTACATTATTAACCCACAACATTGTAGGGCCTAACTGTTACCTGTACCGTACATCTCTGACTTCATCTCTAGACTCTTCCACCAAAATCATATTACATAGTTGCACTAATTAAGCAACGATAGTCAATGAAAACCATCCATTCTTCCTATCACTCTAAGCATTCTTTCTTTACTCATAGCACACTGACTACGCTTATCCAACGCGTCCTGAATTGACCGTGTACTCCAACCCACTTAGGCCTACAGTCTTTGCATACTGCAGTATATCAATTATCATACGTATAGCCTACGACCGCAGTGACTCAATGCGCCTATACACAACACACATATCCGCAGGCTATAAATTCACACACAACATATTACGACTGTGGCATTGACGTGCGTACTATACATACTAGGTGTTGCATCAAGCCAAGTGTAAACCGTACTCCTAACACCAAATGATCCATCTTTAAAATAACATTATACAATCTAACAACAACACTTCCAAACCTGAAATATGTATGTACAATATGACATGATAGATACTGCATGACATTGTGCCATAGACTGGTATTTCATGAAAAATAACGGAGTTATTGAAATCTGCTACATATCTGGCCCTAGTGAGACCCATACTCGTCCGTCTGGGACCCTACAACTAAACACTCCATTAACTCTCTCGAGAGAATCCAACGGCAGGCAGCCAGATTCTGCACGAACACCTATACCAGGGAAGAGGGATCTGTTACAAGGGCTGGGAATCGCTCCAGACAAGGAGAAAGCATCAGAGGCTTTGCATGTTGTACAAAATGAAAAACGGTCTAGTCAACGTCCCCCTGTATAATTACGTTCAACGCAACGCACGTGACACCAGAGGTAATAATCAAAAATTCATTCAACAACGACACAGAGCTACAGTTTTCCGGGATCCCTTCTTCATAACGACCGTTAAAGACTGGAACCAACTCCCCAACGCAGTGGTTCAATGTCCATCATTGTCCCTGTTCAAGCAAAATTTGATGCAATTTCAATAGTCGCGCTCTATTCACACGTAGTGCTCCTCTACAAGTTAGCGTGGATGTGTCTTCCTGGACATTCTGCTGACTAAACCATACAGATACAGATACAGAGTTCCACATAACGGGCGCACTCACCTGCATAAAGTAATGGGAGAGGTGCCCCAACAAAATTGACAGAGGCCCTCTATAGTTCAATGACAGCATATTGTGATCCATCACATTATGTTGATTAGGTTTTCCACGTGTTGGCAAGATAGAGACGACGTGCATAGAGAGGACGTGCCGGAGGACGGACTTGCTGGAGCGACGTGCTGGAGCGGAGCTCCATCTTATGCTCTGCTTTCATTCAGCACCTCTTCATCTCATCAGAAGAACTTTTTTATAGGCTATGCCTAGATTGCATTCATCGCGCTGATTCCGCTGATGTCTGGCAGCCAACGGCCATGGTGTAAGAGACCATGTCGGACTCAACGACTCTTCAGGGCGCGCCACTCCATATTCAGTGGACAGCGGTCGAAGGTCACAGCTATAATTCATATATCAGGGGAGGTAGGCCTCTTCAGCCCAGTTAAGCAACCTGCATACGAGAAGGACACTCCGATGTAAAACCTACGACCCAAGGATCTCGCTGCTACGTCCTAGCTTGCTTGGCTACAGCACACAAACCTTGGGTGTAAAGAGTGGGGTCACTAAGTACTGCGCACACTTAGCACACTCCACTTAAAAGCTCCTTTGCGCAGGCCCGAGGACATGTCCACGTCCTCCTCCCCCTTAAAGTCCTGCAGCGATGGGAAAGGGGCGAAAACAGCAGGTGAAAGATGTCACTGGCAGCCGCAGTTCCAATCCTACATGCAGGCGGTTCAGGATACTGGTCGCTTAAAGTGAAAACTAAGTTTCGGTAAGTGCTTGAGAACCCGTCTAGCACCATTTCATTTTTTCTTGCAATATATCGAAAGAGTCCACTAAGAAACTTACCTGGCTGACGCGGTTTGCCGGAATGATGAGTCGGTTTGGAGTATTGGCTTGATGCCGGGCAAAGTCCTTGCTTGGATTAGATCTTTTTTACTTGGCAGACGCCAAAGGGTCGTGGTCAGTGGTCAGAAATCAGGTTGGTCAGCTGTCTCAAGTGGAGTACCACAAGGGAGTGTACTTGGCCCGATTCTGTTTGTAGTGTACATAAATGACCTCCCAACATGTGTTCGGTCTAGCTCAAAACTCTTTGCAGATGACACAAAGTTGTATGTGCGCTCAGATAAGCCAGGAGCTACTGAGCAGCTGCAAGAGGACTTATCAGTAGAGGCACTTGAGTCATGGGCAGATAGATGGCAGCTTCGTTTCCACCCTGACAAATGTGTTGTAATGAAAATTGGTCGGTCATGTTCAGGCTCCCAATATGTCATGAAGAAAGGGTCTGACACAATTGTCTTGGCTCAAACAAAAGCTGAGAAGGATTTGGGTGTTTTAGTGGACTCACAATTGACATTCAAGGACCATATTTCCCAAGCTGTTGCAAAGTCAAATAAGCTGTTAGCAATTATTAGGAGATCCTTTGTATATTTGGATGAGGATACTGTTAGGCTCTTGTTTAAAGGCATTGTGAGACCCATCTTGGAATATGGTCAAGCTGTGTGGTCACCTTTCAAGCTAGGTGAACAAAGAAGACTTGAAAGTGTTCAGACAAGGGCGACTAAAATGATTCCGGGGATTAGGCAATTTGCCCTACTCTAAACGTCTACGTCACCTTTCACTGCCATCTCTCAGTTACAGGCGAAAAAGAGGGGACATGATTGATGTGTACAAGTATCTACATGGACACTATCACACAAAGTTTGACATGTTCTCTCATAATAGTAATGGACGAACACGTGGTCATTCCATGAAACTGGGAAAACGGTTAGATGTCAGAAAGTATTTCTTTGCTAACAGAGTTGTTGGTATACACTGATGTGGAACTCTCTCCCAGAAGAAGTGGTCTCTGCTTGTTCCATAAATGCCTTTAAGAATAGGCTAGACAAGCACTGGAAAGATGTTGTGTTTGATTATGACTGATTATAGTCGTTACATGTATGTGTATTGATACATAATACATGCTCTTGGTCTCCAGTAGCTGTCAACTCCTGCCATAGACCATTTTTGGTAATAACGCAGATACGCAATAGAAGTTGAGCTGTTAATTGTATTAGAAGGGTAACAGCGCTGGACAATTGCTTGATTGGAAAGAGAGCATCAAGAAATAACTCTACCTGATCGATGAACAGGCTCTGTCCTACACCATCGTTCCGGAAAAGTAAAGTAAAGTAAAGTAAAATATTTTGAGAAAAATAATAATAGTAGGAAAACCGACTTTCATTCCAGAAGGCTCCAGACTAACTCGGTCTCGGGAAAAATTCGACCCTACTTCAGACAATTCACACGCAGTTCGTGATCGCCACATTCTACTGGCCACTGCATAATACCAAATGAGGCCTAACTGAATGGACAGGAAAGTGCGTGCTAACGTAATCCTGTACAAACAGAACAAAAATGACAGCGCGCGGTCCTCAGTTGCTGAGACGCGCGGTCTTTGGAGTTTTTGTTGTTGTTTATCAAGCGCTTTTGATTGTTTGAGGTGCTTAGGCGCACACTAATTTTGCATGCGCGCAAAAGAGGTTTTTGATGCGCGCGTTGTAACAACTAGGACCATTACTGCGAGTAGCCAGAACACGAAGCGCTAGTTTATACAGGCCGCTCCCATAGGACAACACTGTACAATCAGAGGGACAACCATTACAACTCATCCCGCCGTCAAAGCGAAGCCGAGTTATCCCCGAGTCCGAGTTTAGCCTGACCCCGTTCGGGTAAGTACTGAGACTGAACCTTTTTGGTTAATATTTCGCATTTTCGTCGTTACCCATCGAATATCTTGTTATAACATCGTTATCCTGCACATTTCCTAAGCATACGTTCACATTTGGGAGCGAAATTTGACAACTTTTGCAGGCGTACCAGAACTTTGTTTTGGCTTTACCGAAATAATGCTGACCTGGAGACGACAGCATCATTCGGCAGCACCTTGAACGACCAAGCAGCCCTTTTTAGGGAGAGCACTGCTTGCTCCGCATGTACATGGGCCTAGAAAAGGTGGCCTAACCAAAGCTCGTCTCCTCTGACCTAGTTGGCTAACCGCGGCCAAGGGGCATCTTCGAAGCGGTCGAACAAAATAGAACAAAAGGGTCACGCCTCCTTCAAAAGGTGTACACAACTTGAAGTTAGCAAGTTGGAACGTCAGAACAATGCTGGACACGGATGGCCAAAGACCCGAACGGCGGTCCGCCCTCATCGCTCATGAGCTCTCCAGACTTGACATAGACATAGCTGCTCTCAGCGAGGTCCGCCTTGCAGATGAGGGTAATCTCAAAGAGCATGACGCGGGCTACACACTCTATTGATCTGGCAAGCCTCGGTGTGAACGACGTCTATCAGCAGTTGGTTTTATGGTCAAGAATTCCATCGCCTCCAGGCTCTAAAACCTTCCAACAGGCCACTCTTACCGGATTATGTCCATGCGTCTCTCCCTTCGCAATGGTCAATATATCACTCTGTTCAGAGTCTATGCCCCAACCATTCAGGCGGAACCAGCCGAAAAGGATAAGTTCTACACTGATCTGCGCATCTTCTCCCAACAAGTTCGGGAAGACGACAAGGTTATCATCCTTGGTGACTTCAACACCCGCGTTGGGAAAGACTCAGAAACCTGGTAAGGAATCCTTGGTAAACATGACGTCGGAAAGTGCAACGACAACGGACGCCTCCTGCTGGAGTTCTGCACAGAACAACAACTAGTCATCACAAACTCCCTTTTCCAGCAGAGGGACAGTCTAAAGACTACCTGGATGCACCCCGGTCCAAGCACTGGCATCTATACTGGACTACATTCTGGTTCGCAGGAGAGACCAACGTGACGTGCTTCACACCAGAGTTAAGCCCAGTGCTGAATGCCACACTTATCATCGGCTTGTTCGCCGCAAGTTAAACCTTCATTTCAAGCCCAGGCTGAAATACAGAGGGGCCCATCAGAAGAAATTCAATGTTAGTTACCTGCAGTCAGCTGAAGTGACATGTAATTTTCAGACGAATCTCCAAACAAGGCTTGAAGATGAAAACCAATTCAAGGACATTTCTCCTGAAGTCTGTTGGGCTAGGATGAAATCAGCCATACAACAATCCATCAAAGAGGTACTGGGACTCTCCTCCAGGAAGAACAAGGATTGGTTTGACGAAAGCAATCAGGAAATAAAAAAGCTACTGAAGAAGCGATCTACCCACCAGGCTCATCTTACGAATCCATCCTGCCCAGTGAAAAAAAAAGTGCCTTCCATCTTGCATGCAGTCACCTTCAGCGCAAACTTCGAGAGATCAAGAATGAGTGGTGGACAAACCTTGCCAAACAAACTCAACTCTGTACCGACACTGGCGACCTGAAGGGTTTTTATGAGGCACTGAAGAATGTCTATGGTCCCTCACGCCAAGTTCAAAGTCTTCTTCGTAGCGCAGACGGCGAAGTTCTAAATGACAAGACCTCCATCCTCACCCGATGGTCAGAGCACTTTCAGTCTCTCTTCAGTGCCAACCGCATAGTACAGGAATCTGCCCTGCTCCAGATTCCCCGGCCAACAGCTCTTTAAACCTGAGCTGGATGAGTTCCCTACCTTCGAGGAGACACTTAAAGCCATTGAACAAATGAAAATCGGCAAAGCAGGTGTGGATGGAATCCCCCCAGAGATATGGAAGGCTGGTGGAAAAGCCCTACACACCAAGCTTCACGAGTTCTTCACGTTCAATTATCATCACCCTGTACAAAAACAGAGGAGAGAAATCAGAGTGCACCAACTGCAGAGGAATCACGCTGTTTTCCATCGCGGGCAAAATCCTTGCTCGAATTCTTCTCAATAGACTAACGCCTAGTGTCGCAGAAAGTGTTCTCCCAGAATCTCAGTGTGGTTTTCGCGCAAACAGAGGAACTGTTGACATGGTCTTTGCCCTAAGACAGCTCCAGGAAAAGTGCAAGGAACAAAACAAGGGACTTTGAATTACTCAGTCAGCCTAAAATACGGCTCTATGTCCACGAAAACAATGGCAGAGGAAGTAGGACAATTGTCCGTGACGCCACTGTTGTAGTAATGGTAGTACTTACCACTACTGGTAAGTTGCAAACTGTAACTTGTCTTGTAGCTCAGTCAGTATGTCTTTCAATCAGGTTCCAGGTCACAACTGAGGGATGCGCGCACGGGCAATCCCTTTTATACCTCCCCTATAATAGACAGGGGAGTTAGGGTGAAACCGCTAGGGGGCGCTTCTACTACAGCATCTTAAGCAGCTCTGGCTTAAGGGAAATCATTATTTACTTTGCGGAAACATGAAGGCAAGCGTAGTGCTACATGTAGTCATATAATGTGTAGTGTACGTTAATTTGGATTTTTTATACAAACTTTTGCAATTTATTGCATCACTTCACAGCTTTGGACAGGATAACAATCCGAATGCGTCCAGAAGGGTAACGCTTCTAGGCTTGGAAGATCACAAGTCTGTAAGTCTGGTATAGGGTTTTTACATGGATTGCAGCCTCTAAACTATTTTTTCTTGTTGACATTGCAACAGAAAATTGATATTGCAACAGTGTACAAAGTGCATCAACATTGCTATAGTGTAATGGCGGATGGATAATGACATTACAAAGCTGCTATTTCATGATGTGTAGTGAATACATGCATGGATACAAAATGTGTATGTATAATGATGCAGTACAAGACAGTGTACTATTGTTTGCTCAGAAGAAGCAAACCTTTGTGTGTGTTAATGGAGAATTATATACATATACATTCAACCTATATTGTGATCCAAGAAATGTATGTTTGATATATTCATACAGTGTATCATTCATTGTTTCACTTACAGTTTTACCGTTTCACATACATGCGCACACGCACTTGGGTTTGCGCATATTATAGACAGCAAGGAGGAGAATTGATTAAAGACAAGAGTGCAACGTTCGACTCGACTGTCTGCGATTTTATTCTTGTTGTGCATGTGTATACGGTTAGCTGACTGGATAGGATCTAGTGCTACCGGTACCTAGAAATCTGAGGCCAGCATAATGAGAATGGATGCTAAAGAAATAGATATTAAAGAACCTACCTAAATCAAGCTTTTCGAGCGTAGGTTCTGGGATGAGGAGCACGGGTACAACATTATGATCGAAACATAGAGGAAAACAAAAGAAAATAAAACAAGTACAAATATATTTGTTTGTGCTTCTTAATATGTAATACAAAATGGATATGCCTTAAGGCTTAAGGCTGTTAATATTCGAGTCATATATCTCTGAGCTCGCCATCTCGCACAGGCCTCCCTAGTACGATCAATGGTGATCGATCAACCCGTTCGTATCGATTCCAGACCTTGATGTTTCTGCATTCCCAAGAAGGGGCTCGAGATGTGCGTATCAGGACAACTCCCCCGGAGGACTACTCCCCCGGGGACTACTCCCACCTGACAACTCCCCGGAGGACCACTCCACCGGAGGACGTCTCCCCCGGAGGACTACTCCCCCGGAGGATGTCTCCCCCGGGGGACAACTCCCCCGGGGGACAACTTCCCCGGGGGACTACTCCCCCGGGGGGACTACTCCCCCGGGGGACTACTCCCCCGAGGACTACTCCCCCGGGGGACTACTCACCCGGGGGACTACTCCCCCGAGGACTACTCCCCCGGGGGACTACTCTCCCGGAGGACTACTCCCCCGAGGACTACTCCCCCGGAGGACTACTCCCCCGGACGACTACTCCCCCGGAGGACTACTCCCCCGGAGGACCACTCCCCCGGAGGACCACTCCCCCGGAGAACCACTCCCCCGGAGAACCACTCCCCCGGAGGACCACTTCCCCGGACGACAACTTCCAGGTTGACTAATCCCCTGGGTGACCACCCCCACCACTTTTTTTTTTTTAATGAAAGAATTCGATTTAAATTCCTGTGGACGCTGATCTTTCAAGAGTGACAGAGTTAACTTTAAGTTTGTATGAACGTAACCTAGTTCCTCTATTCTTTGTTTATTCCTTCATTTTTATAATGATAATTGAGCTTCGGCTAAGTACACGGAATTTTATTTCAGAAATAACGCAAAAATAGATGTTCGACATCATTATTCTGTAAAACTAAGGGGTCACCTTGTCCCTTAATTCCCAAATTCCCATCTACTGTCTATCTAATTAATGCGCTTTTTGGCAATCATATCTTATTTCTTATTATTTACAGACTGGAAAAAATTCATATAAATCCCATTAACAAAAACTGTCAACGTGAAAAAATATACCACACAATATAGGAACGTCACTGTAATGTTATATTTTTGAAATAAGTTTCTTCCTTCCTTTTACATCTAGAGGAAGGTTCCACAAACCATGCGTTCTTTTGAAGACTTTTACAATGTAGGTTTGAATGTGATCGCATATGTTTTTTCTGTGTTTTTGAGACACCTTGGGTCCTTAGTAATGGGTAAACTTTCCTTCTATTTATTATGATATTACGTTATGAAAAACTGATGGCCGGTAAGGAACCAAAGTCAACAAAATAAGAGTCATTGTGGGAGCGACGGAGCGAGCGTGTTTGAAAATTTTTGCATTTTTGCAGTCCAAACTTGCTCGTTGTCGCTTTATTATATCCGAGTTTATCTGTTTACTGCTCGCTTATTATTCCTTTCAAATTGGTGTAGAAAGAAAACAAGAGCTCGGGGGAAGGGGGGGGGGGGGGGGGGTGTGCTAGACGCCCACCCGAGTACCCAGTACACAGTCACCACATCTGACGCACATACCCAATAAAACTGTATTATAGCGATCTAAGGGACGTAACAGGTGTGTGTGTGTGGGGGGGGGGGGGTGGGGGCAAGACCAACATTTTTCCGGTCAGTGGCATGTACAGATTTTTTTTTCTTTTTTTGTGGGGGGGGGGGGGTGGAAGAAGTGATTTTCCCTGATTCTTAAGCATTGGTTGCTTTACAAAACACATTCCTTCAGCGTAAAACTTGTAGGTCGGGTGCAGAGTCTCCCTGCTGGGGGTCCGGGAGACGGAGCCTCTGGAAGCTCTCGAGATTTAGCCACTTTAAATTGAACATGTCAACTATGTTTTTTTTTTTTATGTGACGCGCGTATGTTTTTATTTACACAACACAATCAAGATGTATGTACATAGGGTGCAGGCTTCAGAGCCCCTTGCCCCTGTCGTGGCTCGGGGACCGAGCCCCCGGAAGCTCCCGAGATTTTAGACATTGTAAGCCTTGGAATTTGGCCCTGTTTCAATCGAAATTAAGCATGGGTGGCTTTACAGAACACATTGCTTCAGCGTAAAACTTAATGTGAGTGGGGTGCAGGGACAGAGCCCCGGGGGGGGGGGGGGGGGGGAGAGCGGAGCCACTTGAAATTCTCGAGATATATACATTATTTTAAACCATGAAGAAGGCTGCTATTTTGAATAAAAATGTGAAATGCCTATATGCTTTACAAAATAAATTGCGCCAGTTCTATGCGGGTAGGCTCCAGGGGCCCACCTTAGGATCCCTGGTGGGGTGCACCGTGCAGGGCAGAGCCCCTGCCGGGGATCTGGGGGAGCTCTAGAGATTTAGACATTTAAACCTTGAAGTTGGCAGCTATTAAAAAAAATAGCATGGCTGGCTTTACAAAACACATCGCTTCACCGTAAAACTTAGAGCCCATCCCGGGGGTCCGGGAGTGAAGCCCCCTCCCCCCGCCCCACCCCCCGAAGCTTTCGATATTGAAGCACTGTAAGGCTGTAAGATTTTTAATTAACAGTGACATGCCCATATACTTTACAAAAGATCATACGCACAGTTTTTCCTGCATGGAGGGGCACAATTCTCCTTAATGGTGCGAGGGTGCGAAGCGCCCGAGTTCGAAATTTTTGCATTTTCAGTACTGAAATTGAGTGATTAGATGCACATTTTGGGGGAATTTCGGGGGCGATTGCCCCCCCCCCCCGCCCTTGCTGCTCGTTAAGCAAACACTTTCGACAATATAAAACTTCTGTCTTTCTTCACTTTTAAAAGGTGTTTACAGTTCTGGTTGAGATGAGGATTTAGCTTTTAACGTTTTGCGAGATATTCAGAAACCACTCTATGAGATGTCAAAGAGCATGCAATTCTAAGGGATATCAAAAGTTTATTTGATGAAAATTGGTTTTGAAATGGCTGAGATATCCACAAATAAGGTGAAACAAAGAGATCCTAATATAAGGCGTGGCCTGCCGTGAGTGGTCCCCCGGGGGAGTAGTCCTCTGGGGGAGTGGTCCCGGGGGGAGTGGTCCCGGGGGGAGTGGTCCCCCGGGGGAGTAGTCCTTCCGGCCAGACGTCCGCCTCCGGGGGAGACGTCCTCCGGGGGAGACGTCCTCCGGGGAGTTGTCAGGTGGGAGTAGTCCCCGGGGGAGTTGTCCTCCGGGGGAGAAGTCCTAGAACCGGTAGTAGAGGTCTAAGTATAACCGTGAGAACAAGTTCTCCTTTGTTCACCAGAGGAGGTCAGAGTGGCGATCGATATGGTTTAACCGGAATTATACAGAGTGGCCCAGAAAGAACTATTGTTTTTACGGACTGCACGCTTATTCAGTCGACCGTTGCTCTGCTTTAATAGTAGGTCTACTGATTATGTAACAATAGGTACTATGCACATACTATGATCCTATATTCTCACTGTCTGTGAATACATGTCTTGAGATGATACGCTGACTTAACAAACAAAAAGTAATGCCACGACGATCTAGGGTTTCGTAAGGTTTAAAGTAGACGAGATCATAATAATGCGGTAACTAAAGAAGTTAATGGATCTGGAACATGTCGTGTGCACGGAAAACTTTCAGAAACAACTGTTCACTAAGGGGACTACAGTGGACAAGGAGTTAAATAATTAAAAGTTTGTTTTTTTTACTCTTCCTCACTGAAAGCAACTTGCGGAGGAGAATTTGCTTCATCAAGACACGCTCACCAAACACAACGTAAGTGGACTCTCTATACTTTATCGTTTATGACATTTTTGTCCATAATGTCTTAAACTTCCTTTATGACTATTTCCCCTTTGCCTTGCCAGCTCTTATCACTCTTGCTTCTATCATAATGCACGTTTATGTACATATTTCACCCTGATGTATAAACTTACTGTGGACGTATACTAATGTGATATCAACAACAATAGATCAAAATCATTGTTTATATATATCATTTATTTTTCTTTTACATAAAAGTTATCTGTCGTTACCATGAATCAGAAGGTAACGATGTCATAACCACACAAATCAATTAAATTGATAAGATAAATAAAAAAAAAAAATAGAACTCACGAGACTCCCACCTGTCTGTATGCGGTCCTCTCCGAAATTCCCTCCTCTGTTTTCAAATGGAATAAGTTCAATCAAGGAGATTCAAGAGAGGGGGCTCGAACTTGCTATAATTTTTCAAACAGTTGTCAGATTTCTATTTATACATATACGAATTCTACAGTTCCATTTGTGCCTTTGATAATTGGGGTTCGATTCTGCCATGTTTCTGAGCCATCCGTAGATTCACTCTTAATGCTAACGTGACATCGGGTGTATTTGTTTGTTTTAAGTATTGAATCAAATGAAACTTCGCCTGATGATGAAGCATTCAAAAAAAATGTCGATTCCATACACATGTGCAAAAATAAAAATCTGAGCTGTATGTTGTAAAAGCTGGGGGGGGGGGGGGGGGGTAGGGTGTGTGGCCGTGACATCCCGGGACGTGGCCAAGATAGGGATGTTCTTGATAGTGTTCTCTTTTGCTTTTATGTGCTCGAAGTTAGAGCAAATCCTGTTTTTTTTTCTACGTTATTTTGGATATACTTTCCTTCTCGAATGTGTTATGATTTTTAGTTACTTTTCAATGCATTTCCGGTACAACAATTAATAATTACCATAATCTTTATGTGTTAAGTGCTCTAAACAGTTCGATACAGTTTGATAGCAAATTATTGTTCATATATAGACCGGCTTTTGGAATACGCAAACTGAATCCTGTTTCTGAAAGAAGCCGCCTCAAGTCTCTATCAACTCATATAATGTCCAGAGTAGTCAATGTATAGCTCCGTGTGTCGAAACATTGATAATGACGCATCTCGCGCTTAGATTTGTTAAAATGCTTTTATGGTCGCTATTTCGTCATGACACAGATTGCCCACAGTGCCGTTTGCTTCATGGATTTTTCCAATACCTACAGCTCATCCTTTGATATTGTGTACTTGTTACTTGTACATAGTTCAGCAAGTTACATTGCATTCTTACCACTATCACATTTTCCTTCTTCATCCCATGCGAATGTTATTAGTTTTGGTACTGTTCACCGGCGGAATGTTATTTCCGAGAATAGCTTCCAGTTCCAAGTGACATATATATATAACAACCAAAGTCATGAGCATGCATTCCTAGTAAACAAGTCATTATGTTACCTGTGTTTGTCTATTTCTAAAAACGGCTAAACAAATTAACGTAAATTTTCTTCCCGTAATGATCAACGGAGTATGTGATTACCAGCCAACTGCGTTCAATTTTTCTTTCAAATTTTCTGACTGTGAAGAAGGTGACAGCACCGACTTTATTATATCCTTGAATACAGAAACCCAAGAATTAAAGCTTGATTTTAGATTCTAACGATGTTTCTGCCCAAAATTCATCCTATGATTATCATTTGGAAAAATATATCAACTCCTTACTTCATTCAAATCCTAAAGATCTTTTTGTTTCACATTTTAATATTGGAAGTCTAAACAAAAAAATTGACCAACTACTTTTATTTGTTAATGAGTTGCAATTCAAACACACTATTATTGACCTCAGTGAAACGTGGTTGTAAAAAGAATTGAATTAAAAGGAGTTAAATTTCTTACCAACAACAGGATTAGGAAAAGGGGTTGTGGAGTAGGTTTCTATATCACACGAACTTTAAATTGTCAGTTGTTACATAAATACTGCATTATTTCAGAATTTTTCGAGAGTATTTTCATTGAGGTTATAACTCCATACAAAGGTAACATTATTTTGGGGTAAATTAATAGACCACCTCATTCCAACCCTTTATTTATTGAGTTAGATCATGGACTTCTCTCTGACATACACTCAGCAAAAAAAGAAAGTAAACACTTTTTCGAATTCATAGTTTTCACAGAAGATTTTGATGAAAATCAATGTATTATATACCATATTAAAGGTAATCTAAATGGCTATCAACCTAGTAGGTCAATATTAAACGAAAATTTACACATAAGCGAACACATTTGTTTTTGTCCTCCAAAGCACAAAAGTAAAAATTGCAAAAATTGACATTTGTCTTTCATTTGCAAACGCCCTTTAAGATAACAATGATAACAAAAGACCAGTTTAATACAATGAGAGACATGAATGAAATAGCAAAAAATTAGTTTTCGTTCTCTTTATCTCTTTATATCCTCAAACAAAATCAAAGTGGGAAACTTAAAAGCGAAAATAAGAATTTTCTGTCAACTCAAACTTCAAATGATATAGGGAGTATAACGGCACAAAGATGATAAAATGAACAGATAATCTTTATTTCTTTCATTCAATTTAGCAGTTTAAGAATTTATGAGACAAATTCAAGAACGAAATATAATTTACAATTTTCCTAATGTGAGAAATTAATTCAAAGTGTTAATATTGCTTCTTCTCTCATTTCATTTGAATTTGGATTTGACAGAAAATTTTTCATTTTCCTCTATTATTTTCAACTTTTATTTGATTTTTTCGGCATCAAAGATATTATTAAGATCATAGATATATTTTCGCGACTGAATTTATGGTTTTTATTGTGCAAAATTTGTCTTTCGTTCTTATTGTAACATGGAGGAACATTTATGCATGACTGACAACTTGTTCATTTTTGCAATTTTTACTTTTGTGTCTTGGAAGAGGAAAACAAAGGTGTTCACTCACCTCAAAGCTTGTCCATGAGAGAACTCTTAGATTTCTTGTTAACTGTAATATTCTTTCGAATTTCCAGTTGGGATTCAGAAAACAACATAGCACTAATACCCACGCTTTATTGACTTTTATTGATAAAGTAGCACATGCTCTTGACGATGCTTCACACACCATCGGTGTCTTTATTAATTTTTCGAAGGCTTTTCACACGATAAGACTATGATATTCTCTTTTATAGTTTAAGCCATTACGGCATTCGCGGGACGGCTTTAGGTATTATGGTATAATGGTTTAGGGATTATCTAACCGATAGAAAGCAGTATGTTTATCTAAATGGGCCATGACGCGAGAAAAGGGCCCTTAGCACCGCTGGGCGCAAACGCCAGAAAACTGCGCGGAAGTTTGACAAAGAAATACGCGCAAAAAAGATCAACTGGCTATAACTACGCGCACACGCATAGACGTATTAAAAAGTGACAGGATTTGGGCAAAACATGCTTTTTTGAATGTCGTAATGGGGTCATTTAGGATTGGAATTTCAGAAAAAGGTTTGCATATCTAAATGCGTCAGAGTTTCTTCTACAATGTGGAGGTGAAACCTCATTTTCGGTATTTAATGCCCTAGGGGCCCTTTTCTCGCGTCACGGCCCAAATGGTCATGAGTCTTCCATGAAATCAGTTTCATGTGGTGTTCCCCTGGGTTCCCTACTCGGCCCGCTATTATTCATATTGTACATAAATGACCTCCAAAATGCTGATCGTCAGAGATCCTTTCTTTTATATGCTTTGCAGATGACACAAATTTATTTCTCTCACATCGTATAATTCTGATACGCTTATTTATATGTTAAACAATGAAATGAAACTTGTTCAGTCCTGGAGTCATGCCAGCAAGTTATCAATAAACATTGATAAAACATATTATACTCTGTTCAGTAACTCCTTGCAATCTATTCATGGTCATGTCCATATTAATGGCATTAACTTAAAGGTGCATGGTCCCCGTGTTTTAGTCAAATGCGTACGCGGGTGCACGGCGCAAGTTTCCTATAGAGACCTACGCTATCGACTTCTTTTGGCGCTTACGCTTTGGCCCACTTTCCCGAGTCCGAAGAAGTCCGATTCACTGTAGTCAGTGGTCCGATCACAGTTCGGCTCATGATTCGGCTGAGAGGGATGACAGATTTAGCAAACTTCTTTTGTGATGTCATAATAACAAGCACATATGCACGCACCCTGGCATTACTACAGACTGCGCGATGCGCAGAGAAGACAACAAAGGCAACGTTACTTAGCAACACCTACGCACTTTACTCTTGATGACAGCTCTACTTCGGTAATCTTCGGCAGTATCATCAACAGCGCCATCTACACTACCGGGACTATGCCCCTTTAACAAAGGTTGACAGTATTAGACTTTTAGGACTGCATATTGATAGCGATTTCTCTTGGAAATCTTACATCAACTTTCCAACCAAAATTTTATCTAGGAATACAGGATTTCTAAACAAACTTGAAGATTATTTCCCCACCAATATGACATTGCAAATTATATAGTCAAGTACATGTATGATTTGCCCTTACCTAAACTATGGAATTCTGGCATGGGGTAACACGTCCCAATCTTGCTTGACTCGCTTTTCCTTGTTCAAAAGCGCGCTATTAGAATAGTTAATAAGGCTGGGTATTTATCTCATACAGATGAATTTTTTCATGGGAACAAAATTTTGAAATTGTCAGATTTGTTTCATTACAATTTAGGGACATTCATATACAAATTGTCCAAAAATGATCTTCCTGATATATATATATATATATATATATATATATATATTGTAGTTGTTCCGCGTATTGGCAGTACTAGAAATAGCAATAATCATTGTGAATATTCGCACTGTTATCCCTGAAGACGAGGAAGGTTCCTCGAAAATTCGGATTATTCATTAAATCAAGATTGGCTATTAATGCATTCCCTGCATTCCTCTGTTGTGACTCTATTATTGCTATATATATATATATATATATATATATATATATATATATATTTGCATATGTTTAAAAGAGATTACTCTATCCATAATTATCCCACCCGCCGACGTGATGCTTATCACCTTCCACGTACCCGAACCATTTTTGCGAAAAAAAAATATGTATACAGGGCAGAAATACTGAAACGATCTCTTTGTAGAACTCTCAGGTTGTTTGTCGTTGTCGAATCATCCTCTGCATGAATTTATTTATTTAATCCCTTACCGTGAAACTGGCCATGCACAAAACTGACAAAGAAAAATGGATTACTATTCATAATCGATTATCATTCTTTTTTAAATCAATAAATTGATAACGTCATATTAACATTACAAGTGTACCTGTGCTTATTTGGACTTATTCCAAATTTGGTTTCGAGCATGAATCACTTGTCATTAAAGTTTACTTTTGTTGTCAAACCAATCACTAAAGCAGCATATCAAATATTTTTCCAAGCTTCGACAACCATCGTTGTTTGCAGTTTTAAAGGTGACTCTATATGCTATTTGAGTAGGGTAATACATAAATATTCAACCTCCCCCCCCAAAAAAAAAAAATGGGAAAGAATTAATTTCTTAATTTCATCTTTTCGGGTTACAATTATTGAGCCGTAAAGTCAATGGACAAAAGGGCGCATTGTATGAACGAATTATCTTGTATTACATCAGATAAATACATTTATAGATAGATAGACAGATAGATGAAGGGTAGAGAGGGGGTACGAAATAAGAAATATTGAATAATCTAAACATTGTCATGATAAGTAGAATAAGAACAACTTTGAATCACAAGTTGTATATATCTTATCCTTTCGGAGGAAATATATTTCCTTTAATCGAAGTGACAATATGCAAACAAGGTAATTTTAACTAATTGAAGTGATGCCATAGGATTTTGTGTGTGTATGTGTGTGAGAGCGGGGGGGGGTGGGGGTGGGGTGTTTGTATTGTAAGTCATTGGTCACAATTTCTATCAACTCATGTATAGTATTTGACCTGTAGTTTCACTGAAATTTTGATTTCAGGAATATACTCAAGCTGCGGTCTCCACAGCGCAGCAAAGGTTGCTTTGCTTGGAATCGCCACGACATTTTCACCACCGTTGCAACAGATCTCACAGTAAGAGACGTGTCAAAGTGTAGCCATGTTTTCTGCGACCAAGGAAAATGCGATATCTTTTCCCTCAAAACGGACACTAAGTGCCGTGTTTTCTGTGCTCCTCTTGGCCGTTATCCTGATTTCATCAAGCTTGGGTACGTGTTGTCTCTAAAGTCCTCTCTTTAACCATCGTGGCATTCATTTGCATTGTAGACAGTGTGCTACGCAAACATGTGACATTTGATAGATTGTACGCTTTCTTGTAAATCCACCAAAAATGTTTTACGTACCATCTTGTCGTAGCATCACAACGTCGAAAAAATAATATGTCGTAGAAGTTCAGTTGTATTTATGGTATTTGTTACATCATTTCAAAATTGCAGATTTTGATTTGTATCACGTGGGAATGTTTATGTTAAACGTTGAATTTTGACAATCCTTCCAGTATATTTACTTCAATGTTTGTTGAAAAGAGTGACATCTATACTAAGCCTATCAATTATACAAGACAAATTAAGTGGATGCCATTATTCATCCTCGTCTGTATACAGTTCTAGCTCGCAAGGTAATTACTTGCGATTGCTGTTATCAGCCCTCCATTCTGGCTTGAGTTAGATTATGTTTGTATGCAATTAAATTTCTAAGTTCTTTTGAGCAATATGTCAAAGCCAATATTGTGAAATCCTACCTTTGATTCTTCTACCGTGATCACTTAAAATATCTTTATGTGTTCACAATGAGCCTCACTCGGGTGACTACATTTTGTTTGACTATATATTGTGACTTTCTTTAGCATCGGCAACTTCAGTCCAATTATGAACATACGACAATTTTTCGTGTATCACATAAATTACGTCTTTATTTATCATTGGTATAAAGGTAAGTTTAACTGGGGTCATCCCACGAGACGGACACCCATGAATCATAAGGTCCATGAGACTGACACAAAAAATAGGTCCATGAGTCATAATCCAACGAGCAATATGGTTCACGAGTCATATGAGCCCATTAGCTCGACACTACGCAGAAAAGGCTCACGAGACCGACACTAAGATCGACACTAGGCAAAGAAAGCCCACGAGACCGACACTACCCAAAGAAGACTCACGAGACCGACACTAGGCAAAGAAGGCTCACTAGACCGACACTACGCAGAGAAGGCTCACGAGACCGGCAGGTGAACAGCGGCATCTACATGCCAATTACAAATATACCTGTACAGGGTGTTCCATGAAGGGGAAAATAATATACTGGCGGATGCAATTTCGTCACGCTATCGAGCAAAGATATCGTAACTAATTGAACAGCACCATCTACATATCAACGACATTTATGTATTTCTACACGTTTGGCTTTTAGGGGACAGGTCTGTCACGCTACGGGATGCGACATTGTTACCGATTGTTTTCTAAAGTAAAATTTTACTCTCCATTGAACCCCCCCCCCCCAAGAAAAAGACAACGAATAAATTAAAGAGGTCTCGTGAGCCTTTGTGCGTAGTGTCGAACTCATGCGCTATATAACTCGTGGGCTTATTTTACTTGATGTCGAACCCATGGGCTTTGCTTATTCAGTGCCGAACTAGTGGGCTGGGGCTGCATAACTAGTTGGCTAATGACTTGTGACCTGTATGACTTGTGGGCTGTATAAGTCTTGGGCTGTGTGACTCGTGGGTGTCGGTCTCGTGACGTGCACCCATTCAACTGTGATGTTTTGTGTATTACTTAAATCCCTACTTTATTTTGCATTGGTAAGTTAAGTTTAATTATGAACATTGTATCATATGTATGCATTACATAATTTCATCTATATTCTCGACATCATGTGTTATCGCAAGTTTCGTCATATTTCGTCATTGACACAGTGTACAAAATGTAACATTATTACTATGAGGTGTGCGTTCTACAAGTCTAAGCTTTTAGTACAGTCCTCATATTACACGTTTTTTAAATATATTTCCTTGATTTTTTTTTTCATTTGACCGTCTTGTGTTAGATTTATCCTCGAGACAAAATGGAGTGTAAAATTTTACGAAAATATGAATATAGGACAAAAATGCAAAAAAAGTGAACGCATATATCTCCCTATCTCTCTCTATTTTCAGTTTATTAGCGAATCACGAGACAGCAACTCACTGTAACATCTCATAAAGGAACGTGGTCTATCAAATCTAGGAAAATGAAGCTGAAAAGTTAGTTGGCGATCATTCCTTAAAATATTCAACGATTTCAAAATGAGTCTCAGTCAAAATGTATTTAGTCGTGATTTTTTTTTTCATGACTATCAATCGCGGCGATGATAATGATGGTAAATATTGATATGTATCTCAATGCTGATAAACAACGTAATTGATGCTGATGACTATTAAAGAAGAAAAGAGAACGGAGGTAGAGACACCAGTTGTAATGCTGAATCTTGAACCTTTTGCAGATTCCTGGTATCACAAACACGATCATTGGACGAGGGGTCTTGCGATCGCGCAAAAATCCAGTCGACCGCAGGTTAGTAATCAAAAAACGGAATCACTTGAGGTGCTTCTACGCCGACACTTAAACTATCGGCCCAATTCGCACTCCTAATAATTAATTGATATTTTGTTATCGTAAGCAAAAAAGGCGTTGAATTTTACCTTCATTAATAGAATGCACACAAACAAAATAGAACAGCAGAGAGATGGACAAAAAACCATAATTTTTCTACATTTGGAAAAGTTTTCACGAAATTATAGCGCCTGTCTCAGAATGATGATTATTTTCTATCAAATCTAATTATGTTTCCACACACATAAATTATAGCACAAGTTTTCACGAAATTATACCGCCTGTCTCAGAATGATACTTTCTATAAAATCTAATTATGTTTCCACACACATAAGTTATAACACAATACAGACTTTTTTTTTTCAATGTACCAGAGAGCACGTATAATACATCCCTTGAAAATCATTATTTGTAAACCATAGCAAATTTTCTAGAATTTGCAGGAGTAGATGCGATTGCAGTTGTAATTATTACTAGATATGATGGATCCAAATAACTTACAAAATGTAATGAGTAATATGAAGTAGGCTTATCTCAAAACCGCTTTTTTATCGGTCATCAATCTTTTTTTTTTACTTTTAAAGATAAAGAGTACCCGGGATTACCACTATGTCATTACGAACTACAGATATTACTCGTTCACCTAATGTTGTGCATGTTGCATGAATTGACACTAAAAATTGATATGACAGTACATAGAATATCTATGTCTCACCTGCAGTCAAACTTATACAAGAGTGTTCCCATCTAATAATGGATTTCTGTTCAATTGAACTAGCAATGATGTCTGCCCTCATAGTACTACGGAGAAGAAAAATATCTTAAATAATAGTATTGTATTTAATGAATCGCTCAATATCATTTGTATTACATCTTTAACACCGATCTGGAAGCTGTGATTGAATGATAATCATCAGTTCTTCTAATTTGTTTGTGAGCAAAATCAAAATTTTATGAAAACATTATGTGACACCTAAAAATACAAATCGATTTTTTAATGTTTATGAATTTGATGAAAACCCTACGATATATATTTTCTTCGAATTGTGTTTTGTCATTTAAAGTTATTTTGAGCATAAAATGATGCGGTAAGTTCAGCTTCTCTCTCTCTCTCTCTCTCCCTCTCTCTCATCAGCCTATGCCAGAGACGAAAGAAGGAACCATTACAGAACCGACTGATCTTCAGGCGAAAAGACGAGATCATTTGAGGAAGGCCTGTTCTCGTCTTGGATTCAATTCTCCAAAAAACTACACCACGATCAGCAACACACTACATCACCCCAAACAAATGTTAGTATTTCCTAAGTACAAGTTAATGTACTGTGTTGTTCCAAAGGCAAGCTGCACAAGCTGGAAGCGACTCTTTGCTGTTCTCCATGGGGTTGTTGATGACGTCGACGAACTCAAGCATCCACACACATTTTTCCGCAAACATTTCACATGGATGAGCCAGCTGTCACTTGCAAAGAGGAAAAAAGTATTAAGGACGTACACAAAGTTTCTTTTCGTTCGGAATCCCTACTCTAGGATTCTTTCAGCTTACAGAGACAAATTTACCGATTCAGTAAAGAAGCCCTCTTGGACTTTGACTGCTAGACAGTGGCTCAGGGAGAACACATCAGATCCTCCGCTAAATGGGTCCAAGGTGTCCTTCCCTCAGTTTGTCACATACTACCTGCAGGCTTTGCCAAAGAACATTCACTGGGAGGATATGAACAAGCTCTGCGATCCGTGTACCGTTGACTACGATTTCATCGGTTACTATGAAACTCTTAAACCTGATTCAGATTACATACTGAATTTGACAAGAGCGCCGAAGGGTACGAGCTTTCCGGATCCTCAAAAGGTGCCAACGCATAGTTCCAGTGACGACATTCTGGGGAGATTCTACTCACAGCTTTCCGATGAACAGCTCAAGTGGTTATCAGAGAGCGAAGGATTAGTAACTGACCTAGAACTATTCAATTATTTCATGCCGGAAGCAATAAAGAGGGAAATATAGAGCAAAGCATTAAATTTATCAGTAATTTAAAGGCCGTGTCACACCATAACGCGAGCTTGTGGCGAGGAGGTAGTTTCCAGCACGTAGAAGATTTTCAGCGGGCGAACAAGAATGTTTGCAATTTTCATTCATGCCTTGTCATACCGTACGGGGGAACTTCTGCGGCTTGACTTGCGGGGAAACAATTTACTCCAAGGAGCTCTCCGCAGTTGGTCCGCACCTGACAGTATCTAGCGCGTAGATGCCCGGAGGTGCTCACGCAAGTCCGATTTAACCGCAGCCAAGTTTTGAGCATGACCAAAACTTTTTCCGGGTGAGTCGCGGGAATGCCCGTAGAGGTCCACGCAGAACGCCAGTAGGAAACCCTTAGCGGCAGTACTTCCCAGGCAATTCCCACGCAGGTACTTCGCAGTCCCGTATGCAGCCAAGATAATGAAATTCTGTGAGATTTCAGCCATTCCATTAGAGGAATTCCTTCACTAAGTTGTCAGCCCCCACGCGACTGGTACAAAGGTCACACAGTATACTCGCAAGTATAACGCGTCCAGCAAGTAAGACACATGCGCTGACTCGCACAAATCCTTTTCCGCCCTCAGGAATGTCCGGTATGCTAGAAAATCTCTACACGTAACAAGCCCGAGTAGCTTGCCCGGAAAGGTGTGACAGGGCCTAAACACGGTTGCGGGTAAAAAAATATGCGTGCGCACCTCCGGGCGACTACTTTTGAGATACGTGCTAGGTACTGTCATGTACGGATATCTACTGGGACCTCCGGGTAGTCAAAAATTTTCTTTGCAAGTCGCACGCAAGGCTTGTGTGACACGGCCTTTAATAACATGTAGGCATGCAGTATGTCCCCTCCCCCCCCCCCCAAAAAAAAAAAAAACAATCAGGTTTTCGCATTGATAACTCCTTACATTATTAAACTGTCTAAATGCTACTTCACGGTCTTAAAATATAACATTTTAGCTCTATCTTGCTGAAAATCCCATTCGATTTGGTTAAGCGGTCACAAAGAAATGTGGATTGTTGTAAAGCGTATCATGAGTCTGATTCTTCCGAGTTTTGTGTGAATACAATAGTCAGAACTTGGAGGGAAGAGATTGCCGACATCCTTTACAAAATTCCTCATTTCTCTGACCACTGAAGCAAATCGATTGGGGTTTTCTGGAGGATGTGGGCAATGAGTTGTAGTTTCATTTCACACTCTGAATTTGTATTTAGATTGATTCAATATTTTTAAAGATATTATGGCGGAGGGTCCCGTCGTATTCTCTTTTCTTTTTTTTCTTTTTTGGACATACGGTATATGTTATCTTAGTACTGATCCAGGAAGGCGAAGTTGCTGGAGGATACTCTGCATCTCGGCAGCGTTACTTAGTCGCTTCGTCACACTGATTGTGTGTGTGTGTGTGTGTGTGTGTGTGTGTGTGTGTGTGTGTGTGTAATATATTATGGGCAGTACTTGTAAATAATGGGTGTTTTGTGAATGGATAGTTAGGCTATCTGTTTGTGTTGTTTTCGCTCGATCAGTTCCAAGAGAAAATAGTCGTAAAATGTGTACATAACTTGGCTGTGAAGATAAAAGTCTATTCACATTCTCAACACATGGTGCTTCTGCCCACTCTCTTCCCTAGCTGTCTTCCATTCGTTCTCCTGTCTGCATCATAAATCCGTGTACCAGTCGTATTCTCCCTCATGGAACAGTCTTAGTGTTGCCACATATTAAAGGACACTGTGATTCACAGTGTAAAACACAGTGTATTCTGTCACACTATGGTTACCTGTGAAATTGGGACATGGGTAATGCTGTGTTGTTATCATACTGTGGAAATCACAGGGTGGATACTGTGGTAGGTAGGTTGACACAGTATGTCAAACTGAGGCATCCCATACTGTGTTATCTACCACAGTCGCTTACACTGTGTTATCTACCACAGTCGCTCACACTGTGTTATCTACCACAGTCGCTTACACTGTGCTATCTACCACAGTCGCTCACACTGTGTTATCTACCACAGTTTTTCGCTCTGTGTTATCAACCACAGTCGGAAAAAAAAAATCTGGGACAATCAGCTCCCTTGAAGGAAACCAAAACTCAAAGAGCAATGTGAAATGAGTGAAAGCAGCAACATTCGCAGAACACATCAGTGAAAGTGTGAGGAAAATTGGACAATTGATGCAAAAGTTATGAATTTTTCAAATTTTGGTTTTGGAACCTCTGGATGAGGAGACTACTAGAGGTTATGACGCCATGTGTGGACAACAATATAAAGAAAACATAAAGGGAATTCCACAAAAATTAATTTTTTCATGAAAATTACACATTCCGTCAACTTGATACAGACATACGTTTTGTGTAGTAATTATTCCCCCTGCTTTCTGAAAGCGATTAGTCAAGTGCTCTTTCATTATGGTAGAAAAGTGAAAGACTCACTCAATCCACATTTCTCTTTTGGTTTTGGATTCCTTTAAGCATGCTAAGTATATCATGAACATGAATCTAAACATTTCACAAAAGTTTGTTGTTCAAAGAAACACCGAGGAATTTAGTGGAAGTATCTTTTGTAATGGGAATATCATTCAATATATATAGGATGGAACTTTAGAACACAACCTTGAAGAGAAACCTTGAAAAAAAAATGTGTCGTCGTTTTTAAGATGACATTTTGTAACGCTGTACTCGTATCACACGAGATCATTTTGCATGCCATTATCAGCCAATTTTCAATTCAATTTTATCTAAGTCAACGGCTTGTTATATAAAGAGGCTGTATGAACGACGACTATAAGTTTACATTTCAAGAGTACAGTCTGGAATAGTTCATGATAGAGAGCGTATACCATAATTAGAGCACATTAATGTAAGATACGACTTCTCTGTGATGATAAATTTCACATTGTGCTTAATCAATCAAAAAGTAGCAATCGGATATTAAAGTACTAATATTCTCTGTCTCATTCCTTCAGAATGTAGTGAGACCTGTTCGTAATAATCTGCGCACTAAACTTGATTGCTTTAAATCGTCTTATGTCTCGTTTACACCAGATATACAAGAAATGAGGTTTTTTTTAAAAGTATGATTTAATTCCATCACCGACATCATTTTGTTCTATCATGTATACTTATAATATATGCGTAATATAATGCACGATAGCGTACATACATATACATTCAACATGACTTCAATGTAACTTTTACATAACAAAAGCAACACTTATTATGTGAATAGACATCATTGCAACTAAGTATAATCATGTGCATAATGTATGTGTCTAGGTATATACGAGTTGATCTGGCAAGACTAATATCGGGAGGTTTTTATCATCTCCTCCCCTTCACTTCTTCTCTCTCTCTCTAACCCTTATTCCATGAGCATCATGTTGGACCCTCTTGTTTTTCTGCATTGTAATGTTATTCGTTAACGGTTGCCAAAAGGTCAAGCTCTGTGCTTATTCTTGGCAATCGTTATGTATGCAAATTAAGATGTAACTCATGTAATTATATTATAGATGTATTGTATAATTGACAAAAATGATGATAATTGCTGAAAGTATTTACACTTCTGTTCTTTTGAACTATGTTAATGAAATAGCAGAAAATTGATGCATCTGAAAAAAAAAATGGTACACAAAGAATAAATCAAATCAAACAAATCAAATCGAATAATGTATATACAGTACAGTACATACATATTATATGCGTATATAAACTTTTATAAAGTTTGGAAATCTGACTTCAGTTGTAAATTTCTCCAGTTTGTAAGCACTATTCAATACATGCTTGATATCAATGGAAAAATGATTAAATACTCTTTGAAATGATATCCTACTCATTATGATTATGCTATCAAGTAAAGGGCTGTACTCAAAAGTGTCTGATAAGGTCTGCATTGAAAAGCTGCAAAATGAACAAGAACGGTCTTTATGAATGAGAATGGTCGTGAAGAGTGAATAGAGAACATGTTCGTTTGTGTTATGTCTTTTGTTCGCAACTGGTCAGCCACGAAGGCAAATTTCAATAGACATCTTAACTTCACATTCAAGTTTTCAGTGGTGCAATGCCAGGCAATTTTGATAGCTCATCAAGTTTTATGGTTGTACATCATGCCACGTGTAAGCAATGTTCAAAAAGCCCGCGCCATAGGGCAAATTGAAGCTGAGATGCTTCAAAAAGATGACAACGCAAGACCACATAGAACAAGACTTGTGCGCAACTTTCTCGAGAGAGAGGGCATCACTAGAATGGACTGGCCTGCATGCAGCCCCGACCTCAACCCCATAGAACATCTTTGGGATCAACTTGACCGAGCTGTGGGGAAGAGGGTCACAAATGCAACGACATTGGCAGGACTCCTGCAGATACTTGTTGACGAGTGGAACGCCATTCCTCAGCAGCGGAATCACGAAGCTAATCAACAGCAGCATGAGGACACGGTGCCAGGCGGTGGTGCAAGCACTTGGGTCGTCCACCAGATACTGAGTAAACATAAAGTATAGACAAAATAACGCAAAATGGAAAAAAAATAGAGATGAAAGTCCAATAAAACCAAGACCATGCCATTTCACTTCTTTATGTCTTTGTTGTGGTTAATGTGGTGAGGTTTTGTGAGATGGTTTAAGTCATGATCGTTTGTATTTGTGTGTGTGTGTGTATGTTTGCTTATCTGTTTGGTTGAACGCATACATGTTTCACTCCATAAAAATGCTGATGTTACAGCAAATGAACACCAAAGAAACAATGGGGAATTCACTCATAACGAGGAAACTCCATTAGGGACGTCAAAAATTGGGCCAATTTGCAGCTTTTAAATTCTGACTTTACCTCATATTTGTAAGCACTGCACCTCCATGTATGCGATAATCATAACAAGTATGGTATCATTTTAAAGAGAATTAAACAATCTTTGTGTGGTACTAAGCACAAATAAATCATTTCTAAGGAAAGATGAGAAATGATTAATCAAACTCAGATTTTTAAACTTTTTTGAGAGGTTTATATACAACCATGTATATTATATTATATCATATCGAGAGAGAGAGAGAGAGAGAGAGAGAGAGAGAGAGGTATAGACTAGTTTTATAGGTAGGTAGATGGAACAGTTTGCCAGAAGAAAATAAAGTCATTGACATAAACAAGAAGGAAATCCCTGAGAGCATCCAACTAGTAGAGCAAAAGGGTTGTAAGTAAAACCAGAAAAATATTTGCAGTCACGATACTGCAATGCGCTGGCGTGATGGAAATGGAACTATCATGTACCATGATGTGTCATTTTTGCTTGTGTTTCTTTGTTCGGCATCAAACGACGAAAAGAGACAAGAGCTTATAACCGCCAACGCTTTGATGTCGTAGCAAGCATAATTGATGTAATACATAGCGATAGGACACAAATACCAACGTATTTTTGTGCACAACATTGATGATATTGATTAGGAAGCAAAAGACGAAGAATCAGTGTGAAATCCCATACCGACTGAATGAGGATACATACAGGATGCCGAAAGGAGGATTATACTATCGTCGGAGAAGATTCCTCTCACATTCTCCCCTTACGTGCTGTAATTCTTCAGCAACAAAAAGGCAACCTAAAAAAGAACAGAATTAGAATAGATGAAGAACAAAAATGTTGAGTGTTCCAGAGAATGTATACCTAGATGTCATTACAAGTGGCAGCCTTAAGAGTTTGACCCCTTTCAGCAAATTGAATGCTCTTTCTCCCCTGCAATGCTGTGTATATTCATCCCTTAGCTTTCCGTTGTCTAATTTTCTGTTCTCCATTTGCCGACTTCTGATGTCTTCATTCCCCTGTGACACAAGAGATTATGGTACGCAGAAGCTGTCTTGGCTCTACTGACCCTCTCTCAAAAGGGGGCTTGCTATTAAATCCCCATGACTGCGGGATACAATTTACTCTGACAACTAATGTTGCTTTTCAGCGGATATTCACTCATTCTTTCTGTTCTGTTTGTCTGTTTGTCTGTTTTACACACACACACACACACACACACACACACACACACACACACACACACACACATACACTCTCACATACACAGAAACACACACACTCCTCCTTTCTTTCCTTGTCGCATGATGTTGATGTGATTTTCTGCACGTAAATAGAGCGTCTTAACCTTCTTGAGACCACCATTATATCAATATTCAACTGGGTTTGCGCTTGAGAAGTCTTACACCTCATGGCTATATCTACAAAAGGTCAAAGGTATTTCTCCCCTCCCCCCCCCCCCCCCCTCTCTCTCTCTCTCTCTTTATGGAGTAATCAGGAATTAGTCTATCTAGTCGTTACTTATACTTCAGAAGTTCCTCAATCGATTTTTTTGAGTTAACATACTTTCAAAATTTCGCTGCCATGTATACATATTAACTACATAAAAGAAACTCCATCTAAACGATACACTGTCGTTTGTTTCTTTTTGGGGGGTTTTTCGTAGAAAGGACAATATTTTGTTGGTCTAACTCCACACCAATGATAGTAAAGTTAAGTAACAGTTCAAAATGTTTTTAACGTCAATTTCGCTCTGGAAGCTCCTTCCGCTTTTCTTCCTATAACGTAAACGTAGATAGGAAGAAAGCTGCCTATAGGCTCTATTATTCCATAATCTCTCCGACCAGGAGCAGACGTATACCCTTGTGTGTATGTCTGCTTCAGAAACGGATTTTAATCTAACATCCTGGTCGCTGATGAAGAATGCGATGACTAACCTGTTTGGTGTCTGTTTCTAAATCATGCGCTTTCCTCGCCAGGATAAAGCGTTTTTAGATCTATTGCCATTTTAGGTTTTTATCACACACACACACACACATATATATATATATATATATATATATGTATATAATATATATATATATATACATATATATATGTGTATATATATATATAATATATACATATATGTATGTATATATATATATATATATATATATATATATATATGTATATATATATGCCTTGTCGCTGCTAATGTAAAGAATTCAACAAGCAGATGTGAGTTACACATACACAATGACAAACCGAATACAAACGAAAGAAAAGCATTTTCCCGTGCTTTCCCCCATATGAAATACAGCATGAACACAACAGTATATGAACACAGTGTGAACAAAGTGTGAAATCTTTTCACGCTGTAAAATACGAGCGTCTCAACGTTGTGAATACATTGTGGATAATCAATTCCAAGTGTGAAACAGAGCATCAATATGTAAACTCTCTGTGTAAAACCACAACACAGTCTAAAACCATCTTCACAATGTTAAAGTTTATTTATTTCCCAATACCTCGTCCAGATCCTATCGGTGTTGCTTAGAACAACGTACTATATCCGTCACCTAGAGTGGGCAGAATATCATTGAATACATCACTTCAATATAATAGAGAAATCTTTTTGAGCACAGTTATGTCATATACCGCTCAATTTGTAAAACCAACGCCGTTTTAAAAATGTCCGATGTAGCAATTTATTTGGAAAAGATTGGCACTTTGAGAATGGCATCACTTGTGGCCATGACAGAGTTAAATGTGTGGGATATTTTGATTAAATTGGAAAGCATCTTTGAATGTCTGGTTTACATAATTCCAGACAGTTTCTTTGCAAAACTACTGCATCTGAACTGTAATATTACGACGGGGTGTTTAAAAAATGATAAGAAGAGGAAAGTGTTGTTACAGCTAATCCCAATGTGCACGTCAAACTTTGTATAAAACAATTCTATCATACAAAAACACACATACATTATATATACATACGCCTCAAAGTCGCCCCTCAGGAGATTATAGTCACCCACTCCTACACGACTATAGACCAATTTCTGAGAATCGCTCTGCACCTTTCTTCATCAGACTGCATATTGTTCGTTTTCCATTTGTCCTAATTCAACGTATGTTTTCATTAATTTCTTGCCCATTTCATACATCATTTTCCTTTACCCCCCACCCTTCTCCATCACATGGCACACGATGTAAGTACGGTGCGATGAAAGGCGTATATATACCAGATGATCACCTTTCCGTCCAGCCTTACGCCCGTGCGAACAGCGTGCCGGCAACACGTATACGATGAAACCAGATCATTTGTCTACCAATGGCATTGAACTATTTGCCAAGGACGCTTAATGACATTGCATGTAAAGTCAACGAGCAGAAGATCGTTGTATCTGGTGCCTGTAAACATAGATATACTCATACGTATACACCGTACACATTATTAGTCGCTGAAGTTGCAAAACCTTTTATCTCATATGTTGGTGAAAAATCTCTTATTTTTTACTATCGTTATTACAATTGTCAGATAATTAGTTAAAGTAATATCCTGTCCAAATCCTAGTCCTCCTACCCACAAAATGAAGTCACTATGGCATGTACAAGGAAAGGTGATCCCACCCCCCCCCCCCAGTACTTTGGCTGCCATGTTGTTGTTTCCTTTTTTTTTCGCTCTCTCCTTTAGACATTTGCCATTTTTTCGATACGAGGTTTTGTCGCCCTGACAGCTGTAACAACATGAATATAAGGCTAGATTTGGGATTACCAACTGTAATCACCTGATTCTATCGCACATTATGCTTGCATATACAGTGTATGTTGAATGTATAACCCTTTACAAATTTATTTATTTATCTATTTATGTATGTATGTATGTATGTATGTATGTATGTATTTATTTATTTATTTATTTATTTATTTATTTATTTATCTATTTATTTATTTATTTATTTATTTATTCATTTATATAAGTGTTGCTGACAATGCAACAAATAGAAAGTGTAGAAAGCTACGTCTGTATCGTTGGAATACTATTTCACACGCCTATATAATCATATGATATATGTACACTATCGCATAATATTCCTCTCCATATCATCACACGCACACACCCACACATACACACACATACGCACACATCATATAAACACCCACACACAAACACACATCAACAAACATACATAAAAAAATCCATGAAAGCCAAACACACGGATAAAACAAGTGGACAATAAGTAATAATTCCAGCGAGACTGCGGTAGATCTACAACTCGACTTGTATTTTGACTTCAGAAACTGCAATACTGCCAGTCGAAGGTGGCGCTGTATAATGGTAGCAGACGGTCATGATTGCTGAACGTTTTCAAAAGAAATGAAATCGATTTCCAACTAAATTTTACAGCTGCTGAAGTTGATTATCCTCCTTCTGTTATCGGGCTGGTACCTTCCATCACGTTGCATCATCACAATAAATCATCATCATTGTTTCAATTAAGTACGGCGGTGTCAGAAAATATCACAAAGAATGTACGGGTTCCAGTTTTAGTGCCATTATGGAGCACTGTGAGCGCGAACCGACAAATTCTATCCATATCTCTCAGTCTGATTTGGCGCGTTTTCCCGGCGTACCGCTGGATGGGAAAGTCCAGAGAAGGGCCAACTGTGTGATGCCAGACACCATCCCCGGCACACTTGGTATCTTGGAAGTAGAGCGACGGAGAAAAATGAAATAGAGGGATATTATCATAATAATGTAGTATTATCTATAGTTGTGACGGAGGAATGACTGCAGCCTGCTCGCAGACGTTGCAGTATGTTCACTTTGCCTTTAATTCTCCCGAGCTTTCGACCGAGTTACAGGTCTTTTTCAAGGACTTGGGACGTAAACAAAAAAAGGAACCAATTTGCAAACATTTTAACAAAAATGTGAAAAATGTGGAAAAAATGTTGAAAAACATGTGACATATTTGGAGGGCTACACATTATATGAAGTGCAGGTTTATGCCAATGAAAAAAGCTTTTAACCAGAACGGTGAAGCCTAGCTTAAACGACAAAGAAATTAGAATAAAGTGTAGGCTTTTGAGCGTCATGACAATTGATTACTAACAAAATGAATACAAATGACGTAAGTATGTGCCATTATGTTTACCCATGACAAACAAAGAAAGAAAGGATAAAACAGAAGAAGCAGCGATCAAAAATACATTTGACGTTTAGGTTAACAGTTATCCTGGAGACATCCATTAACTCTTCAATTTGTTTACTTTCATTAACTCTATATTCTTTTCACCATATGAAGTCAGTACAAGGTATCATTGGGTGTCATAAGTAATCACTAGTAAAGAGCATTCTTTGGTCACTATACCTGTACGTAAATATCTTCGATGAGCGCTCCGTATAAAGTCCAGGCAAGTGACGTCACAAACATGGCGACGGCCATGAGAGCCGAGAAAGATTCACTGCTGCGTTCTCTGATAGCCGAGCCCTGTGATGGAAAGATTGTAAAATTGTACGCAGACGATCTCAATGCTGCAGTAAAGTTGTGTGTTGATTTTGAGAAGTGGACGTTTTTAAAGTACACACTTATAAAGCAAACTGGACTACCGTTATAAGTATGATAAGAGAACTCCTCACCATTGTCATGTTAATGGGATGAAATCACTTGGTAGTGCTGAGAGTAACCAGAACTTACGGAAAAACTGATATCATAGTCGTCTTAACTCTTACTTCCCGGAAGATGGTTTAGATTTTTGTTTTAATGTACAGATGGTTTGCCTCATTGTTCCATAGAATATTGTTGAGCTTTAAGTCAGTCGCATCAGCACATCACTGTTAATAGACAGATTCACTTAGCCAAATCTAAATAAATGAAAGTGAATCATACATAAGATGTATAATTTGTACCAACCATTGCATGGAACGTGCGTTTCATTTCGGCGATACCCGATCTGTGTTCTACAATCTTTTTAAACGTCGAAGACCAATATCGTGTTAAAGCACAAAATAGAACAAAATCATATAATATCACTGGTTAAGTCGAGTTTGAATCCCTAGGAGGAGAACTAACCAGTTCGGCAAGCGGGGAGACGTTGGTGGCTAGCACCATGATACAAGTGGTCAGTCCCAGCTGGTTCTCCACCAAGGCTTCGTCTTTGATCACGTGGTTGAAGTAGACGTAGAGACCCAATAGGAATGTGATGCCGTAAACGGCTTGTTGTCTAGCTCCAGCCTATATGATACACAATGAAAAAAAAAATAAAAAAATAGAGAGCAGAACCTATGCAGATATCTCATCTACGTAGTTCCTGCTCTGTAGAGGTCATGGTAAGCATAAACAGTAGTGACAATTATAGTAAATGTGTGTTTTCAGCCTGAATTTAAATGATTTGATAGTTGGGTATTTCCTAATTTCTAAAAGTATGCTATTCCATAGTTTTGGGGCCTCACATGCAATATAATTCCGTCTCCTCATGCTATTGCTGTTTTGCATGTTGGAATCTGTAGAAGAGAAGGGGATGCATTATTGATTACAAATTATTGAAAGACAATTTAGTTGGTAAAAGAGTAAAAAAACAACAACCTGCAATGAAATGCAGTTATAAACCAAGAGCAACGAATATCTTCTTGCCACAAGATCTCGCCACAAGTAAAGTTCGTCTAGATTATTAGTTACATCTCGTATCCTGTGGTATTCAGATTCCTTTTTGGATTTACGAAATTACACTGGAAAAAGAATTATCAAAATGTTAATACAAAAAAGTAAAATACTAAAAAGCTCTATACGATACAGATAATGAGATCTTTGTAATCCTTGTACCTGTTTTGTTTATTCGGATATTTCTGGCATTAATTTCTGAAAATCTGATGATGTAAACTTTAAAGCCCCTTGCTAACATTCGAAATTTTGCAGATGAGGAAAAAAAAGAAGCTTTAGTGCTTCAAAATAGTTTAAAATATGAGTTAGGGATAAAAATAACCAATCTGAAAATTTCAATCAACATAATAAATGTTAAATATCATACCAAAAACAATTTCTACAATAAACCGTCCTCGTGACCGTTTACTGAGAAAATTAGTGATATCTCCCTAAATATCATTCCCGCTTTCTTTTGCGAATTATTTGTACTTTAAGGAGTTTTGTGACACAACTGATAATTTGAACATTATTTACTCACTGTTCCCAATGTTGAATAGTGGCTTTTAAGCCCTACAGTTCTTGATTAAGACATTTCAAGCTGATCTTATACAGTCCATTGTTTGTGGTATATCTTTTAATGTTGTTCATTGATCCAAGAAACATTCCTGTTCAATACCTGTTGAATATGTTCATTTCCGATTAATAAGTGTATAGAGACTATTACAACTGAAGATTGAACGATGTTACGCAAATGGAGATACCAAGCTAAGGCTAGGACCTTTATTCCATCAATGTGTATTCTACTTACCTTGTCTTTGGCACATAGAAGATATGCCAGGACGTAGAATACGTGGAGTACAGATCCCACAACGTTGACAACTATCATTGTAAAATCATCTTTGAGGATACCATACCACAGGCAAGCGATGGCACTTTTAACGAGAGGTAAATGAAATGGTATAGAAGTCTCGTTACACTCTGTCATAATCTCAACGTCACTACTCCCCATCCCCCCCCCCCCATTGCTCTCTTTCTGCCCTAATGATTGATAGCAGCACGGAGAATGATTTCAAACGGTTATGTCCCTTCTTGCGACAGTACTTAGAGAATTTATTTAAAAGTCTTCAAACTCTATCAAACTTAATGCGTGTAATCATATCGACTGCAAATATTTCGACTCGTCACCGAAAGTGTAACTCGATCGCACTGTCAATAACATCGTTACCGTTTCTTTTATCTCATAGCCACATCTCCCCTCCCCTCCGACGGTCAGTTAGGCCCTACCCATTGCTTACAGAATACTCGATGACACTTACATTGGGGTCGTCCCACGAGACCGACGCCCATCAGTCATAGGGCCTACAGGCCACAACTTCGACATTGAAAAAAGGTCCATGAATTATTCATCCCACGAGTCATGCAGCCCATGAGTTCGACACTATAGGTAAAAACAGCCCACGAGGTCGACATTATACAGCACGGGGTTTAATGTGTCGGTCTCGTGGGCCTTGTTTGCAGGGGGTATCTCAGCGGGCTTGAAACTAGTTCGCGACTAGTTTGCTACTCCAGATTTTGCTAGTTGCAGAGACGTCTCCGCGACGTCTCCGAGACGTCTCCTGAAAATTACAGAGTCTCCGAGGAGTCGCAAGAAATTTAAACATGTTCGATTTTTCGCGAAGTCTCCACGACGTCTCCGAGACGTCTCCATCAGTTGCGGAGACGTCGCGGAGACTAATAATATCCGCGACTGTTGAGACGTCTCCGCGATGTCTCCGCGATGTCTCCGAGACATCTCCGAGACGTCGACGAGACATGCTGGAGACCAGAAAAACTGGTGAGAGGTTGGTGAAATACAGCCTTAGTGTCGAAGTCATCGGTTTCGATGGCCCATGGGCAGTCTACTCGTGGACTTTCAAATATTGAACATATTGCTGCACCCTATAAAGAATATTCATGCGTCCAGCCATGAATTCAGTTGAGATCTACTGGATTCCTTTACATTTATTACCAGGAAGTGATCAACCTGAAAGAGGTGGTTGACATCTTCATTACCCAAAATGCAAGAGAGATGATGCTGAACTTGGTATAGATAGTGGGATAGGACAATTCAGTTTGTATAGGCACGAAGAAGATCAGGGACTTTTTATTCATGGATGATGTTTGTGTCAAACCAACAATCGTTATTGTATCAGCGGTGGAAGATACATTGCTGTTTAAGTTCAAATAAATGTACCCCTCCGAGACCTTTCCACCCTCGGTTGCTTCATTCCCTAAGAAAGGTCCGCTCTTTCCAACTTTGACTTCCCCCATGCCCCCATAAACATGGGTAGGCCTATATGGATACGTGTATAGTTTCAAAACAGACTTTTATAAATACATACATCTGACTCATCGTTCATGAGCAAATCCCGCATCAATGCAAACAAACAAATGGAAACTCACTCACGACAACACACGGGTTTCAGGAAGAACTTTACGTGCTTCAACCATGTAGGAACAAATCACTTACTTCAGAAAACCAAGCAGGAACGGCAGAAATGGAGTGTTTCCCGTAGTACCAGACTTGATGATAGGAATAAAAACTGGTCTGAAGACGAAACAACAAGAAAAAACAAACTCAGTTCTTGTGTGCGAGTGAGTAAGTGTGTGTGTGTGTATGTGTGTGTGTGTGTGTGTGTGCGTACGCGTATACTTTGTATATGATTATGTGTGTTTATGGGATTATAATTTGGATATGATAATTGATAGTCTCTCAGTGGTTTCTTATAGTTTTTATCTAAACAAACATAAACAACAACTCAAAAGCAATCGGAAAAAAAAAAAAACTTAGTCGAGGTCGTGAAAAACAATGGTAGGCCTAATGATACTGCGCACAGATCGACATAAAAACGAGAGAATCCTCTAACCCGGGTTCACGGCCAGTAATCATGGTAATGTCGGAAATGGATAGGGTTGCAGTGAGAGGAACTGAATATCAACTGTTTTCGTTCTAAAAATATGGAGTGGTACTATGTTGCATTTCACACGGGAGAATATAATAGCAATATCAGATTTTATCTTCATAAAGGCTGTACAGCTTCGACGCCCTCTTCACGCTCTTAGTGATTCTATCGAGAAGTATTGTTCACGTAAATTGTATGAACTTTACAGTTTATCACAGTTATGTTGAATGTCACGAGCTGAGGGTCTATGATATCATATTTGGCCATAATAATTATGAGGTGAAGGCTGACAGTGCTTTGAAGGCTTTCAGAAGTCTTGAAACACGACCGGAGGTAGAAAAACAGAAGAGAATGCAAACACTGATTAATGAATGTTCGTTATTCTCATATTCGATCGAACCAACAATGACTTGATGTAAAGCCCCACATTCTTACCTATCGATATTGTAAGTAAATCAGAATTAGGTATTGCAAATCTCTATCACAACAACATCAATGCAAATCTTATTGTGGTTCTATGTATTTCATACGCGTATACACGTTAATGGTAACATGGTAACTTGTGACAATATCATTACGGTTTCCAATTTTAAGATCTCACCCCCTCCCGTAAGCACCATTGATGATCAGAAGCTAAGACTAGATATCTAAACTGTTACGTTATTTGCAGATTTGTCTATTTTTTCATTTTTTCATTTGTAGAAACACAGGAAAATACACGTGTGTATAAGTTTGGATCTCCATCACAACATCAATGTAGTTTTCATTGTGGTTCTGCGTATCAGATTGTGGTAACTTTTG
Organism: Diadema antillarum; assembly: GCF_040938485.1. Lineage (NCBI taxonomy): Eukaryota > Metazoa > Echinodermata > Echinoidea > Diadematoida > Diadematidae > Diadema > Diadema antillarum. Next base: position 539,870 of record NW_027272486.1, on the reverse strand, counting down.
ACCCTATCATTCTACGGTCACAAAATGAAAAATACGCAAACCCATTGTTGATTTAGGCTCCTATCTGGGTATCAGACTGCCTATTGTGCCCGGTTCCTGAGTTTGTTTTTGTGAGACAAAAACAAACTAACAACTATACGCTCTCCACCGAACAACAAATAAACCCTGAAACGAATGCATTTGAGCTTTGGCCATGCTTTCCTTTTATTCATTCAGCATAGGCTCATTTCCAATCGCGTTTGCATTGATCAAAAGCTAAGATTATCTACGGAACTGTTACACTATTTGCAGAAGTACGTATACTTCCTTTCAGAGGGTTTCATGGGTAAAAAAATAATACCTTGTTACTAGTAGTGTTTTCTCACAAACTGAAAGATGATAATCGAAATTATATTAGCATTATATCAAAATGGTGATTTCAATTGAATCATATGTCAAAAAAGACATACATCATCATTTTTCTTTTGACGTGATATAACTGGACTCAACAAGATCAGAAACATTTTGAAATATGTTTTGAAGTTGTGGCACTATTTATCCTCTGGATTTGGTCATCGATCTAAAACGATTAAGTGAATGAACAGTTTAGTTGCAATGGAAATTATAAGCAGACTCACATCCCCGACAAGAAGAAGCCGATGGTTGTAACTATGCAAATCCACGATAAGATAGCAAGAGAATCCATGGTCGTCTACACACGATTTATCGTATGCTTGGTGATGTGAGGCAAGGACTGCAAGGAACAAGAACGACACCGCTGTGTAATTAAATGAATGGTGCAACCAGAGGTGTAGTGGCAGACGACGCTCCTTTGCGATCACTACGGAGAGCTTCCGATACGATAGTGTATCACATCAGCAAACAGCAGTTTAACCTGCACGTCATACAAACCGGACGTGTAAATAAAATAAATCTGTGTGATAAGGGGCCACGTTCATGAAAGATACGTGATCACTTATTTGGAGCATGGTCTAAAGTCCAAAGTGTGAAACACTTCTTATCTACCTGTTTTCATTTTTTCCTCGTCTTCTCTGATACTGTGGATTTTTCTTGGTTGATCGCATGCATGACACGTTATTGTAGAAGTCATAAATGAAAAGCTATAAATGATGACTGTAATGCTGAGTCATGAAAAAAAGTTGTTTCTATGATACTGGGTATGACAGAGCTTCAGGAACACTGCAGAACGAGGAAGACAAGGAAGATGAGAAGAAATACGATTTTCACAATTTCTTTCTTTTCTCTTTGGGGAAGTGCTTCCAATTTCGGTCCGAGTGATACTGTGTTTGGGTTTTGAAGTGGTGACCTTTTGATATCTTAACCCAAATAACAGCGACTTGAAAATGATAGAGCTCAGTTTCCCCCTCTTACACAGCTGTGCGACAGAGCAATAAACCCGAAACAGTGGCATGTAAAAATTATTCTCGCTCTGTAACCACAGCAAGCGGGAAGGGAATTTCTGTCAAGACGATGTACATTCTTATTACACTGCCAATCCCCTTCTGAATGCTTCTGACATGCTTGGGACAAATCTGTCACAAATAGAGGTTAGAATTGGCAATGTTAGTTGTTGATTTCAAGTTGCCTTCAATTCAAGTATTCATCCCCTAACCTAAGAATATGCCTGCTAGAATTAAATCCACAAGTAATGGCGGTTGTCGCTTTATTTCCTACAGGGATGGCATGGTATTAGTTGAGGTGAGGATTCACTTTTTAAGTTTTTGCGAGATACTTAGAAACCACTTTCTGAAATACTAAAAAATTGTAAAATTCTAATATGAATTCAAAGTTTATTTCACGAAAATTTGTTTTGAAATACATAAGATATCAAAACACAAAGTGAGACAAAACAATCCTAATAAAAGCAATCCTAATAAATGCAATCCTAATAAAAGGTGGGTTTCACCTTTTATTTGGATCACTTTGTTATGGATATATCATGCAACAATTTCAAAGCCAATTTTATAAGATAAACTTCGGATTTCTCTCAGAACTATTAATATTATGCTCTTTCATATTTATTTCACTGCACTTGCTATTCTTTGTCCTTGTACTTTTTGAAATTTGTATTCAAATTGTATCTGATTGAATGCAGAAATAAAAGCAAACCAACAGACAAACAAACGAGATTTCTTACTATCTCAAAAAATCATCATCAATAAATGTTGGAAACCTGAAGTCCCATCTCAACCGAAACTGTACCATCTCTTTAAGCCAAGTTTTAAAACCAAAATGGTTGTACATTGTACCCAGCTAAGAATTGGACGTTTTTTTTTAATGTTCTTGGAACATTCTAAATTCGTTATTTGAGCATTTCGTCTAAACACTTTTCAGAACTTCCTTTTGTGGAAGGCATTCGACTTATTCAAAACGTTTCAAATGGAAGTTAAATAAGCATTTTAAAGTAAAAAAAATAACAAATAACAATAAAAACCTTTCAATATTTATAAGGACCAGTTGATAACCTGTTTTGAATTACTGAGATACGTCAGAAAAAAAAAACTTTTATGAATATTCAAAACGTTCTGTAGACGTTCTGAGGACGTCCAGAAAACACATTGAATAATGTCTAAAAAAAGTCTTGTGACCCTTCCAGAACGTTTAGTGAAATTGTCACATTCTTGTAGAGCGTCCAGAAATATTCTGATGAACGTCTGTGTAAAAAGATAATAAAATAAATACTTCTTAAGAACTTGCAAAACAAAACTGTCTTAGAACTTTTAAGGAATGTCTATAATTTTCTATAAAGTTTATAAGAAAGCTCAAGGAACATTCAAAAGGTGACAAGGGGCCAAGTGCTAAGACCATATGTATTATGAAAAAAAAAAAAGGCAGCCTGGCCCCGCCCCCCCCCCCCCGTTTTTCCAAAATAAATCACACAGTCATAATGGATTGGACAAAAATAAATACAGTATTTATCATCATGTACCAATCACAAAATATGATATACGTTTAATAGGCATACACGAACAAATGATTCGTTCGTTATTCGATCAAATTATCAGAAACAAAATGCGGAATACCGCAAACTTAAGCAGAGACCTTACTTTGTTGACGCCGCCCAAAATACGTATATGGTTTATAACTGATCATTACGGGGTGGGGTGAATAAAAGATGCACCAGTGCAAGGATGAGTTAGAGTACGTGTATGAAGTTGCAGGTTTTTTTTTTTTTAATTTTATAATTCTATTATTATTATTATTATTATTATCATTATCATTATTATTATCATTATTATTATTATTATTAGTATTATTATTATCATCATTATCATTACAATCCAGTATGGTAATGTTATTATATTTATTATCATCATTATCATAATTTTCCTAATTATTTCTGTGTGGGTTTATTCAAATATGAATCTTATGTTTGTAAATAATATGTCAAAATACATGTGTATGTAGCCTAAGTGCCTGTCAACGTGCGTGTGTAGATGACAGTTCGATGATGGTTTTCATTTGAAATGTAAATCTTAACTAGAAGTAAATGGATTTAATGGTGATTGTATTTGAGTGTGGATTATAAAATAATGTGGAAGAATGAGAAAATATATAGTTGTCAAGGAGAATAATGTTTTGGAAGAACGTAGAATTGCTTCGGTGTTGTTTCAAATAGAGTTTTGCTCCGGGACTGAAGTCTGTTCATTGAAGAAAGGTGGAGTCAACCGAATCCGCCCAAATAACTGGGACCTACAATGGCCATTAAGCTGTCATCACTCGGATCAACGTCGTAGCGTCGCTCCTCATCGTTGGGGCCCTAACCGCGAACAGTTACTCTAGAGTATGCTTAGTATATCTGAGGTTTTCGTGTGTTGAGTACCTGCGAAAGTGTATCGGTCCGTGGGAGCATAGTAAGTACCTATCATGACATTTATAGACCCTGGATATTCATAATTTGCTTTCGGTCTGGAGGTAATAACCGATTGCAACTATTGTACATTTATGTTCCACTCTGCACGAGCGCTGTTGCTGTTATGGAAAAAATGACGAAGTAAACAATTTGCAACCTCACTTTCAGTATGCAACAATACTTTTGTTCTCCTGATTATCCGTAGCATCAGTTTTCTTTATTCAAATTAATGTCGACCCTCACCAGGGCGGTGACGAGAATGTTTATTAATAACTGATGATCTAGTACCTTCGTATTATCAGTCCGATCAATTACGGAGTACCGGCACGCGAGCTGTTGGATGGGAGGGGGAGTTCAGTTGCGTTATAACGTTGAAATGTCGAAACGTTTTACGGCATTCAACACGTAGGTCTATGCGATAATAGTTATAACCTAACCCTAACCTTCCTGTCATTTCACCAGTGTGGGTCGACAGGTTAAAGGGATGGTGTAGTTATGGCTGAGGTGGGGATTCCGATTTATTGAATTTTGTGAGATAATAGAAATCACTTTAATGAAATGTTAAAGAGCATATGATTCTTAAAGGAATTCAAAGTTTATTCGATGAGAATCGGCTCGATAAAAAACGGCTGAGATATCCAAAACAAAGTGAAAGAAAATGGCCCTAAGAAAAGTCGGGTTTCATCTTTTTATAAGAACCTTTTTATTCTTCGATACCTCAGCCATTTCACAACCAGTTTTCATCAATGTTAACCTTTTAGAATTGTATCCTTTTACATATTTTCAAAGAGGTTTCTCATTATTTCACAAAAAAAGTTGGAAGCCTGAAACGCCCCATCTCAACCAAAACAATATAACATATAGTTTTGGTTAAGATGGGGCTTTTTAGGTTTCAGGTTATCAGGTTATCGGGTTATCAGGATATTATCATCCCTTTAAGTACACATGGAGTGTAGATTTTTATCCCGAGTAGATTTTTAACCTTTATTGGCCCCGCTCCAACTTGCACGTAGTCATTCTTCGCGAGGTACAGAAAGAAGCCATGTCCCCGAGCCAACGGCACGAGCAATAGAAGAAACTATTTCACCGTGGAGTAAAACCGTTGTTTCTGGAGTCCTTACGAAAAGAAGCTAGATGGATTAGACATGTCTGTGAAATTGTTTCAGTACTCCAACATGGCAGTTAGTAAACTGTACGTGCAGTTGGCCGCATGCTCTACAGCGCTGCTTGTAGCGGCCTTGTTTGCGTTGCGTAACGCGTGTGGATCCGCGGCCGGCTCGTCTTGTTGGAAGTGTATCGGCTGGGGTAAGGAGAGATACTCGATCGCAACTGTTACATTCGAAGTTGAACGCTCATAAGCATGGCAATCAGGGCTGATGAGCTACTTCAAATCATCACCATGATCACGCATATCATACCAAGCATAACCACTGTCACCCCCGTTAAGTCATTGTTTCTGAAACGAAATGCATACAGCGAACCTATACTTATTGTTCAATAATTATGTGATGCATGCATGCTGATGGAATATGTGAATGGTTCATTTTTTTGCCTGTTCTTAGAATTACCATCGATGTAAAATTTTGAAAAAAAACCCAAACAAACAAACAAACAAACCACAGATTGTTTAAATTTGTTACATTGATGTAATTCATTTTTTATTTGATTTGATTTGAGAAGCAAAATAAATATGGACGAACGAACGAAATAACAACATGATTCAATGGCCCCCTGAGATGCCTGACATACAATTTTGGTCCTGTGAAATCCCATTCCTATAGATGACTTCTGCTGATGTGACAATGGTCTTCTCATCACAATTTCCTAGAGATTGTTTTGATGAAAGAACTCGTATACTTAAACTAATATTTCCATATTTCACTGTAATCAATAAAAGAAACAAAAATCCCTCGTTCCTTTCATCGACATCTATCAAAGTAAAATCATCTGGCAAATCCCAATTTATGCACCGTACGTACTCAACCCTGAAACGTTTCTCACGTAGGAATGACAGATTGCGGTTCTGAGGTGTTAACCTATTCTATTCTAGATGCCCTTGTTATTGTATAGGAGCTGACTTCATGGTCGAAGGTATTACGAACTTGAGACAAAGGATTGTGTTTAAATGGAGAGTGTTTAGTGACTTCATAAAAAAGGAGAAGAGGAAAATGAATAAAAATCACGTACAGGCCTACATATTTTTGATTAAATCATTCGACTTTATGCATTTTGTAGACCTTGTCACATCGTCAAAAGTTCATGGGACTTGATGTCACGGGATCTAGGACCTATATACATATATAATATATACACATGATTATAAGCACTGTTGAGAAATTACCTCTTAGCATTATAGTTTTAACTATTATGAAACTTACTTAAACTATATATTGAAACTTACGATAATGATACTTACTGAAACTTACTGAAAAAGTATAATTTCAGTATTAAATAGTAAAAAAAAAAAAACTACAACTCGAAGCAGTCCATGTTTTGTAAACAGTTTGCCTCACTTAAGTCGAGTCCAAAGAGACTTTAAAAGAGACCAAAGAGATCGTAGAAAATCCTCCGACATTCCGTCACATTCGACTTGGAAAGTAGCATAAAAAATGTGTTTATATCCACCCAGGGTACAATTTTCCTTCGACTTAGCCATTTTCAGCTTGTATCCAGCCGACTTAAGCAAGGTTGACGAACGATCCACATTCCGAATGAACGTTTAAGGGTTACTATTGGTATCAACATGAGCTTTTGAAAATATTGCTATATCTCCTTGTCCCATCAAATTGTTCTTATTCAACTGTGTTTCAGAGCCAATAACAGTTGCCATCAATATTTTCTGTTTTCTCAGGAATGCTGGGCCTTGGGTTGCTCGGGCTGTCCCTAGTGTATCTATGGATCCTTAGTCAGCGGCCATCCAGGCGGCACACCTTTAAGACTGTGAGCCAGTTTGGGTTACTAGTCCTGGTCATTAAATGCCTTCACAATCTGAGGAGCTACCCAATGGCAAAAGCTTCTTGGCAAAAGCCTAGAGAGCACCAAGAGCGTTTGTTGATCGAAGTCATCAAGAAGAACGGCAACACCGAATACGGGAGGCGATTTGGTCTGCAGGAGGTGAAGTCGCTGGATGACTTACGCAGACGGCATCCGTTGACAACTTATGAGCACTATCAAGGGTACGTGGAAAGGATGATGGACGGCGAAACTAATATTCTCACTGCCAAAACGCCTGCTAGCTTCGTTCGTACAAGCGGAACCACTGGACCGTCGAAGTACATCCCACTCACCTCTAAGAGTAACTTGTTCGATAGGATTGGAACAACGTTAAATCTTACACTAATGGAGAATTATCCGGATGTCAGTCTGCTGCAAAAACACTTGAACTTGTACGTGTCACCACGGGTATTTAGAGCCAAGAGTGGTGCCCTCATCGAACCGATAAGTCGGTTTCCGGATGAGTATAAAACTCTTCTTTTGGGCTACACTTCTCCACCGGAAGGATTCCAACTCGGATCAATCTTCGAGGCCAATTACATTCACCTCCTCTTTGGGCTACTCGACAGGGATGTTGGCATGATTTACGTGAGCTTTATGCACTTCTTACGGAGCGCCCTCCGACAGTTGAGTCGGTGTTGGCCAGAAATCGTCGACGACATTGAACACGGGACTATCAAGAGCTCCCTCGATCTTCCTCCACATATCCGTGCCTCGTTGACGACAGCTTTGGGAGGTGGTGATCCCGTGAGAGCCGCTGAATTACGCACAGAATTCGAGAAAGGTTTTTCAGGTCTGATGAAAAGAGTTTGGCCCCGCTTGAGAGTCATCCACTCCATTGATCACACGGGAATCTGGCCCCAAATAGAAGAAAGATGGGCCAAAAGTACGTCCCATACTGTTACTGCTTAGGGGGTGTTACAAGAAAGTCGAGTTGCAATCAATTGCAAATACCTATTGCAAACTTTGCAGTAGACAGATCTGATTTGCAACTTGCAATCAATCGTAAGTTGCAGTTGATTAGCAATCAATTGCGAAGTTGCAATTGCATCTTTCGTGCAACAGAATCGTTTGCAACTTGCAATTTATTGCAGGATTTCGCGACTGATTTTTGGGAGTGGCAATTGATTGCAAATTTCTTACAACAACGCCTTAGCCTGTCAAACCTGTCTTGAACATGGTGATTGACATTGTCAAAGCATGGTATTGCTAGGAATAATTAATCTATTCCCCATTCTCCATTCGCACCCTCTCACCATAATTCGTAGAAGGACCTGGAGACAAAGTCGTGATCACTTTTGTCACATTCTCGGATAATTTAAAAAAAAATCAGATCGGACACATCATTTTAGTGTATGCTGTCGATTAGCTTTAATTGTTAAATCCAAGCGAAAATTACATAAAGACATACTAGAAATAGGGGAAGTGTGGGAGAGTTGAGCCACTTTTTACATTTAGTGATATTGTTCAATAACTATACACAGTTTATGGATTATTCGTTCGCTGGTATATACTACAACTATTCAGGCATAATATGATAGCCCAATAAGACACCTAGCACAAACAACTTGGGGGTGACACTTCAACAAAAATATTTTGCAAAATGGCTCAAGTCTCCCTTGATGTGGTGAGAGTTGAGCCACGGGGTTGGGAGAGTTGAGCCACTATGCTATAGGCCCTACATATCATATTAAGAAGTTCAGGCTTATAAAAGAAAATGACTATGGAAACCTATCTAAGGAAAGATGGTGTAATGGTAGCAGAGGGGGCGGGGCATCTGTTTGACTTACGGGTCATTGGATGGATAATGTGGATGTTGTTGGGGTCCACCTACGATCACATGATCAGGATTTCTAGATGCATTCTGATTGGATTTGCGTAATAAGTCAACTGTTGGTGTTAGGAAGAAGAAACCGCCTGTAGGGCGTCACCCCTGGCAAGAACACCACATACCTTTCCAATATTCCTCACCTCATCCAATTGCAGACCAGTTTCTTTGACCAAAAAATGACACTCATTGAGCCACTTGAAGGGAGGGTTGAGCCACTTGAGGGCTGAGCCATTGGAATACAGGGTTTAGCCATGGCACAACTCTCCCTCGACACGTTGGCACAACTCTCCCCACAGTCGCCTTTTAAAGTAACCCGCAAAACCTATGAAAGTGACCACACCAAACATGTTGAAATTTGCTGAAAGAAACAAATGATATACAGACTATCTGCTAATCAAACTGATTCGCACTTATCCTCTACCATAGGTGTGAGAGAAAACCACATATCTGACAAGTGGACATTCACTTTTGGTGACCAAAAATGGTTTTTCTTTGACTATTTTGTCATGCTTCGTCCAATGTCGCTGCCTCATACACTGGTATATAGTTAATCATAGGCATGAACAAGAAATGGCATCAGCTGACTACTGCCAGTCACTATGAAGATGTGAGGTGGCCTGGATCAACTCTCCCAGTGGCTCAACTCTCCCACACTTCCCCTACTGAATAAAATACCCTTGAAATATGAAAGAAAGTACTCGACAAAGCGTTGCCGCTATCTAGTATTCCCTGCAATGTAATCTCTTGAAGGGAGGGTCCACTCGTCAGAATTACACGTCCCTCGTATCAGTAGTAAACAGAAAATGCATGAATTTGTAATGTATATAAATATATTGCTTGATTCACTCTCAAATTATATATTAATCGATCTGTGTAATTCATGTTTCATCCACATCTCTCTTATACTTTTATGACATATAAATAATTGTAAAACGGCTGGGGGGGGGGGGGGGGCCTTGGATAGTAGTTTTGTACAAATGAATAGGCCAGACCCGCAGCCTAAAATAAGGAAAGAAAATGATAAGAAGATGATTACGACCTTTTGCTTGTCTCGTCTATATAGGTGTTGATCATCTTCCATTAATATTTGCTTCGTCGGAAGCTTTCATCTGCCCTTACCTCGGTCTAAAGTCCATGGACGTACATGGCCATGTGCCGCTACCCTCCGTTGTGGTCACAGAGTTCATCAAAGTTGAGGACACGTGAGTTCAATATGGTATCTATCTGTCTATCAGTGTATCTAATGATATCTACTTGATATGTAACGTATTAATATAATATCAGGGCCGGGGGAGCGTTTTCAAAAGTGTATGTGTGTTGGGGGGGGGGGGAGGGCCCACTTCCGGGTTTCATGAGCTGACAAGGAAAAAAAAAACAGGTCTTCAGCTCATCTTTCTCCTTCCACTTCCAGGTTTCTTCAGGTGACAAGTAAAAAAAAAAAAAAAAAAAAAGGTCTTCAGTGCAAAAACATAACCTTACCGCTTTACCGATTTATTATTATTATTATCATTATATATACGTATAATAATAATTATAGCCAGCGAACAACAATTACTGTATGAAACACATTAGAATTAGAAAATACATCATAAAAACAAATGTGCTTAATGTGAACAAACTTTGTTAGTCTTTTATGATGGGTTTGTAATAGTCATAAGAAGGAAACTACTGTTTTGTACTTTTGTGTACCAAACTCTTATATAGATATTGTATCTATTCCCTCTGAGTTATTACATAGGCATCATGATTTTGTATAGTTACATGAATTTGTTGCCAATGATAGATAAAGCACAATCTGATTTGTCGAGACATTTTGATATCGTATTTGATATTTGTCAGGGATCAGAGTCAACCTAAAACATATTTCATGGATGAAGTAGAAGTCGGACAGTGCTACGAAACCGCTCTAACCCACGAATGGTCCGGATTCTACCGTTATCGGATGGGTGACATCTTTCGAGTTGTCGGTTTCCATGAGAATTGCCCAATCTTACAGTTTCAATACAGGTTTGTGGATCCAACCTCATTTTCCTTTTATTTAAACTGTGCCTCTATAGGAATGTTACAACTCTGTTCTGCTTCAAGTAAATGATTCTAACATAACGGATGAAATAAATCAATCCAAATATAAACCCCCTCAAAATGGGAATATGCATTTCTTGAAGAGTTCTAGTTATCTGATTATCTTCAGGATATAGATTTCGGGTAATATAATCAAATAGGAATGTAAGGCAAGGTGGTGAGCTCGTGGCCTTGAAAACATCGACTTGGTTTGCATGCTATCTTTTCATGGCCATAATGTAAGAGAAGAATATTGTTATCATTTCATCTCGGGAAAGATTATTAGGGATGGCATAATGATGAATTGATTGATTAAATAATTCAAAGCAGATTTGTGGTTTTAATAACCGACTAATACGTTGTTAAATAAGTGGGCGTATTTTCGTTGCAAACTTATCAATTCGTTGGCTATCTTCACTTCACTATGCTTATGGATCCATTTCACATTTTTTTAGTAGTGAGTTTCATTTTTTGTTTGTTTTAATGTTTTTGTTCTTTCACCCAAATAAATAGCCTATAGGGAACCAGGTATAGTGCCATGGGTGCAGGTATTTCCGAATCTCATAGTGATTGTGTCAATTCTCAGTTGCCATACATAATATGAACCCTCTCCCATTCATCTGTATAATGTTTGGCTAACTATAGAACAGGCCTGGTTTTGAACCTGTGTTACGAGAAGCTGAATACACACGTGGTCGATGAGGCGATCAAGGCAGCAGTGGCCCGCTGGTCCGGCGTCAGTCTTACGGAGTACACCGTAGCGGAGAGTCCACTTGTTCCCGAAGATTCTCCAGGTGACAATGTGTTTTGATAGCTTACTATATAATCATTTGAACTACATGTACTGTATTATCATTTGCATTAAAATGACATGTAGGACGCCTGATAACATGAAAAACAGTTACGTAACGCAATGGTCCCACACATTCTCTGGTATTTTGAAATATTGTAATTTATATCATTTACAGATTAAAGGGTGTGTACAGTTCTGGTTGAGGTGAGGATTTAGCTTTTAACGTTTAACGTTTAACGTCTATAAGATGTCAAAGAGCATGCAATTCTAAGGCGTATCAAAAGTTTATTTGATGAAAATCGGTTGTGAAATGGCTGAGATATCCAAAAACAAGGTGAAACAAAGAGATCCTAATAAAAGGCGTGGCCTGTCGCCTTTTATTATTATCACTTTTTGGGATATCTCAGCCATTTGAAAACCAATTTTCATCAAAGAAACGTTGAACACTTCTTAAAATTACACGCTCTTTCATATTTCATAAGAGGTTTCTCATTATCTCACTTAGGAATGTTCAAAACATGAATCCCCACCTCAGCCAGTACTGTACAGTCCCTTTAAACTTTGTTCCATACAGCCATATATTATATGCCAACATACCATTCGTATTGTGTCAGTCACCATGTATTAATCCTGTATCATTGAATGTGTATTACTGCAGAGTACGAACCCAACGAAGACTTACCCTACTATTATGTCTTTCTGGAGCTAGCGTCATCTCAAAAATCTCTGACGGATGAAGAGAAAAAAGCGGTGAGATAGTTTTGTCTGTTCCCAACGGAATTGTAATTAGGAAGCTTTGACTATGGAAATGCATGCGAGCAGGTAAATCATTCTTTTGAACTCTTTTAGCGGATAATGGTTTTTGTTAACATGTTTGTTTTCTAAATATTAAGAAATCAGAAGAAAGTAGCCTACTGTTATTTAAGTTAAACATGTTCAGTCAAGTCAGTTGGAGGTTTTTCTTTTCTTATCTCTGCCACGAAATTCTTTACGTTATTTGCAAAAAGGTACTTTCGTTGTTGCTGATTCTAAAAGAGTATGTTTTTCGTTACTATAGAACCTGTGTATCAAGGGTTTTTATGTCATTTAGGGCCTACGGACCCTCAGAAACTGGTCTGTCTGTGCCATTACTTATAAAATGAGAAATCACTGCACTTGCGACCTTGATTGCGACATTGCGTAAATATAATTCGACCATGACGGAGGCAGTCTATGCTAGGCAGTGTATCAAAACGGTGTTACCGTATGAATATCTTGATCAAAAGGTCATTTAAAGCTTATCGTTGATGGTGCATAAAACTTCACTGTCGCAAGTCTGTTGCGCCATTTCCAGCTTTGGGTAAGAGAGAATAACAGCTTTAGCGATTATGTGAATCAGCAGTACAGTAATACCCCCCTCTGTCATCATCCCCAGGTCGACGAGGAGCTGCGTCTCCGTAACGGTGACTACGACCGCCTCCGTCGCGAAGGGAGCATATCTCACCCAAGGGTATACTCCGTCAGATCTGGGGGCTTCGAGGCGCTCCGAGACCACATACTGCTGAACACCAACGCCACGGCTGGCCAGTACAAGATCCCGCAGAAATTGCGCTCCTATTCCTTCTTTCAGATAATGGTGGCACAAAGTTGGCCTTGAATATGCACGGACACACACACAAACACACACAGGCACAAACACACACACAAGCACAAACAAAATAACAAACAAACAAACAAACAAACAAACAAACAAACAATTTCACAGTTGGTAATATTCATGAGATAGCAATTTGCCCGGAACATATTAAGCCTTTTGTCAACCCTCTTTGATGATGATGATAATAATAATAATAATAATAATAATAATAGTGGCTACTTGTATAGCGCACAGGTCCACTTTTCAGTGCTCATGGCGCTTCAAAAATGAAAAGATATCACATATTTACATGCATATACATATTCAAACATTTCAACAAAGAAGAAAATGGTAAACAAAAACAAACATATATACCAAATAAAGAATACAACATATACCAATTAAAAATACAATATTGATCCAATATTAATGACATACAGCAATTACAGTCCTCAGTATGAAAGGAACAGATAAGTTTTAAGTTTGGATTTGAATGACTCTGTAGATGACAGTTCCCTTAACTGAAGAGGTAACTGATTCCACAATTTTGGTCCCATAACGGAAAAAGCACGATCACCATACCCATGTTTTACTCTGGGTGTTTGGAGTAAGAATGCATCTGATGATGAACGTAGCCTTCGTGTCGGATTGTATTAATTTTTTGAACAGAATTACTTATGTATATTGGGGAAAAAGAATGAACTGAATGATGTACTAATTACAAAATCTTGAAAATAATCCATTTTTCTACAGGCAACCAATGTAAGGAACGGAGAACTGGTGACATGGAATCAAACTTATTAGTAAAAGTTAACAATCGGGCAGCAGAATTTTGCAACCGTTGAAGTTTTGTGACATCTTTTTTTGAAAGATTATACAACAATGAATTCGAAAAATCCAACCGAGAAGAAATCAAAGCATGAATAAGTATCTCAGCTGCAGGTTTAGACAAATATCTCCTTATGAAACTTAAATTACGCAACTGATATCGAACATTCCGCTGAATATGAGTTACATGACTTCGAAATGACATTTCCTGAACAAATATGACACTTAAATTATATACGGGCTGTTTTCGACGGAATAACGCAAGTGCTACCGATGTTGACATGACATGACTGATAATCAACTTTGCTTAACATATTATGCTTTGATCCCAATAACAGAAACTCAGATTTATCATCATTTAGTTTAAGGCCATTGGACGTAAGCCAGATTTTCAGGTCTTGCAAACATGCTTCGAGTTTTGCAATGGCGGATGACAATGAAGACAAAGTGGGTTTAAAAGACAAATAAAGTTGTATACTGCTAGTATCATCCGCATAACAATGATAACCAATACAATGTTTGCGAAATAGTTCACTAATTGGTTGCATATACAGAGAAAAAAGCAGCGGACCTCCAACAGAAAATTGAGGTACACCAAACTTTGTCATAGTTTTACAAGAGGTAGAATCAGCAATTCTGACATAATGAGATCGACCACATAAGTAGGATATAAACCAATCAAGAACAGTTCCTTTGACGCCCAAATATCTCAATCGTTGAATCAGAATAGTATGATCGACTGTGTCAAAAGCTGAGCTCATATCAAGCATGATAAGAGCAGTGATGTTACCACTATCTGATTCTCTGAACACAATATCTGATAAGTTGACTAACAGTGTTTCTACACTATGACCAGGCTTGTATGCAGATTGAAATGAATCAAGCAATTCATTATCTTGCAGATACATTGTCAGTTGTGAGAAAACAACCTTTTCAAGCAATTTACTTAAATAAGGTAAATTTGAAATTGGGCGGTAATTTTTTAGACACTCCTGATCTAAGCCTGCTTTTTTCAAAGTTGGATGAATACCTGTTTTTTTACACACCTGTGGAACTACACGTAATCTCTGGCTAGCATTTATGATTCTTGTGATAACGGGTGCTAAAACTCTGCCACACTTCTTAACCAAATCTGTTGGGATTGGATCAAGTTCACATGATTTGTTAGGTGAGTTCTTAATAAGCTTTTCTATCTAATTAACAGTGACAGACTGAAACTCACTCAATTCTGACTTGACTTCACATACAATGTCATTTGGCTGTTCACAACGAGTTGGGAAACTCCGTTGGATTGCCACAATTTTATCAATAAAATATTGATTAAAACAATTGGCTAACTCAACTTGATCACCATGGGTGAGGTGTTCTGGTAAAGGAGATCGCTGTTTTCGGTAAAGTAAAGCATTAGCAAATACTACGTGCTGGGTTTTTATTCGACATCGCGGACTTCATTGAGACTAGTTTACCACGATGGAGGAGGCCGCGAGGCAAAGGATGAATGCGCAAAACCACTCAGTCTTTTCGGACTAGGATTTGCTTTCCCCTCGCTATTAAAAAGAATACATTCTATGAGGCATGCATATACATCATGAAATATAGCAAAGTAGTCTCTTGGCTGTGCGTCAATTGCGCAGTCCAAGTGAGAGATCAGAAGTCCGAATCAAGAGTTTGTCTCCGAATCTTCCATTGTTTTACTAGGAGACGAACAGGTATTTACATGTATCTAGTTTCATAGTTTTTTTTAATGCAAACTTCGGTTGTGATAATTGATATGAATAAATTATCTGATGGTGTGATATATTACTTAATCTAAATAATTATGGCAACATCCTATAATATCGATGGCACCTGCCATGCTAGTATTTCTATATATAACACAGCAAGGCACAGGCCTCCGTTATCAAATCGCTCTCCTCTCGTACCCAGTGTGAAGACTCGTGTGTGTCGAGTCCGATGAAAACAGAATTGATCGTTGTCATTGTTTTTGCGTGTCTAGACCTGCACAGCGAACGTTGGCTTACGCTATATGAATGCTAAGCTCGCTGATTGACAGTTGCCATTCTGATATTTAGATAATTCGAGCAGAAAAAGAAAAAATCATAACCAAGTCGTAAAGGCTAGAAACACTACTATATAGCTTCGCGATTCGAAATGTTTGTGTATCATTTGTATAGGAATCCTTAGACGTGGTTAGAGGGAGCTCTACTTGTTTTCAAGGGCTAGAGTCTACATCACACAGAGAAAAAATAATGAAGAATTATTAATTGGTTTTTGCATCATCATCATATACACGAGGTCCTATGGCGAAGAAATTCCGAAGTCATGGAAGTCTAATCATTGAGGAACACTATCATGTCATGATTTGCCACATGTAGTAATATAAAAAAATTGTATATATCACAATCAGATTATACTATACAGTTCTTTGTATTTTTGTTCTCTCGATGAAGGAGATCATCATTGTATATGAGGAGCTTCATTTTTATCGTGGCTTATAGCCTAACAAAAGTAAATGTACGTGTATACTTTTTATCACAAAAATACATGTATTTGTATTACTCTCAGATAATATGAAAGTTTAAAGCATTTGTACCAAAGACACTCTTGCTGTGTTTCTTCATTATTATTATTTATGTGTATTTCAGAGAGTGCTCACAACGGGGTGTAGGTGCACTATGTTTTGTGTGTATTCATGTGTGTGTGTGTGTGTGTGTGTGTGTGTGCTGTTCAACAGTGTTAACAGTAATAACTTTATAGCAATTGATTGACAAATTGCCCTACATCGACGTAAATTTGTCAATCAGTTGCAATAAAAAACATCTCGACGGAAGAATTTCATGAATTTGGATAATTTCATATTCATGTCGTGTGTAAATACTATTCTGGTAAAAAAAAAATCCCCAATAATAAACAAAGACGTCTCTGTTTCGTAAAAGCATTTTGTGTGATATTTGAATATTACATTTCATGTACAAACTTTGAAAAAAAACTCCCACTAATATCTCTTTAAAAAGAAAAGAAAAGAACCATGCCGAAACTTGTACTATACCCAGCAATAATACATTTGTATGCAGCTCAAGTGAGAAATGATTTTTGCTACAAAGATTCACAAAAAAGTATAAGTCAGGTGAAGGAATTGAATATTGCTCGTGTGAACTAAAATTACCATCTATTGATTGTAATCAGAATTCACTACAGACACTGAATGCCAATGCCTCCTTAAAGTAATCCACTTTATTTTGATTGTAGTCAAAATAATGTAAAGAAAATACATGAGAATGTTGTTGTCATTCCATCTTACTTTTTAATTACATAATGATCAGCCTATTCCCTATAGGTATTTTTACGACTCACTTCAACATACTAGTAAACAACAAAAACGGACACACATGCCGACGACACACGATTTATGTTGTTTATTACATTAATAATGGTTAACGCTGAAACGCTAGAACTCAAATATGGCATTCTTCACATTTCAAAATATTCACATTTATCTAGTACATGACCGGTTGATTCAAGGTTTATGAAAGAGTTTGAAAAATTAGTGTTTTTCATATATATATATATACATATAATTATTTGTGTACATTTTTTTTTTGGGGGGGGTTGTATTGTATAGCAATGATGATAGTATCAAGTGCAGTAGACTATGAGACTTAAAAACCATTAGGCATTAAACTACTCTTAGAGAATGCAGTTTAATAAGTATAAAGATGAAGTTAGATTTCAATATTCTTTGCCTTCCTATCAGATGAAGATGTTAACTTCTTCTACACTGAGTCAATATATAGAAAAGAAAGGAAAACAAACACCTTTTCATTCGTTCTTAGGGGATAGGAACGCACTGACTTTCTTTTTCGTTCCTATTGTTGATGATGAAATTAAAGAAGTTGTTTGTAAAATGAATAATAAGAAGAGTACAGGTGATGATGGTATCTCAATTTTTCTTTTAAAAAATGTGATAAATGAAATAGTTTCTCCACTTGTCTATATTTTCAATCAATCTTTATTAAGCGGAAAATTTCCTGATAAAATGAAAGTCGCTAGAGTTGTTCCTATATACAAAAAGGGTCCTAAAGAACATGTCAATAATTATCGCCCGATATCTCTTTTAACTTCAATTTCAAAAATTTTGGAAAAGCTTGTTCATAAAAGAACTCTTAGATTTCTTATTAATTGTAATATTCTTTCGAATTTTCAGTTCGGTTTCAGAAAGCAACACAGCACAACCCACGCTTTATTGGCTTTTATTGATAAAGTGGCACATGCTCTTGACGATGCTTCACACACCATCGGTGTTTTTATTGATTTCTCGAAGGCTTCTGACACGATAGACCATGATATTCTCCTTTATAAGTTAAGCCATTACGGCATTCGCGGGACGGCTTTAGAATGGTTTAGAGATTATCTTACTGATAGAAAGCAGTATGTTTATCTTAATGGTCATGAGTCCTCAATGAAATCAATTACATGTGGTGTCCCCCAGGGTTCCCTACTCGGCCCGCTACTTTTCATCTTGTACATAAATGACCTCCAAAATTCATCAGATATTCTTTCTTTTATATGCTTTGCAGATGACACAAATTTATTTCTTTCACATCGTAATCCTAATACGCTTATTTATATGTTAAACAGCGAATTGAAACTTGTTCAATCCTGGATTCATGCCAACAAGTTATCACTAAACATTGATAAAACATATTATATGCTGTTCAGTAACTCTTTGCAATTTATTCCTGTCCAAATTAATGGCATTAATTTAACGAAGGTTGATAGTGTTAAGTTTCTAGGACTGTATATTGATAGCGATTTATCTTGGAAGTCTCACATCAACTTTTTAACCAAAGTTTTATCTAGGAATGCAGGAATTCTAAATAAACTGAAAGATTACTTCCCCACCAATATATTGCAAATTATATACTCGACTATGATTTCCCCTTACCTCAACTACGGAATACTGGCATGGGGTAACACGACCCAGTCTTTGCTTGACTCGCTCTTTCTCTTACAAAAGCGCGCTATTAGAATAATTAATAAGACTGGGTATCTATCTCATACAGATGAATTTTTCCATAAGAACAAAATTTTGAAATTGTCAGATTTGTTTTATTACAATTTAGGGATATTCATGTACAAATTATCCAAAAATGATCTTCCTGATATTTTTTTGCATATGTTTAAAAGAAATTACTCTATTCATAACTATCCCACCCGTCAACGTGACGATTATCACCTACCACGTACCCGAACCATTTTTGCGAAAAAAACAATTATGTATGCAGGGCCGAAGTACTGGAACGATCTCCCCATAGAACTCGCAGGTTGTTTGTCTTTGTCGACCTTCAAATACAAATTAAGACATAATTTATTGAATAATTACATTGCGTAAGTCCATTGAAATTTCCTTCTTTCTTGTTTATGTGCCTTTTCCTGCTGTGTTGGTTGTTGTTATTCAAATCAGCTAAGCCTCGCTGTTTGCGCTCTTAAATTCCTTCACACCAGTACCCCTTTTGATACCCTAAGACTTCGGAACGCGTGAACAGCTGGCTTGTTGTATTCCCCTTAGTGCTATACTGGCTGGTAATTCTAATTAATTCCAAATTTTCTTTGAATGTTAGTACTTGAATGTTCACTCTTTAGGTTTCCCGTATCTCCTCCGAGGACTCGCATGTCGAGTTGTTCTCTCTTCACCGTTATTCAAATCATACTACTACATTATTGTCAACATTGTTAAATCAACTGTCCTTACATCTGCAGAATGTGGTTGTCTGTATATCACTATTAATGTATTGAGAAGATTCTGTTAGTGCACCAGGTATTTTTGCCTTTCATTTTTGTTTCTCTTTATTTTGGTCCTACGTTGCATCCGTGCTCCTCATCTTTACACTCTGTTCAGAATTTGGGACCTACGCTCAACAAGCTCGCTTTTAAGTAGGTTCCGTCATATTTCTTTAGCGTTATACATAGAACCAAACGTACGATGATTGACCACTATATGTTTTTATGTTCTTACATTAATTTACTGTACATCCAAGCCGGATATTATGATTCACTATGTTTTTATTATATTTGCTGTACATTCCTTCATTGAGAAGTATGAAAATAAATTGAAATTGAAATTGAAAATTGAAAATTTCTATACTTTGGACTTGACTTGACAAAATGGAATCATTAAAACATTTTACAGAGTAGATAAAATAGACAATCTATTCTCCCCCCCCCCCCAACCCGAACAGATTTTAACCTTAGAAGCATGGGTAGGCCTACTGCGTGAGTTCCCAGCGTCAAACAACCAGTCTCGGTTTAGAACCCCCACCCCTAACTCTCCCGGCCCCTCTTCGTGCGTTTGTTTCTTTCTCCCTGTTCTCTGTACGGTAGGACGTGACTTCAGGTCACAGGTGACTTTGCAATTAATCTTCAAGTCGTCGATCTTCACGTTGAAATTTAAGTTCAGCTATATGTTCTTCCAACCAGGGGCCAAATGTGAAAGAATAGAGATGTGTAGTTACTAGCAGTGTCCCAATTATAGGCCTACGCAGTGCACTGTACCTGTAATGCTTTGCCGCAGACTCCTTTACGACCGACAAGGGCTTGTGGCTGCAAACTAAGTTATGCGCTGGGCTGATAACCGCCAGAAGCAGAAGGGGCCACGTAGTTCCAAGACCTCTGGACAAAATTCGATAACTGTGAAACAAAATATATATCATGTACTTAAAATAAACATAAATTCCTACGATTTTGAGTGTTTTTTTTTTTTTTTTTTTTTGGTAAGGCAAGTGACAGACAATGACATTATTCCGTGCAATCACCACTCACGGTAGTATGTTGTGATATACACAAATCCATTTTCACTGACTACATTCAGACATTATTTTCCTGGCTTTTAAAAAATGTTAATTCATTTATCTTTTTGTCTATCTTTTTACCTCGAATTCTTCATCTTTCTATATCAAAATTTTCATCAGAATCTTTATCAAAAATGAAATAAGTACCATTCAGTCACCATGAAAACTAACAAGTAACCTTCTGGAAAAAGAAAAAGAAAGTCAAGTGTCAGATTATTGTGAATATACATGCAATTTACGAACTCTGTAAGAAGATTTGTACATTTAATTTCGAGGGCGTTTGATGACAAGAACAATGACATAAATGTAGACCATGGTACTAACCTAATAGGATGAATGGAGGAAAAGGGTTCCCATCGGATGCTGCATGGCTGAACTCACAACCCCCGTGTCATATGGCTCCTAGAGAACTGGTATGGAGAACCTGCCCTCTATCGAGGATCGAGACCTACGAAGCTTGCCGTCGAGTGACTATATTATTATCAATGCTTCTTAAGATCTCTGCCATAGACGGCCTCCTCAAATGGCTCTCTCGGGTGCAAAGTTCTCCCAGCTTGTGAAGCTCTTGAAGGCAGGATTGTACATCGCCAATTTTCTTCAAAAGCCTACGCAGCTGAAAAATATCACTCTGAATCGATTTAGAAAATTATGCCGTCAATTGAGTTATACGTTTTAAATAAATATTGATTATGGTATAATGGTTATTTATTGAATGTTTTAACAATTTTGTATTTTTTTTTACTGTTTGTATTGGTTTTTTTTTTAATGATTTCTTCTTTGGTTCCATTAACCCCTATTATGGTATTTTAAACTCAGTTTTATATTTTTGGTGTGTCATTACAGTAATTTCTATTACACAGGTTTTTTTTTTAAATAATACATTTTGTTTATGCCGAATTCAGAATATATTTTAAGTCAGTCTCCATGGTCTAAAGTATCTCTTAAAGCTTGTATTGTTTTGTGTATATGTGTTATACTTGTATATTTTTTTTAATGAAGTCTATTGTAATCCAATGTTTTTATCATGTATATTATGTACACAGGGCTCCCCTGGAAAGCAGTTGTGAAACTGAGGGGACTACCCTGTTTAAATATGACGGAAT
Source organism: Diadema antillarum (assembly GCF_040938485.1). Taxonomy (NCBI): domain Eukaryota; kingdom Metazoa; phylum Echinodermata; class Echinoidea; order Diadematoida; family Diadematidae; genus Diadema; species Diadema antillarum. Next base: position 517,944 of record NW_027272486.1, on the reverse strand, counting down.
AAATAAATAAATAAATTCAATAAGGAATGCACTCTGCTGTACTCAGAAAAATGACACATAAACACATGCACATTTTTGTTTTAAGCTTTATTGCACCAACGTTCATACATAGACAATAACCAAAATAACTGGAATGATTATACGTGTATGATTTTTTTTTGTCGCAGATTGATTACGCATAACTTATTACAACTCAAATCTTAAGAATGAACATTTGAAAGTGTCAACAGTGATAAGGGCAGATTCTCAGTATCAAATGTATTGCCATACATAGGCCATACTCAGAATTCCTTAATTGAATCTCATTTCGCTCAGTTAACGCAACATCTTTATTTCGTATAATATGCCATATTACCAGCTCCTGCAGAATGATTAAGCAATTCTTCACCAACAAATTCACTTTTAGGGCCTATAGAGAGCATAAAGAAAGTGAATTTTCTTTTAACGATAATTGAAAAGAGATCTGGTGAATTATGTGCTTCATAAAGGCAGAGTGCATTTTACAGCTGAACGTGTGTCCACAGTATTAGAGTGAAAGGGTATATAATTGTCATGACTACATCGATGGCTATATTATTATACAGTATATCCCCCCCCCCCAAAAAAAAAATGGCATTGATAACACCCGATATGATTAAACTGTCTTAACCCTAACCAGGCCGGGCTTTTGCGTGTCCTGCATGTGGCCGGGGGATTCAGCCCCCCCCCCCCCCAGATCTCGGCTTTCGATCGCGCAATCGCCACGACAATTGGCACATGCATACCTGGCGTAATCTACCAAACTATACAAAAAGAAATGGAAATTTTCGTCATGATAATTAATTATGCTGATATATGCATAAAATCATACATTTTGCTCTAAATCTGAAAGTAAAGCTCCTAGAATCCTAATTTTTGGTGATAACATTCTTTGTAGCATTCCTAATAATGTACTAAAAAATAGTTTATCGAAATTAATTTGTTATGTATTTTATCGTGTTATGAATTTCTTATGTATTTCGTTGTTTTTCGACCTTTTGTTTTTCATTTTTCGCAAAATTTATGATCGACAGAACCTATTTCAAGCGTAATTATGCTAAAATTAATTGAGTTCAGCATATGAAAGTGAAAATAATAATTTATGAATAAGAAGAGGAAACTCCATTTGCATAGACTTTATGCACAAAGTCGCGTTTTTGAGCCATTTTCGGTCTGACAGGCGTGTATGAAAGGTCGTGCAGCGTAGTAACGGTTTATATGCGCGATTTTCGCGAAAATGGTGTCAAAACATGTGCCAGACTTGAAAGCAAAAAGTCAGCGAACAGCGCGGTCAAAAAAATTAGTCGCGTAAAATGTCGAAGGGTGTGTGTGTGTGTGTGTGTGGGGGGGGGGGTGATTCAACCCTTCCCCCCCCCCCGGCTCTTTTAGGGTTAATGCTAGTTCAGGGTCTAATAAAATATCGCAGCTCTATTTTGCAGAAAACCCCATTCAATTTGGTTAAGTGGTCACAGAGAAATGTGGATTATTGTAAAGCATGTCATGACTGTATGATTCTTCCAAGTTTATTGTCCTGATAATAACGTGGGCTCGGAAAAAAAAGTGATCTAAGAGCCATGAAGAGAGAGAGGGAAAGAGAGAGAGAGAGAGAGGGAGAGAGAGAGAGGGGGGGGGGGGGGGAGAGGGAGAGAGGAAGAGAAGGGGGTGGAGGAATCTCACCATAATTGCACTTGGGAAGATGAAGATATGCAAGAATACGACGGGATGGTATAGTTCTGGTTGAGACCGTCAGGGTTCTTGTTCCTATTTTTTTTTTTTTTTGGGGGGGGGGGTGTTTGATGAGATAATGAAAAACCTCTTATGGAATATGAAAGAGCATGTTGGAGGGGAATTCACGGTTGTCCGATTTTAAACTGGTTTTGAAATGGGAGATATCCAAAACAAAGCGTTCCTAATAAAAGGTAGGACCCACCTTCTAGCATTTGGATATCTTTGTTTTTATACTTTGTTTTTATGGACATCTCTATCAGTCATTTCAAAACTAATTTTCATATAGTACATTTTTAATTCCTCTTAGAATGGTATGCTCTGAAACATTTCATATGGTTTCTCAGTATCTCGTACAAAAATGTTAAAAACTCAATCCTCATCTCCTCTATATACACCACCCGTTCAATGAATTGAGATAGACCCCTTTACATATAATCATAGAGGTAAAGCTGAGTAGATCTGCATGCATATAAATATCCGACAGATGGACCATATTAAATTAAGAGTTTGGGAGAAAGGGAGATCGAGGAGGAAGATCGAGCGCGGATAAGATGACAAATAAAATGGTGTGCGTTATCCTTTCTCCCCTTTTCAAAGTAAGTTGAATAGAAAGAGAAATGATATATTATGCTCATAACACAGGGTGGATGTTATACTTATACAAGAAAAGAAAAACAAAACAACAGAGAAGCCACACACACGTCGGACCCTCGACTAGGTCCTATCCTTTGTTCACTTCGCAGGGACAGTGCATGTATTTTTATCTGTCTGACATTGTGTGCCCATCCGTGCGATTGAAGAGAACCATACCTCATTAGCATAACAAACAGGCGAGTGACGTCGCACCGTAAATAAAGACAGTTTTGCCAGGCAACTGGTACACGCTGAACCAATATGGCCGTGTGCTTCCTGGTACGAGTGATTCCTTATCATGGGTTTTGAACTGTAGATCCGTGATACTGGGGGATGGTTTGCTAAGCATTTCTGCGATTACTTTGAGAAGGAGTTAACGGTGAGTACCTAGAACATTTTCCTCCAAAATACCAGTGAATAGTGAGATTGTGATGGAGATACCGTAGTGGCTGTGAGTGTAAAATTATTGGTTCTTACATCCTCCTGCCTACCGTGTAGTTCCATATAGGTTCTAGTCACCTTTGTACGGGCCCTTGTAAATAGCACATCATCATCAGGGCCCTGATCCTGTGACACACACTGAATTATATAAATCATCATCTACCCAGTTCTGTGAGAATTGTAAGTTCAAGTTTCAACGAAGCAGACTATTGTCTAATCTATGAACCGGCGGTACTGAAGAAGAAGAAGAAGAAGAAGAAGAAGAAAGGGGGTTGCAAAATCATCTAGATCTACCCAAGTTCTCACTAGATTAGACACCGAGACAGCATGCAGTGTTAACCTTTGCTTTTGGCTAGTATGGTAGGTGTTCAACCCACCGACCGGGTCCATAACGACCGACCGCGCATTATAATGGCATTGCGCGTACAGAAAGAAAATGTACGCATGGGACTGCGCGCAACGGTGTTCGATTCTTCACTGGGCTACGCTACCGAGTAAAATGTGGCGAAAACAACTAGACAGTATTCCCTCTAAATTACCGAAATTTAGCAAAATCGAATAAGGTTTATCGTGTAACTACATATAACTAGGCCTACCTTTGCTGACTCGTTGTTAGATGTAGAGTATCCTTCCGTAATAAATTTGACGATTTTGACCGCAAAATTGGCACCGCCGCTTGTACGATCGTGCACACACGTTACACATACACATGACATAAACATTTTGTCGCCCGCTACGACCGTACGAGTTGATGCAGAAACGAGAAATGAATGTTGAAAAAACAAACCGACTCATCTAATTTACTTCAATTACGATGAAAAGTTTCCTAATGAAAATCAAGTCAAATTCATCAAACAGTCCTTCAAAAGTAATATCGAAGGATTCAAAATATATTCAAATATTATTGGGGAAAAAATGACGGCTAGAAAAAAACAGCGGCCTGTCGAAAAAACGCATTTAAGTGCCCTTTATACGTATTGTCAGGGTGGCCGGTTGAAATGAACAGGGCAACTGAGTGCGGAAAAAATGACACCCCACGCGTTCGAAGCCGCCATCTAGAGCGCGTACCTCAGATCGCATTTTCAGTGCGCGCTTGTGAATTCGGAGTATTTTCTCCACACGTGAGTAAAATTTCAGGCAAATTGTGAGATTTTTCACGTTTCTGTTGATAGAAAAACGTTAGGTGTCCGGTATTATGAACACCCAACCATATATAGAGAATGGGGATACCGGTAACTGTACTTTGGAAGCAGTGGGGCAAGTTTTTTATATATATATTTTTTTTAATTCAGCTGTAACTTACATGTCTTATCCTCATGGTTTAGAAATAATTTAAATGAAATAAAGAAGATTTTATTACATATTGAGAAGATTCAGTCTGTTTTGTATTCCATCTATTCTGAATATAGGGATCTACTGTAGACAATAACAGCATACTGTTTGATGTATTGAAACTTTTAATACTTTTATTCTTTATCTCTCTCTGCAGATTAACACTTGGCACTCTGCATACATGAACACTTTTGCTGGATAGCATTTTTTTTTTTAAACCATGGCGACGGTCCAGAGACCAGCGAAACCAAAGAAGAGAACAACGCCTAAAGTCACCCCATCAACAGAATTGGAGCGGCCGCCTTCAGCTGCTTCACACAACTGTAAGTGTTCAACTTTTCCACGATGGTTTGGTAATGTACCGTAACATTTGTCATACACCGAGAGAATTTAAGGCTAAAATTTTACCAGCATATTCAATTGAATATTTCACAAGATCTTACCGGTGAAATTTTCTGAATTTTGTCATTGCGCAAATCATACATGTAGACTAGCACAATTTATGACTTGATTACTCTGTGGGAATCAAGAAATCAGTGGAAACAAAATACATACATGTATGACAACCTCATGTCACCAATTCTCTGTGTGACTCATGCTTTTCAAAAGCAATTTATTTCATCAGACAGTATACATATGAGGATGGTAAATACATTCCAATTAAAAGCTTTATTTGTAGAGAGTACTCAGTTTCATTTTGCCACAGGTTTTTATTCCCGCAGTTCAATTTTGGACAGTGAACATGCGCATGGTTTTGATACAGAAAACTTTCATCAATTGGGAATAATCATGCAATAGGAAGTTAAGGGTTGGTAGAAACCTTAACTTCCTATTCCATGCATGGTTGTTGATTATGAACTTTATCACATCATTTTATCTGTCCTGCATCTTCACCCTTTTCACCTCAGCATGGGTAGGAGAAGACCTCAACGGGGAAAGGGAACTTGAGCGGGTTACAACTCCCATCCAACACCTCACGCCTGGAGCAGGCAGCGTGATATCTGTCAGGGAACTTGACAATGGAGCAGATACTCAGGTAAGTACATCACAATGTACTGTAAACCAGACATTTTTGTGTGCATGAAACTTGTGAATTTCATGAGGAACCAAGATTCATGACAGTTTTATGCCACAAAAAGTGGCTGTCAGCTCCAATTTGTGAAAGTTTCTTGCCATAAATGTTTCTTGTTTTACAATATAGCGTATATGTCTCACTAACTTTAATAAGGATAGGATTTTGAAGATTGGGGCTCTCACTGTAGAGATCTGCTGCTGGGGCTGAAACAATCCCTATGAGTTCTCCACCTAGATAACAAACAAAAATGCACTGAAAAAAAAAATTACATTTAAACCATGAGTGTAGTTTACAATAACAAACTTTAGCTCACTATTCTAAATCCAACATGTAAATTTATGACATACTATAGAAAGATATAAAATCAAACATCCTTATGCAGTGAAAGATTCATATTGTTTCTCATAAGCATATTTTGAGATGTTATTATTTATTTATGTATTTTTTTTTTTTTTTGAGTAGCTCATATGCATGTAGGTATGGCGTTGATGATGTTGATTTTCTAGCCAAAATCGAGATTTATGAATGCTAAGTTCATTTTGAAAATGCTGTTGCTGCAGAACTGCATGGAACATGTTTGAGATGACCTTTAGGTCTATCATCATAGCCACCAGTCAGAGAAGCCTGCACCTTGGCATGGGATCACACATACACACAAAGACATGTGCTAAGACACAGACAGATATACAAAAAAGACACATACTCATAACACACACATATATACTCTTGTTCATTTTAATTTGAAATTCCCTAGCATAATGCAGTGCTCTGTGTAATTGTATCTGTATGGCAGAGTGGTAGCTCATACAAGTTTGTGGTGCTGCTGCTTCTTCTGACAGAGAAAAATGCTTTGACAATAGGTACTTCATACATTGTGTAATTACTCAAATCAACATGCAGCTCCAAAGTTTCTTGTCCTGTGACAAATTAAAGACAGGTCTTTCTCTGACCCTAACTCCTGCATCATGTTTAATGATCTCCTGTTTCCCTGCTGTATGCTCAGGATGATCGCCCTGTGTCACCGCGTGCCCCCAGTCCAGGCAACCTCCTGGAAAGACCTCTGACCCCTGGCAGCGGTCGACTGAGTCCGCTGGACGGCATCATGGGAAAGAAGAAGGCTAGAGTGATGCCCACAGATGAAGAGTTACCAAATGTTGATGTGAACGGTCCTGCTGTCCATTCACCGGTCGTAGAACCCGTTGAAGGTTAGTTTACTGTCCAAGGCTTACACAAGAAGTTCCATACAATACTTGAAGATCAGTGCTCTAGATAATTCTAACACAGATGTACTTCAAATTCAGAGTTGGCGATAAAGATTGTTCAATTTGATTATACATCTTTGCTCAGTTTATCGGTGAATCATTTGTATGAAACAAACCCAACATAATATTGGACTGTTTACAAATGCACTGCATTGATTGCACTTGTCATGCAAATGTCTTGGCATTACAACTTGAGACGTAGACTCCAGCAAATAATTGATCAGGATTCCTTTTTTCCTCACTGGATCTCACTCAAGGAATTTTGCCATTTGGCAAAAAAAAAAGAAAAAAAGAAAAAAAAGAAGAAATAAAGATAGAAAGGAAAGAGTGAATTATGAGCACATCACGGTCAGTTTGCAGTGTGTGCCAAACTTCTGTTTCATACTTGAAAGACCGATAATTTCTGAAATGATATGTGTTTATATTACTGAAACTGCTTAGTAACTGTTTGGAAATATGATTGGATCAGCAGTTATTATACAAGTACCTTGATGTTTTCTCAAATTATAACAAAATGAAATCATTGTGCTATTTTATTTCTTAAGATGAAACTGCTTCAAAGGCATTGTTACTGTGTAGAGCAAATCAAGTCTCAGTATATCACCTTCCTGTTCATTCCTCTTTCAGCCTGGAGTGATACAAGTCAGGTTGATCTCCATGATGATGCTGAGGGTCGGCCAAAGACAGCGGGCAAGACCCGCAGTGCGTCACGGACACGCACCCCTGGGGAAGGGGGACACACGGGCAGTGTTCCCAGCATGCGGTCTGTTATCAGCGTGAAAGAGGCCTCAGAGGAACACAGGATTGATGGACTGGTATCGGGTCCATCCAGGACAATGGATGGGAGGAAATCCCCTGCCATCATGCCTGCCACCAGCCCTAGACTAGAGCCAGGTATTAATAGACACTTCTTGCTCTGTATTCTCATGATTTAGCCAGCAGACACATTACCAGCCTCATTGGTACTGTGTGAAACTCAGTCTGGTATGCTTTATTTGTTTGTTTGTTTTTTTTTGAATTACTGGCACATCTTTTTTTCTTTCTTTAGTGTGCCAGTGTGCCAGTATGTGTACAGTGTATGTTTGTGTGTCTCTTCCTGGTGAAGGTCCAAAGCACGGGTTGCAACTTAAATGTATTCTTGGAATATTTACATGTGGATGTTTATAAAGACCAATGATTATCAGAGCCTATTGTAACATAGTCAACATGTTGAATAAGTTTGCTTGAATGATAACTCACTTATTTATTCACTGGTTTTGCTTTAAAACAAATACGTTTCTTGAATGTGCCAATTGTTGCAATGCTCCATGTGAAAATAATGAAACATAGATGCATTTTATTACAAAAAAAAGAAGAATTGTCCACAAGAATGTTATCATAAGAAAGGATTTCATAATTTACATTCCAGATAACCGAAGCATTGCTTCCAGGGGTTCCCGTGCTCAGATCCAACCTCCTCAGATGGAGCATGAGCAGCAGGCCTACGTCCCATTTGTCTATGCCCGGGACTGCATCGCCAGGGTGATGGAGGACATGAAGAAGATGAAATCCAACCACATCCGCATCGTCCACGAGATCCAGGATAACTACCGGCAGATCGAGGACCAGACACAGGTATGTCAACAGGAGGAGCTCTTCACAGGGTGTGGTAGCATATTAAACCCTTACTGCTGTTTCCATTGCAACTGATAGACAAATTGCCCTACATCAACATAAATAAGCACTGAATTGATCAGTGTTTTAGTAGTAGCAATGAAAACAACTCGACAGAAGAATTTCATGAATTTGAATTACTGCTGTTTGTTCACTGGTTGGTACGCATGTTGTAATGCCGTCTTTGCTGACTGGCACAGCTGTCTGCAAAGTAACTGTCAATGAATAGAGATGAATCCCTACCATGTCAACATAAAGTTAATGTTAGATGACTGAGGCACATTACTTCGCCTGAGTGGGCTTGCTGATATATTCAAAGTAGGTCAAGTTTGGATGAATTACTGAATGCTGATCAATGAAAAAGCTTAGTGTGACTTCTTAGCCAGTTGCCATAAATGTGCCCAACATCTTGCTTCCACTATTAAAGCTGGTGCTTCCACTTTGTTTCCTACTGCATCAAATATCTTTTTGGTTGCAAAGTTCATCTTTAATTTTATTGCTTCCTTGTTAACTCCAACTGAAAACTTGAGCAGGAACAGGAAAAGTAGTTAGTATTAGAAACTTAGAAACTTTTAGAAAAGACTTTGAGATTCTAATTTCTTTCTAACCTGAGAAAGGCTTTGAGATTTTAATGATTTACTAACAAAGGGTTACTGCCTTTTGAGAGGAAATTAATAGCAGCTCTGCTCAAGCATGTTGTCAGAATTGATAGTGATATGTCAGAAGAGATGGTGATATCCATTCTTTTTCTCGTGTATGTTAATTGCAGGACCAGTTCAATGTCTTTGTGTTGAGTCTGAGACAGCAGTACAAGGAGAAGGTTGTGACCTTCAGGCAGGTCATTGAGGTGCACCGTAAGGAGCTGGATAGCCACAAGTCATACTGGGAGCAGACTTTACTGGTAAGGATGATGACCAACAGAGAGGACAGATAGAGCATAATGAACACTATATTTGTCATGTTAGAATTACCTCTTTCATGAACATAAATCCAACTATTTAATCCATGTCTTCAAAATGTATATTTCTTCCAGACATGGCAACAAGTTTGCACATTTAGTTCCTTATCTGCAGAGTCTTTTTTTTTGATAGATATATATTTTGCGATATAGGTTTATTTTACAGAATAACTGAAGGTTCAAAAGTTATATTGCATTTGTACTGATTACTTTAATAATCTTTGCATCCTCTCCAGAAGAAGTGTGATTTGAGTGTATGTTCTGTTCTTGTGTGCTGGTACAACTTGTTAATTATGCCTATATTATGGTAATATGTAAAAGGGCTTTTCTTTTTCCACAGAACCTCTGAGCTTCCCTCGTGTTCTCAGTTCATTTCACTTACACAGAAGCTTACATGTAACTTCAGATTGTTAGAAAATGATGAAATATTGCGTCAGTGTTCTCATTGAAATATTCATAACCTGGATTTACAATGATTTTCTTCTATTTTTTTCCTTTCATCAATGTATAGAGTTTGAGCCAGCGTAACAAGGAGTTGATGAAGGAGAAGAAGAGACTTTTAATCATCAATAAAGTTGAAATTGAGAGACTGGAGAAAGAAAAGGTGAGAAAAATGAGAAGCAATCATCACTGTTCACCTGAGAACTTGTCAGCTGAGTATATGAGAATATGCAGTATGTGTTTTTCACTTTTGTGGACAGTTTGAACTCTGCAAGTGAAAAATACAGTGGTGAAAAGGGTTTATCAGAGTTCCATCTCACATGTCAATTTGATGCACTAACAAACATAAGTGACAAAATACTTTCATGAAGAAGATAATGTAACAGAGTAACATGTATTATATCAGGTCAGATGTATAGATACATGTACATACATGTACATTTATTTGTGATTTTTGTTAAGGATTGTTACATGCAAACATATCCACTTACCACAAGCCAACTTTATGTCGGTTGTTTGTTCTCTATCCTTTCACACACACACACTTGGTACAGAAATACAGTTGTATAATGTATCCCTGCATATATCAGATTGGCGCCCAAACCCCACCTTAGGAGAAAGAACTATCCTTGTGCTGTGCGTAGGCTTTGGTACTGTTTAATTAATATGCAGCCTTAGTCTACTACATTGATGCACTGGGCAAACCCATGACTGGTGCAACCTCAAACTTTCAGTTGCTACATGTGTAGCCTTCTCTTTAATCAAAGCTTGCTGCACCTATCAATTCTTTTTCTTAGAAGGGTAGTCATTAGAACATGCACCATGAAGCACTACCCATGTAATCCTGATGGGTAGTATTATCTACATCTCATCACCGAAGTGTGTAAATCCTGTTCAGTGCAAGAGGGAGAAGAGTAAGGGAACAAGTATCAGTGAAATTTAATGTTGACCTATTTATCAATCTTTCCAGGAGGAGCTGACGGGCACACTCACTCAGAAGATTGACCGGGAACACCAGCAGGTCACCAGCACCAAGAAAGAGCTGGAGGAACAATTAACTGCATCGAATGAGGAGAAAAAGGTCAGTTTATGAATAGATTTGGGCAAAAATGCTAGAATACACGGCTGCTTTGCTATCAATCTACTTGTTTTGAGCATGATTTAGAAACTGTGTGCCTTCCATGGTAAGTTGGACAAAATCGTGAGATGATGGAAAATTATGCTTGGCAGCCATGATACCCCACAAGATGATTATATGCACACTGGAAAAGGAAGTATCGTATCTGAGCTAAAGAGCTGCTGTGGTGTCAAATGCCTGGAGGTACATGTACAAGTGTATATTGTGTACATCAGGTTGGAGATCAAAACAATAGTTTTAAGTATTAAGTACATGGTGACTATGTGGACCTATCATTTTCACAGATAGCACATGGTGTTGCCTATACATACATTGTATTTTGGCCTAAAAGAAATCACATAGATATAATAGAGAAATTCAAAGGAATGCCTAAAGCCCGTTGAGGACGGGCTGATTTTGCTGTAATACGTATCTCCTATGGACGCCTGCCCGAGTATACTCAAGACTCATCCTCAATGGGTTAATATGGCATGTATGTCTGAAGTGTAATTAACTGATACAGGTAATATTACTTACAAGATTCAGAAATCTCTGTAGGCTTATACAGGACTCACTAGGTACCTGTAGGCAGTGGGCTGATATCCCCCAGCAGTAGAAGATTACACACCTCTCAGAACACTCTTGTTACGGTGGTATGCAGGGACAGACAGATGTAATCACGTTCATCCAGAAGTTTTTCTCCATACTCTTGGGTACAGAGAAAACTTTGTCAGAATTTATTTTCTAGCCAAAAGGCATAAATACCAAGCATTGACTGGGATTTGAACCCGCAGCCATCTGGTTGTGAATCAAGCATCAAAAACTTCTTGGCACATTCATGTCTGTCTTACGTATATGACTGATTACTGCATTAGATCCTTGAAGACCAACTCCAGTCAGAGAAGGATGAGGTGAACAAACTGAAGGAAGAGATAGCCGCCCTCAGATCAACCCCGCGTGCTCCAGCGGACTCCGGCGACGTAGTGGTACCGGTCGTGGCTTCTGTGGAGTCGTCAGCACCGGGCATGGGTGACGAGGAGAGAATACGCCTACAGGAAGAGAGAGATCGGATGCAGGACAAGTACATCAACTCAGAGAAGGTGAGGAAAAAGTCATTTTATTGCATGACATCAAGTATAGTCACACATATTTATGGCTAGAGAATACAGATTGCCACTGGAGGTACAATGTATACTGATTTTATGATTGAAATAATGTACTGAATGAAGGTCATTAATTTAGGGGAGATGACTGAGACACATCGCTCATTATCAGATTTGATCTCAGTGTGCAGTGATACAATTCCTTTACCTAAAGTCTATTCCAATTACTGAACTCTTACGTCTTGTTGTTTTTATTGTAACTAATTGTCACATTTCCCTTAAACAATGTACAACTGTAAATAAGGTCTAAATACTAATTATTTTAGAAGTAGCCATGATTGAAAAAATAAAAAAATCATTGGCATCCAGATCTTACATTTTCAACGTTTTTTTTAACTGAATTTCATTGGTTATGCATCTATATTTATTTAGGAGCTTGCAACTTGGCAGGCCAAGTATGCAGCCCTAGAGGCCCAGTTCCAGTTGGTTGCCGTGGCAGCGGCAGCAGGAGACGGGGAGAAGATGGAGGAGCAGATAGAGACCCTGAAGAAGGATCAAGACACCATGAAAGAGGAGGAGGCCGAGTTGACGGAGGAGATCAATAAGTGGGAGGAAGATTTCAAGGAGAAGAATGGGAGGGAGCCTGAGGAGGAAGACAGGTGAGTTTTACTTCCAGCTTCATCATCATACAGTATGTCCTCCTATAGCCTTTTTAAAATGTCTTTCTTTAGATATGGATATTATCTGGTTTTCTTATGTGAAGTACAGTGGCTTGATAGTTATTGAAGTGCTCATCCCTGCTGGGCTCTGTTGTACAGGAGACCTTGAGCAAATATTTCCAAAGTACAATGTATCAAACTCTGTAGCAAGAGCATAATTTCAGCTTGTTAAAATTCTCTGTGTTGCCTTGATAATTGCTATCATCATAATTAACTTTGTAATTTAGTTATGAAACTGCTGACAAAGTTTTACCTGGGTTCCTGCAATATAGAAACACATGTGAATGTGAAGTGAAGGATTCTGATTAGGAAAGTTTATTTTACAGGTGAGGAACAGTATTATCCTGAAAACACTTTCATCTTATGATTGGTAATTTGCATATAATACCCCAAATCACATTGGGAGAACAACCAATTTGGGTTTTTTTCAAAATGAATCTATTTAGTGTGGAATATATTGGAAACGCACGAATGTGTGTGGTACATTAACTTTTCATGCATATCGCCCTGTTGGCTAGTGCGAATTCTTAAACTGGTGAAAACATCTTCACAATTTTCTCTGCGCACTTTGAATGGGCTGACAATTGTGCAGCATGAATTCAAGAAGCTGCGAATATGTCTTTGAGCCGCTCCCTGCGACAAATTTTGATCAAGCAAAAATATTGACATTTACAGAACTGAGAATTGATATTAAGGTCAGCAGTAGTTAACTGTAACCTATCATGTCTCTTGCAGGCCAATGAGTGTCAGAGAGCTACAGACCCAGCTTGACGAGGTGCAGACGATGCAGTCTGACCTAGACACAAAGGTCACGACCCTAACAGCGATCAAAGAGGGCAACGTCCCTGAGCCAGAACCTGTCAAAGCACCCGAGCCCATCATCAAGACAGTTGAGGTGAGTATGGTCGACACAGAGGAACGCTGTCTCAAGCAATTTTCTTTATTTCAAGTCCAGCAGAAAAACCTAAGCTGAAATCATGTGCTTACACCCTTCTGCTGTGGTGTATGTCTTATAGCTCAGGACCATCAACTGACAAACAAAACAGTATACCTCCATGCTAACACCAGTCTACCAGCTATGTGACAATAGCATGGCCGGCGCAGCCGTGGGGCCCGTGGGGGCTCAGGGCCCCACAATTGTTGTGCACCATAGAAAGGAATACATAAGGTGTCATCACTTTAGGCCCCCACACTTTTTTTTTTTTGCTTGTCAGCTGAAGAAACCCAGAAGTGGACGGGTAGAAATGAGCTGAGGACCTTTTTTTTTTTTTTTTTTTTTTTTGCTTGTCAGCTGAAGAAACCCGGAAGTGGACGGGGAGAAGAGATGAGCCTTTTTTTTTTTTTTTTTTTTTTTTGCTTGTTAGCTCATGAAACCCGGAAGTGGGCCCCCACACTTTTGGAAACACTGCGCCGGCCCTGAATAGTACAGTGAAATTCAGTCCTACACTGTGGGTTTTGTTATAAGGAGATTGGAATGGATATCTTGACATGTTTCTACAATTGTACATATTCTATTTTTGTTCATTTCTGACATATAGATCAGAGAAAAAATGCAGCATGAAAGGATTTAAAAATTGTGAGATTGGCGTGGGAACAATTCATTTTAAAATTTTATTCTGGTCTCATGGAAACTAAGTTTAAGATCTGACATTCAAATGAGAGATAAAGTAGCTTATTATTTGTGCTACACTGCAGAGAAGTGTCATCTAAAGTGGTATGAAACCAGCACTAAGAAGGCATTATTTGATTGTGATAATTAATGCGTTTAAAGTGTTGCACTACTCATGTAAGTGCTAAAGGTAAACACCGATTCAAGACTGTAACCTGTAAAAAGAATGATCCTACTACTTTTCACTGTGATAATTCACTTTACTAGGAGATACTGTGCTACAATCCATGGAAGTCATGTGTTTGTATGGCTCTAGAATTACCAGTAACCAGATAGAAATAGACTTCATGTTTGCATTACTTTCATATTGGACTGGGAATTGCATTGTAGAGCTCTAATGGATATCATGAGAAGTTATTTGAAGTACAGATAATAGCACTGTTCACTGCAACAATAAAGTATGTTTGTGTGCAATCTGGTATGAACCCTATTTGAACCCTATTGTGGTCTTGTTTACAGCATATCTGTGCTTTCAAGCTTCAGTGAAAGAAAAATGAGATTTATTGATTAGCTCGTTCTCAAAAGAGAGAGTCAAATAAAAGCCCTGCTCTAGTGAATGCAGACAATAGCTGGCATAACAAATAGCTTGAGGGAAATAAAGGTCATACTGTAAAGTCAAGCCTGATTAGATTGTAGAGATTTAATACAAAAGAGCTTGAGTGCAGTAAATGATCTTCTTTACAAATAGTGATTAAAGATGAACTCTGCAAGCATGTTTATTTTGCAGTTGTAGTTGAGTGAAGATATAATGTAATATAATTGTAGGCATGCTCGGAGGGTCTTTAACTGTGCAGCAGCAGCCCTTTGATTCTTCCCCTACCCAGTCTCAACTCTCTATCCCAACTCATTATATATATAAAAACAATGATATTACTACTTATCAAAAAAGAGTGACAAAGTGACAGAGCGCAGAATAAGCTGGAGACCAGTCACTGACTCTTGTCATGAACTTGAAAAATATGTAGTGTTGATGATGTGATGTATAGTCACAGTAAATAAATAAATGAAAATGAATAAATAAATAAATAAATAAATGAATATATAGATAAGTAAATAAGTACATAGATTAATTAATTAATTATTAGATTATCAAATAAATAAATAAAAGAAATCTGAGATATTCAATGGCTTGAGACTACATGTATATTTACAGCTGCGACTGTGATATATGCAAAGTGAGTTTGTGGACATATGAAGGCTTGGTATAGCTCCCACAATGTGTGTCTGGACAAAAGCTTCACAAAGAGAGGTTCGAAGGATTGCTTGTACAATGTCCCGCTTACCTTGACATTATGGAAAACAGAATCTCAAGTAAAATCCATAAAAAATCTTTGCTGAAATCAATGTATGTTGTACACTAAAGATGTCAAATACATCTGAAAAGTGATTGTTACCTCTTTTTTTCTGTATGAAATCATGGTAATGTCTTGATTCATACAAACAGATTCATGTCAAGTGTGATTATATCTTTGTGCTTATTGTTGACCAATCTAGGTTACAGTTCCAGACCCTGCTACGGTGGCAGCCCTCGCTGCAGCCCAGAAGCGGATATCGGAGCTGGAAGAGCAGCTCCGGGGTCTGGAGAAGGAGAATAAGAAGCTGATGAGCAGCAAAAAGAAAGAGAAGGAGAAAGTGACAGTGACGAGGACCAAGAAGGATGAAAAGGAGGAGAGGAATCTTAGAATATTACTACAGGCTGTTCTCAAACAGGTAAACTTCTCCTTCACCTGAATGGAAACGAGTACCCATTATTATGAGCCCTCCAGTAGCTCCACAAAATTAGTGTACTGTGGCAGTGTGTTATAAGCTGTCTTTGAGTTTGATTGCATTGCTTGTAGTGGGAACGTCGTAATTCATCCATTTGAGAGCAGCAGTAAAGTTGTAGTTCAAACAGAATTTATCTATTGTGCAATGTCTACAGTTAGTACACAATATTACATGAATGCCCAGTTTATATCAAATTGCTGCCTCAAAGTTTAGGTATATAGGAATTAGATGTCTACAGAATAGATATAAAAATAATAGGGATACCATCATGAGTATATCAATGTAGATTTTGATAATAGTTATTGAAACCTTTCGAAAAAAAGAAAATCTAGTGACCCTGAAATGAAACTTAGGGCATTTAGCGATTAAAACAAACATTTTGTAGGATGCTGTGGTCATACAATGGGGTTTGTATGAAGAGACGTTTATTTGTGGTCTCTTATAAGAGACCACAAATAAATGTGTGATGATTAAAAGCTGTGTATTCACCAAATAAACCCATTACCTACACAAGGCTGTTGGATAGTTGCAAATCATGCAGGGAATGGCTTAATGGACATTAACCTCATCAAACTATGGGCTTTTATAGATCATGTACTATTCTTTGTCATGTGTATAAAAGTACTACAAAAGTATGTTACATACTTTCATAAATTTCACAAATCACTGTTGGGCCGTGTATTCAACATCACACAAAAATATTGCCACCTGATCATGATTGAATCGAATTTGTGGCATGAAAATATCAACATGCTCATTTTGTGGCACTAAGTTGCATACTAACTATATGTTCAGTAAATTGGCAGAGTGAACGGACAGGCATTGATGCACTTATGATGGCCTCGGTGTGAAATTGCGAAAGCATCTCATGAAAACGTCTGTGACCTCATACGCAAAAAAAAAAAAAAGGTATCTGTGCGTGAAAATAACAACTTTTGCAGTAGTTACCAAACATGCTGGAATTGGCTTGATAGACATTTTAAACCTCATCACACTTTGGTGTTCTGTTTTCCTTTCCTTCCATCTTCCCCACTCCCAGGTCCATGAAATCAATGAGGAGGAGATCACACCCAAGGAACGAGTGGCCACCAGACTGGAGGAGGCTGAGCTGGAGAAAGCCGGCCTGGGGAAGACCCAAGACCAGGCCCGGCAGGAGGTGGAGAAATGGGAGGAGAAGTACCGGGAGGAAAACAGTGGGGAGGCACCGTCACAGGATGAGAGGTAAGATCCGCTGGCTCAGTCCAGTGATGAGGGGTAAACTGTATGATGTATTGCACTTGTTTGTTTAATTTTCTTTGCACTCAGCTTAGGAAGGTTCAGTGTTCATCGTTTGTAATGACAATGTATTTTTGTTTTGTTTTTGTTTTTGTTTTTGCTTGGTTGATGCTTATTTTCTCCAGACTAGTGATTCTTGCATTGAGTTGTTTTTGTTTGCAACTTATTGACAAATTGCCCTTCATTGAAGTAAATAAACATATTACCAGTGGTTTTTGAGTAATGACCGTAATGAAAATCATGGGCATACAAACTTGAGTAGGATACGATGCCTGTCTGGCAATCAGGGGCTCATTGGTGGGTTTTCCACCTGAGTACACATGTGTGTCCATGTTTTTCTATCGTGGCTAATATTTAGAATCACTGAATAGTTCGTGTTTATTTATACTTTGTGCAGATATAGGGAATTTGTCAATCAAGTGCTTTCGTTTTTTTGTCTGTTCATTCAAATTCATGAAGAAATTGAAATTACATTAAATGCATAGAATAAGAGGAGAATGCATTGAGAAGTTGGAGACAGTTCCCCATGTTGTGAATGGATACATTTCATATCTGCAGCATGTGGTTCTGTAGAAATCACTTTATTTTCTATAGAACTGGGTAACGTTGAACTATTCAGAGGGAGATGGAAAAAAGATATGCTGCAAGTTTTTACCTCGAAATTTAACAGACTTTTAAATACTGCAGTGTATCTTCATTGCTCAGCACATAGTGGCAAAGTCATGTATTTGTAACAAAGAAGGGCTACATGCATGCCATTATGATGATATTTGTTTTGTTTGTTAAAGGGGTTGCATTATATAGAGTGTAAGAAAAAAAATTTTTTAGATTTTTGAGATGCTTATCACATTACACTCCATGTTGTTTCTTTCCAGGGATGAACAAGCTGGACAGATGTATGCTGCCCTCAGTGAGGCCAACCAGAAAGCTGTATCCTTGGAAACAGACATCTTGGCACTAACCATGATACAGACAGGGGTGATCCCTGAGGAACTTGGAGGGATGATCGCAGCATCAGTTATTGTGACAGGTAAGACTTGTGTAAAAGTCTCTTGCTGTTACAATCATTACAAATCAACTCCTTTCTTCGTAGTGACAACTGAAACCCAATAACAAGTGCTGCTACTACTACTACTACTACTACTACTACTGCTGCTGCTACTACTACTACTACTACTGCTACTACTACTACTACTACTGCTACTACTTCTACTACTACTCCTCTTCCTATTCCTCTTCTTCCTCCTCCAACACCACCTCCATAAGTCAAAGAGAAGGTTGGATTTTTTTTTTTGTCTGTGTGTGTGTTCTTATCATTGCTGGGATGATAAGACCCTGTATCTACAAAATGTCAAATGTTCAGGAGAGCCAAAAAAACTATGGCGGCCAAGCGCTGTAGCAAATGGGATAACCTTTCCTTTGACATGCCGTGGTGGCTTTGTTTTTGGGGTAAGGCAATTAGGATTTGATCAGGACGTCACTTAACCAATTATTTGACCATTAATCCAAACGAGTCATTTTCACCAAAATTTCAGATACAAGGTCTTGTCACCCCAGGGACATTATGTGAATCATGTAATACTGCACTATATCACAGAGGCAATCTAGATTGAAGAATGGCATTTAAGTTTCTCCATATGACATCTGCCATTTTCATGTGTGGTGCTGTAAATACTGGAAAGGCATACAGGTAATGCACATACATATGGGCAAGCCTGTCAAAACACATGATGCCTTGACAATTATAAAACTTGCTGCCATTGACCTGAGGGACATTAACCTCTGTCATCCTTGAAATCAAACTCCAGGTGGGAATGGCAGTGCTGCGGGTGGAGCCTCAGATGAGGAACTGGATGAGCTGAGGGCCCGCATTGAGGAGCTCGAAGAGAGAAACTCAGAGCTTGAGGACAGCAACAAGGAGTTGGAGGAGTCTAAGGAAGACCTTGAGGAGAAGATTGAGGAACTGGAAGCAAGGATCAAGGAACTTGAGGCAGAAGGTGGTGGGACAAGCATCGGAGGCTCTGCAGCAGCAGCTGTGGCCCTGGCTAGTCTGGATGTCGATGATGATGACATGGAGGTTAGTGACTGTGGTTTCCTAAAATGGTCTGCAATATCAATTCCTTTTCTCATATGCAGTGTATTCACACATCCTATGCTCATTTGCAAAGAAGGCTCCGAGAGCCCAATTTTCCCTTTGCAGAAATGGTCTTGTGACTGCTGTAAGATATTCCTAAAGTAGTTATGGTATGAAGTATGATTCAAGGGGCTTTTTCTGATTTTGTACTGGGATTCAATGTTGGTGAAAGAGAAGTGACAAAAGTGTGTTCCTTTTTGTTGTCTCGCCCACCGGAGGTGAAGGCAAGACTAAGGGATCCAAATGGCGTCCGTCCGTCGTCTGTCACAAATGTTAAAGTTTACCTGCAAGACTCTCTTATGATGCATAACTTGGCAACTGTTACAGCAATGGCAGCCACACTTGGGTGATAGAAGCACTAGGGGTATCTTCATGTTATGGTGTTGTCGGAGGTCATGTGATGATGTCAAAGGTCATTTGAGGTCATATATTAAAGAGTATGTGCAAGACTCTCTTTTCTATGTTAAAGTTTACCTGCAAGACTCTCTTTTGACAAATAACTTCACATAAGTTGCTTGGATTACAACCTAACTTGGGTCATAGATGCACTGGGGTTACCTTCATGTTATGGTGCCGTTGGAGGTCACAGGATAAGGTCAAAGGTCATTTGAGGTCATACGTTAAAGTTTACTTACAAGACTCTCTTATTACACGTAACTCGACACATGTTGCTACAATGGCAATCAAACCTGGGTGATGGATGCACTGGGGGTACCTTCATGTTATGGTGCCGTAAGAGGTCACATGATAAGGTCAAAGGTCATTTGAGGTCATACGGTATAAAATTTTTGCAAGACTGTCACAGACAGGGGTCAACGAACTTTTAGGGCCCAATGTTAAGTTTTTATGGCGCGTTTTGATTATGGTTCATAACTTTTGATCCCTTGGTCTGTCTGTAACCAAACTTGGATGGTAGATGTCCCTTGGGGAGGTGAAGGTCATCACAAGGTCAAAGGTCACAGAAAGGGGTCAACGAACTTTTAGGGCCCATTAAGTCTTTCTGGCGTGTTTCGATTATGGCTCATAATTCTTGATCCCTTTGTCTGTTTGTGACCAAACTTGGATGGTAAATGTCCCTTGGGGAGTTGAAGGTCACCACAAGGTCAAAGGTCATAGGCGGGTCAATGAACTTTTGGGAGTTAGAAAAATATTGATTTCTTGTACGCGAATGGGCGAGACACGATTTGGCACTTGCCTTGTCTAAAGAGTTTATCCTTCTTTTATATACAAGTAGAATGTCTTTTAGCTGTTTCAGGATATCGCATCAATTCATAGTTGGTCATAGGGTAGTAAATTTAAGCTCCTGCTAATATTGCTGTTATTACATGTCTCCCAAAGTGTCACTTTTCATCCAAGAATGTATAGATTCACAGTTGTATTGAGCTTTGTCCAGCAAAACATTGAAGTAAGAAAAAAAAAAAGAAACAACAAAAAGCATCTAGCAGGGAATGTTGTCTAGCGTATCCGGACAATTACCCCCAGAGGGCAATTACCCCCCGGCTAAATACTGGTTAGTGGTAAGCTTAGAGTAAAGATAAGGGTTAGGGTTAGGGTTAGGGTTAGGAGTATGACTTAGGGATAGGATTAGGTTCAGGATTAGGATTAGGGTTAGGGCCAGGGGAAGGATGTGGGGTAATTGCCCAGGGGGTAATTGCCCTAGACCCGTTGTCTAGCATCAATGCCATTCTGTACAGCTGATAGGTTGTATCCTACCTCATTCATTAGTGACAATAAATGCATTTAATTGTAATATTGGTTGCAAATGCTGCAATTTGTTCTTTAACCAAAGGGACCAGTTTCAAGACTTCTAGAATTCTATCAGCATTTATACCAAGATATTCTTTGCACATAACAAGATTCTGTAATGATGCTTAGTTGCCAAGAATATTGTTACCTGACTTTTGTGAAAGTGACAATTTAAAGTATATTTCCGCTGACCCATATCGATATTACAGGGTATGAGCAGCCAGCTGACGGCACTGCAGCTGAAGCTGGACGCCCTAGAGAAGGAGCTGAGGGAGGAGAAGGAGGCCCATGAGAAGACCAAGGAAGAGGTGGAAACTCTGGAGGAGGAGATTGAGAGGCTCCGTATGGAGAAAGCAGACAGCTCAGCTGGCAGCGATGCCAAGGTGGAGGCGGCTAATGCTGCCCTCACTGCCGAGATTGCCCTCCAGGCTAAGGTAAGAATTTGAGTTATCACCACCACCACCACCAACAGCAGCACACAACACCCAACACAAACACAAAGACAAACACCAATACCAACACTGACACCAACAAAATCACCAACACAATCACCAACACAATCACCAAGACCAAGACCAAGACCAAGACCAAGACCAAGACCAAGACCAAGACCAAGACCAAGACCAAGACCAAGACCAAGACCAAGACCAAGACCAAGACCAAGACCAAGACCAAGACCAAGACCAAGACCAAGACCAAGACCAAGACCAAGACCAAGACCAAGACCAAGACCAAGACCAAGACCAAGACCAAGACCAAGACCAAGACCAAGACCAAGACCAAGACCAAGACCAAGACCAAGACCAAGACCAAGACCAAGACCAAGACCAAGACCAAGACCAAGACTGACACTAGCACAGACACCAACACCAACAATGCCAACAAGAACAACAACAGCAACAACAACAAAGGAGATGTTGCACTAACTGTCTTTCTATTGTCACACAAATAGGTCTCACCATTTGTGATACTCATGTATACTTATTACCTTCATATCTATTTTACTGCTGCTGCATACATTGTACCCACAGGTGTCTGTTTTCTTTGTTTTGTGGTAAACAATGTGAAAGACTCCTTTGGAGTAATAACTATCTTAGCTTTGGCATCAACACAACACAGTAGGGTTTTGAATTTAAGTACATATTCTGCCCATACACATTTTAAATCCATGAGCCAGCTCAGACTAGATTTACACTATGTAAATTGTATTTCTTTGAAGGTGTTTGTATCCATTAATATTTCTAGATATACTGATGTTTTGTACTATGTAAAAAAACCTGTACAAATTCACCTTCTAGAAATAAGATATAGCTGCCCAGTATTGACCATTATACTAAACATGTTGTCAGGGTAGACTGATGCCATGTGATTTTGTTTTAACTTATTACATATAATCTTTGCAGAAACTGAAAGAAAATGAGGCGAAGATTGCCCAAATGGAGCAAGAGCGACTGAAGAATGTCCCTCCAGAAGCCGCCAAAGAAATCAACAGTCTCTACGACAGAGTGGTAAGCAAAAACTCTTGATTTTCTCTCGAATATTTCTGCAGAGACCGTGACAGTCTTATATTGCATCAAAGAGATATTGTTGGTGAAGCTGAATATTTCAGCTTTTAAGTTAGTGCTAATGTTTCAATCCTTCAATGATGAGGATGGTGTCTTCAAACAGTCTTGCGAGCTGACAAATATTTCTGAATTCCTGACTGTACTAATATAGGCTAATGTTGAACTTGCAACGTAGCCTACATATGATACAAATCTAGATGTCTCCAAGAGACATCTATCCCTGATGCCTTCTTTTTTTCTCTACAGAGTAATCACCTCTCTTTTTTGAAGCTGTTATTGATACTGTATACATTGTATTAAGAGTTTGATTGCAAAATGGGCTAAGTGCAGTTTTTAGACATTTTCCAGTAAGTCCATCATTCGATAAACCAAAATAAAACCTTTCCGGTGATACATGTACCTCACTTGTAACATTACAAAGAATATTCTTATGCTTAAAGTTGTGATAAGAAATATTGTGTATTTTTTTTTTTTAACAGCTTTAATGAAAAATGTCTCAGTTTAAAAGAAATGGAGTTAAGTTGTCTTGCTATCGAACTCTTCATATCACTTTGAATTACTCTTTTGGAGATTGGACATTTCTTGAACGAGAAGGCCCTAGGTATATGGAAAGAGTCACCAACCAATCTAAGTTGCTGTCACTTTGCCCTCTCTTTCTCTTTTTGAACAACAGAGGGAGCTAGAGAGGGAGCGTGATGCAGCCCAAAAAGAGGCAATTGCCAAAGCAGCTGAAGCCAACAAGATCAGTGTGGATTTTGCAAGCACGCAGAAGTTTCTTGAGAAGGAGCGTGAAATCAACAAGAACAATCAGGTAAGAATTTACACCCCCTGTCCATTTCTCGTGAAATACTATTCTTAACTCTTTTAAAGGACATTGGGATTTTCTTTGTGTTTATATAGTGTCATTAACACACCACAGCTTACTAGGTTTTTCAGTCAAAAAGAAAAAGAAGAAATATGATTCATTGGACAATCCTTTATGTTCTAAGTTTGTAAGTATTGTTTGAAATCGTAAATCTTACTCCTAACTGCTCAGTCATTTGAATTGTGATTCAAGCATTATTCATTGCCCTATATACTTAACTATGAATGTGTTACCATAAATCTGAAACAACGAAAATATAGGAGTGCAATGTTTAATCGAAAACATTTGATTCTATTTGTGATTATCTGTGTGTTTCAATTTTTGTATTTTCTATAGCCGTTTGAAGCTGGATATATTATGTAACAGGTGATATTGTATGATTTGTCAGTCCTACATTGTAGGTGATTTTGTCAGAAGTTTGACATCTTTGCCTCTTTTTGTGAAATACATATGAACAAAAAACAAAAACAAATGTGCACCGACAATAATGGGGTAACAAGGCAGCATTGCTGACGCTACTCATCAGCTTTTAACATTTCATTTGTAGTAGCTGCAATGATGGAAAGAGACCAAAATGACAACTGATTTATGTGTGTAAGAGGGTGTAGAGTTTACATGGTTCTGCTCATTTTTGGGGGATGGTCCTGAGGCATTCACTTCACTTTTTCTCTTTCAGGCAACACTGAAGAAGAAAATGGCAGAGAAAGACAAGCATGAGAAAGACATGATAGCGGCCACGGAGAAGAAATACAATGATCGACTGAACGAGAACAAGCAGCGGATAACAACGCTGGAGAAGAAGCTGAAAGAAATGGCAGCTGCCGGGGCAGTTGGTGCAAAAGCTGGCGGAGGAGCAAAGGTAAACCAATTTGATTTGGTGTAGAATGCAGGGATCATAAATTGTCAGGATTTTGGATGAAGGAAATACATGAATTCAAAAGTGGATAACTACAGCTTCACACAGCATCATATTTTGTGATAGAATATGCCAACACATGCAGATAAAACATGGTGTACTAAACTACAATATATGTACAGGTGTAAACATACAATATAGAATGAGTCAAACAAGTGCTATGTGGAATGGACCTCTCTGTATGATCAATGGGCTGCATTGATACACCTCATGAGTGGAAAGTATCAGCATTTTCCAATGTCATCAGAGTGTGTAATAGGTGTATTGTAAAGATGACTTTTACCTGTATGCAGTATCTTTAATCTACCATTGATTGTATGTGCAGAAAACATGTCAAGCATACTTCTGTCTTCAAAGTGTGCTAAAGGACATTTGATCGACAAACTTTATTTTTTGTTTTTATATTTTTTTTTTTTCGTTCTGCTTATCATACCATATTTTTTTTAAATATGTATGGATCAATAGACTTTCACTCAGTAAACAATTAAGCAATATGCAATCCAAAAGCATTTTTCAAAGGAAATCTGTAGCCTCCACTGCCAACATGTTCATACACTTTGGGGGGTTACCATGTACTGTATACGCTATAATTTTGCCGCTGATTGCCGCGAATTGCCGCTGTCACACATTTTCGCGAGTGGTTAAATTCGCGATTGGGGGACCAGAGAAAATATGAAGTGGCAAAGAAAGTGTGAATTTTCAACTTACTAGCAAATAAGAATGATACTAGTTATACACTGCATGAAAAAAAACTTACCAAACTCTGTGAACTATAAGTTAGAATTCAAAATTTTTGAAGTGGTTAAGTCCATCGCGCTAGATTTCTGACGAGTGGTCCCCTTGCGATAATGGATTGGCTCTCTACAGTATTCATATAGACGTGGACGTGTTATATGTACGTAAACAAGCTTAGCCAGTATATGTTGGTCTGTTCGGTAAGCCATGACATGGTATACTAGTACTGAAATGTTCGTATCATCAAGGCAAGGGATTCATTTTGGAAGGTAATATTTTCGCGTGTTGTTAATTTCGCGAATAGCTCCCGACTTGCGAAATTCGTGAAAATAAAACCCCCGCGAAATATATAGCGTATACAGTAAGTTCCATGTTTCTGCTTGTGGTATCCCACCAGACGGACGCCAAGACGGAGAAGAAGCTTCAGCTGCTGCAGGAACAGAACACAAACCTCAAGAAGCAGCTACAGGAAGAGGTGGCCAAGTACAAACAGCTTGAGAAAGACATGAAGGAGGCCAAGGCAGCGGGAGCTGGAGATGTGAGTTTGCTCCCAAAACTTTCAGTCTGAGAATGAAAACAGAATAACATATCGGAATAGCCCTAAAAGTATTCCCCACCCAGTGTGATCATTGATATGTACAAATGTGTTATGTGCATGTGTATGTATTTTATTGATTCATTTATTTTAGACCATCTTCTATTTTGCCAGCTCTTTGATACAAACCCTGTAACATCATAACTAAATTATATCCAATCAGTAATTACGGACAGAGGTTAATCAGCCATTTTCATAATTAGTTGCCCCTGCTGACTTTGCTCACACTTTTAGTAAAAATTGGCCCTTGCCACTAAATCTTTGCAGTATTAAAGAACTGTGTTTCCATGTTAATTGTGAGGTAATTTGCATGCTCACTGAAATTGTGCTGTCCCATTTGATTATTTCTGCAAGCTCATGTACTGTTAGATTTACTTGAATATTCTTTACTACAAATGTACATCTCACTCTGTTGTTTCCAGGTGCACGTGGAAATACCCTGTTATATCTGGACATTATGCTCAGTTATAGTTGGAAATACTCAATTATTGTTGGATTTAATCAGTAAGACTTGAATGTACATCATTCTAATTGTGGGAAATAACATAATGATAAGCATCAAAGGATGATTGATAACAGGTTTAGGAACTTTATGAGACATTGGAGATGTAACTAAAGAAAGGAAAGTGAAATTAAAAATGCAGATTCTCTAAAAATATTTGCGGAATCTGAGTGCAACTATTCTTGATTTTACTCAAGTGTGTAAACAATCTCTCAACGTGTGAATCAACTTGAATATGCAATGTCTTGGTTCCCATAGAAACAAGCTTCTAAAAAGATTGAGAAGCAGATCAAGGACCTAGAGAAGAAACTGGAGATGGAGACGAAGAAACACGAGAGGGAGGCGAAGAAAGCCACGGAGCTGGAAGCACAACTCAAAACCACCACAAAGGTACGTTGATCATTGCAGAGTCATTTCTATATACCATGGAAAAGATAACAGACATAGATGGAAACGCATGGCTCCTAAGTTAACACCCCTGTGCTTGCATTCATTCCATTGCATAGATATAGAATACTTAACATATGACAGTCTGGCATTCTTAGAGGAGTATATCCTGCTGATTGATTATGCTCTATACTTTGATGCAAAATTTGTCCTTTTGGTATAAAAACATCACCTCGATAGAACTGTATGCTATGTACCTGTGTTGAAAATTTAGATTTGAATTGATGTTATGTGTGTCAGGAGTCTGCCTGCATATGACAAAATATGTCCCTGCTGGCAAGAAAACTACACTGAAATTTAATAGAGTGACAATGATATATGAGACTTCAACATAAATATGTATTTCAAGCTCATGACACTACAGTATGTACATGTATGCAGCAACTTTGCTGTGAATGGCTTTATTCCTTTGTATATTGGGGGCAATGACATGGCCATTCAATCTTAACCCAGTGCAATGTGGAATTATTTCAAGAGTTTGATTGCAAAACAAGTTAAACTCCATGCTGGTTAAGATTACAATTAAAGCTGCCTAAAAACAAAGAAACTAACCAGAAAATATGGTATGTTTTTAATCATCACTTCAAGAATATTCCTTGTTATGTTACAATTGAGGTATCGCTGGAAAGATTTTATATTGCCCTATCTAATGATGGACTTCTTTAACTTGCTGAAGATTAGTCTCGGGTATACTCGGGCAGGTGTCTATAGTGCGTGTTGTAGCAAAATCAACCCATCCTCAACAGGTTAATATGTCTGAAAGTGGCACTTAGCCCATATTGCAATCAAACTCTTCATTTACTGTAAAAGTGGATATTTTCGCGCGACTAATTTTTCGCTCTTGGCCGGGTAAGAAGAGTTTCGCGTGTTTTTAATTCCGCGGAATCAAGACATTACGCACAGGAACATGTGGCAAGCAAAAATATTCGCGTGCTTTTATTTTCGCGCTAGTTTCTGATTACACAAAATGCGCGAAAATTTCAACACCGCGAAAATTTCCACTTTTACAGTATTGCTGTTATTTTGTAGTCATACTTAACTCTTTACCAAACAAAAGACAGAGAATCCTGATTTTCAAAAGACTTGCATCCTGGCCTTTCATTTTCTCTCATCTTATCTATTTTTCCCCTCTTTACCCCCAAGGATCGAGATGCTCAGAAGGAGGAGGTTGCCAAGCTGACGGCCCAGATCGCATCACTGGGCGTGGCTGCCCAGGAGGCTCTGGAGCTGAAGGAGAAGGTGACCACCCTGGAGAAGGAGCACAAGGAGCTACAGAAGGAGCTGAAGTCAGCTGTGGAGAACTACAACAGTGAGAGGGTGGGTGACTGAAGGGGTTGCTATGGGAATGGTTGCCTAGGTGATGGAGGCTGCATGATATTTCTGCAGATCAAGCCCACCTGTCAGCCAATCAAAATTAGTATAAAAAAAATAAAAAAAATAAATCTTTGTTATCAACATGCCTAGAACCTTATATGAGTGTGTAAATACCAGTCAGCGTAGTGCAGGTATGACAATGTGATGATGGACCATGTGTAATGTTTTCCTATGGGGAGAACATTTGTGACCCGCTACAACAAAAGGGTCCTAAAGTCGTGCACGGTCGAAGCCGTGAAAATCGAGTTTGAAGTCAGAGCATCAAAATTGGTCAAAACTTACGATTTTCTGATTTTGAAATATTATTGTAGTCTGACATATCTTCTATCATCTGTCGAAATTTTGAAGCAAAATGGTGAAAGGAAAGACCAAAATATAGCGTTTATTTGGGCCATGTTTTTTGGCGTTTCAACAAAGCAGAAACTGGTTCCAAAATTTGGATTGAGCACCACAGATAGGCTCTGCCCCTAACAACGACCAGAGTGATCTCATTGGTCAGTTTGCTGCTTGCCGCTATCCGAAGCGTGAAGCTCACACACTGCCCAGTCGACTGGTGCGTGCAGGCGGGGTGCGCTATGCCCAGCCGCTTCTCCTGGCATCCTGGTCACTGATTGGTCGGTGAGGAGACCGCCGACGCTGTGCTTGAATGAGCATTTCGGGAGTTGCTAGGGTTTGCCTTCTATTGTCCGGAGGTGAAAACAGACTTGCGTGTCCCTTGATCACGATTGCTTCGAAAGGAAGACTTTTAGTGTGCTTTTCTCGAAACAGTTATTTCCCAGACGGCTCGACATGCTCTCTTTTAAACATCGATATTTCCGCAGCCGATTATTTTTATAAGATGTGTTATATATCAATTGAAAGCAGAAAGATTAGGAAATTATGCCATGCAATTTTCAAGTAATTGACCTCGCCCGACTTTAGGATCATTTTGTTGTAGCGGGTCACATTTTTGTTTAAACGCATGACAAATGATCCCACATCATAGCAGAGGGATTTTGTTTGGAATATGCTGCACAATAGCTGCCAGTGAAAATCCAAGCAGAATTGTTCTCAAATTACTTTGGCATACCGTGCAAGACCTTTAGGATGAATCATTCTGTGAGATTCCCAATACATGCCCTGACTGTCTAGACCCCATTGAAGACTATTATCTTTGGTTTTGTATCAGTTTGCAATTATGCTGTGAGGCATTCTCATTATTTTGTTGAAATAATCTGCTCTTCTTGAAAAATGCATGTCAACCCCTTATCAAAAATGGGGAATGAGCATTTTTATTTTTCCTTCAAAGTTGAATATTTTCTTATTTTCATACATAAATTTATCTGCTTGTCTTTATTTCTGTGTCCCTGAAACCATTAGAATTTGTTTTGAAGCTTTGAGTGAAAGTATATGAGATGAATGGACATTTAGAGATGGTCATGCTATTTAGAGAGGGCATAGCTGCTGAGTGTATTTCTGCATGATGCATTATTGCAATGTCATGTCAATATAATTTGGTGTATGTACTTGTTTGCAGGTTTTGAGGAAGAAATACTACAACATGGTGGAGGACATGAAAGGAAAGATCCGTGTGTATTGCAGAGCCAGGCCTCTCAGTGGATCAGAGAAGGAGAGGGTGAGTTCAGTGCATACATCTTTATGGGAATTCTTTAAGCTCGGAAAATTTAGAGCTAAGAAATGGCTTGAGGAAACAATCTGATAAAAGAAAGACAACATCTTTCAATTTCAAGCTTCATTCTTTTCATGCAAATATGCTGGAAAACACCCCACAAGGGAAACAATTGTGTAAATTGTGTTTTGATGATAACGTCTATCATTAGTGAATGAAAAAACAAGGAATCATTTTAATCCCACACACCCACATTTGTGTTGGATGCTGCAGGACATGTGTTAATGCCACCTACATAATCAAATAATATTCGTAATCATGATAGGCAAATGTAAAGTCAGTTTATTACCTGATAGTCTGCACATGGGATGTTATGATTTTTTAATTCATTTATTTTTTTTTTTTATACATGTATCATCTTTTGCTTTTATTCATCTAGGGCAATTACTCAATCCTCAAAGCACCGGATGAATACAGTATTGAGGTTGCAGGTGGGCGCGGCACCAAAGAGTTCCAGTTTGATCACATCTTCATGCCAGAGAGTTCACAGGAAGATGTCTTTGAGGATACAGATGTGAGTTTTTGAGCCACTTTCCTTTGACTTGCATCCATTGCCGATAGTCGACATCAGAGACTGTATGTTGACTAACAGGCCTACTATCTGTTTGTGTCCTTGAAATCATAAAGGCAACTACAATTGTTTTTTTCTTCATCATTGCTCAATTTGTTCTTTTAAGTTCTTGACGTGTCCTTAGGAGAAAATCTAAAGTATATTTTTGCAAATTTGGACTAGCTATGTGAGACAATAACATAAATGGTTAAAGTCACAATTGAGAACTAGAATGAGGAATATCTGTTTTCCGTTTTTTTAGGAGAAAAGTTCATTATTTCTAACTTGTTGATTATACTTAACATTTTTAATAATGAGATGCAATATTGCACGTTTGAGAATGGCTCCTTTGTGAATAGTTTCAAATCCAAAAAAAAGGGAGAAGACTCCTATGTTTGCCCAATTATGTATTGCAGTAGCGCAAAAGAGAACAATAGGTATCAGAATAAAACTTGGCGTAAAATAACTTATCAACAAAGTGATTTTTTGAAAGCTGACAAAATAACACATACTCAAGACAAGTTCATTACCATGCCTGTATTTTGGTATTCTATGAAAATACTCTACATCAATTCAAAATAATTTCAGATGTTATTATTTTGTCTTCCTTTGCTTCCTACCACGAAAGATATGCAAAATATTTACATCAATCATGTAATGAAATCTTGAATCAAATTTCGAGAATATATTTCAAATTCAGTCACACTATTAACACATGTCAATGTGGACTGTGTTTGCGGCAATTATTGATACTTTTTTGTTTGTTTCTCACAGCGATTGATCCAGTCAGCTGTGGATGGCTACAACGTCTGCATCTTTGCCTATGGTCAGACTGGGTCTGGGAAGACCTTCACCATGATTGGTGACAAAGAGCAGAGATTCCCTGGTATCGCTCCAAGAGCCTTCCAGAGGATCTTTGAAGTGACGGAGGAGAACAAGTAAGAACAAAATCAGTCACTTTTTTTAAAATTTTCAATTATATATATCCATTACCAACAAGTCATTGGCGTTGATACACAGTTATGATCCAAAATACAAAATTAGTAGATTTAATAGAATTGTAGAAATACTTATGTAAGTCATTTCCGCAATTTACATTACTTCTTCAGTTACCCAATATTTTGAGATCAATTTCACTTTCAATTACTGTATATGCCGAATATTTCGGGAAGTTTTTATTTTTGCGAATTTCGCGAGTCAGGTGCTATTCGCGAAATTAAAGACACGCGAAAATATTGACTCTGATCCCGATGTGGATGTGACGTACGCGTGTACATTTCTCCATTCAGTACAGGACTCCATGATCACGAATTTAACCACTCGCAAAATCGGTGGGGATTCCCGATTGGCGAAAATTTAGACTCGCGAAATATGTGCCGTATACAGTATTCCTTCAATTTTTTGTTGTTGTTGCAAAAAAAGTGAATGTTCAAATGAAAATCAGCAATAATTCAGACATTTTAGTAAGATGTTTTTACAAGATTAAAGTTTCGATGTGAATGAGCAAATACTGACATTTTTTCCCCCATCGAATTCCTTTTTGCCAGGTCCAAGTTCTCTTTCCGGGTCTACACGTACATGCTGGAATTGTACAATGACAAACTCATCGACCTCTTTAACAAGAGCAAGGGAGAGGTGAGAACTATTGCTTTTGCATACATACAAGTTTTGCTGGTGTACTCTTTTGATATATGTTGGTCATTGTGTGACTATCTCTTTCAAATTATGCAAGATCATATTACATACAGTGCACTCCCATTATCATGAACACGGTTACAACTAAACTTCGTTACAACAAAGTAAACATTCAGGTCCCAAAATTGTTACCAATACATCTTTATAATTATCCTCTGTTTGTTTAGCTGTAAGCAAATTTTTATATAAGGAAAGTAAACTGCAGGTCCCAAGGACTTTGGTTTTTACGGGAGTTGCCTGTAGATCATTGTTCAAATATGTATGCACAAGTGTTATGAAGTGTGTAACACCTGTGTAAGCCCCTTGATGTCCCTGTGTCATTTTTGTTGCGTGAAGATGGCTGTATGTGTTCCCAGCATTAGATTTTGTTTGCCTATTAACTCATCCTCAATCCTGACTATGGTTGCCCATACTACGATGTGAAAGGCAGTTTTAGATAAAGTGAATTTGCAGAGAAAATCAAACCATTGTAAATTGCATTCCATGAGGCACAAAGTCTACAATGTTCCTGGCAAAATTTTGGATGGAAATGTAATTGCAGTGAATGTCTGTGAACGTGTAAGTATGCAACTTCAGAGTCTGTTCATCTAATATCATATCCTTTATTTCGACCACAGCCACCCAGACTGGACATCAAGAAAGACAACAAGGGACTGGTGTTTATAAATGGGTCAGTCGTCCAGCAAGCAGGAAATGCCAAAGAACTCATGGGTCTCTTTGAGCAGGGCTCGGCCAGCCGGCATGTGGCATCAACCAGTAAGTAATTAAGTATCAGTATTTTATTCATGATTGAATGAATTTTGATAACCAGTGCACATTATTGAAAGCATGCACATGCAATTTCACTTGCATCAGGCTTGGCTGAAAAGGTCCTTTTGTACCCATGTTTTGTTCCCCAACGAAGAATATAAGAAGGTGAATACTGTGGAACCAGGAACACTCAAGGCATGAAATGTATGTGAATTGTCAACTGGCATTCAATGCATTGTGTAGTCAAAAGCTTTCACATGCATTTTGCTTTCACATATATTGGCTCCTCACAAAATTCGCAAAAGTTTCATGCGTATGGAAATTTCATTTCTTTATTGTACCATGGTACTACAGTAATGAAAGGGCAATTAAATGATGTCTCCCTTACCCTTTCCCATCACCCAGAAATGAACTCTGAGAGCTCACGTTCCCATCTCATCATTGGAATCATCATCGAGAGCACCAACCTGGGCACTGGGACCGTCACCAAGGGCAAACTCAGCCTGGTGGATCTTGCGGGCAGCGAGCGTGCCGCCAAGACTGGCGCCACTGCTGAGCAGCTCAAGGTATAGCATTCCCAGGGTCTTTTGAACAAGCAAACAATAAACAAATAAATAAACAAACACGAAGACAGATGAAAGAGGAACATAGTGTTGCTTAGAAATAATAAAGAAAAAGGCCATAAACTCCGATATGTGAAATGTTGGAAAGGATGTCACTTATTCCACTTTACGAGTCCTGTAAATAGTGAAGATATTCCATATCTTCATGTGTGACACTCAATGCTTTGTAGTGATTGAGTTTCACTGCCTTTGATATGGACATTGAATACTACTCAACGTATTGCGGTTGGTAACATTGGTGGGTATAATTCATGTTTGTGCAAGTATGTGTTTGGGAAAGTTATTGTATTCCCATTGTATTACTTGTTATTCATGTCTAGGTGGAAAATCAGTACGCTCAAATGGAAAACCCAATTGGAAAGCTTGTTAACATGTATTAAATGTCAATCCATCTTCTAACCCTACATGTTTCCTCCCTTCCCCCTTGCATTGGACCAATAGGAAGCCAACTCCATTAACAAATCACTTAGCGCCCTGGGCGACGTGATCTCCGCCCTGTCCAGCGAGCAGTCCTTCATCCCCTACAGGAACAACAAACTGACCATGCTGATGCAGGACTCGCTGGGCGGCAATGCCAAGACCCTAATGTTTGTCAACATCTCACCAGCGGACTACAATGCAGAAGAAACGGTCATCTCGCTGACGTAAGTCCACTGGTTGCATGGAGTTTAAACTCCTACTAATACAGCGTAGGTTTATTGAACTTGGTGCACAGTGCTTCATATGTCAGCCGAATTTATAAATTGCCAGCGCGTGACTTTCGACTCTTTCAAAAGGAGAGCGTGGACTGGATTGACTTACAATATTTTGCTTGTTCCATTTGTGTTGTACTTATTAATATTTTATGTATAGTGCACAAGATTTGGCGAGTAACAACAGTGTTGATATACGAGACCAAAAGGGGTATCATAATCAAGACTTTGCAACAAAAAAATATGAATGTAGAGCTTTCACATTCTTAGAATCTCAAATGTTGCTACAAAAAATAAGAATTGCACCCCATTAATTTTCACAAAGAGCTCTCCCAGAGTAAAATTTTGAAATGACAATTTGAAGCACTAAGAATTTTATGCCATACAATGTATTTCTTTATTTCTTGTATTACTGCTCTGTTGCTCAGAATCTAATGCCATTTGTCATTATCTGTTGGTTTCATGTCCACAGATATGCATCTCGTGTGAAACTCATCACAAATGATGCCTCCAAGAATGCAGACAACAAAGAAATTGCACGACTCAAGGAGGTAATGATACATCTTGTTTACATCCATTTACGTACCGGTATATAAATATCTAGTAAGAAGGGCATGCCTAGTGCTTTCAACGGAGTATAAGAAGAGGAGGAGAAGGAATAGAAGGATAGACAGGTGAAAAATATACATTATATACTGTAGCATGGAAAAGAAGTACAAGATGATGATGTCTGAATTATTTCCCTGCGGAAGATTTTGTTTCTTCCTGTATGAAGCCATAGTGGCAGTAGTCTGATTTGTGTTGTTGTTTTAAATTCCTGCATGCAAAGTATTAAGTAAAAGACATCTCTGCTCTGAACGCAACCAGTTCTGCTTTTAGACATTTAGGGGTACCTGCAACAAATGTACTGTGTGTCTGCAACAAAACGCAAATATTAGGGACATTTCATCACTTGCACGGCAGAAGGGCACTAGCATCAAATGTCCACCTCGAAATCAAATTTTGCTTTTTGTTATAACTCAAGTTTTGAAAGCTCTTTCATTGTGATGTACAGGTGTGCAAGCCTTAGGCCCTTCTACCCAGCAGACAATGATTTACAGACTTGGTTTAGACTAATCAATTTAAAGGGGATGACTAGTAACTGATCGGTGGGAATCAGTAGGAATGCTAGGGGATGATTGTTCCAATCCTTGTGGGATTCATTTAAGAGTACATCATATATCTATTGTTGTGTGAAAATCATTTGCCTAAGAATGGGCTCATATTCAAGTAATGTGCAGTTTAAGGCCCCGTCACTGTACAGGCATGCTAACCTGGAAACATTAAACTGCACATTACTTGAATATGAGACCATTCTGAAGCAAAGAATTTTCACACAATAATTGATACAATGTACTCTCAAATGAATCCCACAAGGACTGGAACAATCATCCTCCAGCATTCCCACTGATTCCCATTGATCATTTACTAGCCATCCCCTTTAAGACATGCATTGCTTTTGCCCAACACACATTGTATTTAAAAGCTTTCATGTAGTTCTGTCTCTGCCATCCATGTGGAAGGAAAGATATAACATGGGGGAAAGGAGAAAATTTCTCAGTTTATCATTGTTTTGCTGATTTGACTGCAATAGTCAATTTTGCCAATTCAATAGCGGTATTTCAATCCGAGCCTACGCCACTAAAATAGCAACCACAACGTACTAATATTTCATGGCATCAAGTTAATGGGGTTTGGAAATCGAGTTGCTTTTTTCAAAAGATCTTAAAGCTTTGCCATTAGTGAGCATTGCAGTTATCAAGTTTGTTAGATTTAGATGCAAATTCTCTCTCTGAGGAAGATGTAATAAGCTTGTTGGGATTTTCTTGTTTGGCAAATTAAATGATCTTTTGTTGTATTTGTTTTTCTTTGTCTCAGATCATTGCCAAGCTCAAGCAAGGAGAGACAGTGGAAGAGGAAGACGCATAGAAGAATTCTGTGAATTGAAAAAAAAAAGAAGAAAGAAATGGTAGACAATCATATTGTTTTCATTGTTTGAAGAGCAGGGATGTATCCATGAGGAGCATGAAAGTTTTACTTTCATTTTGGATTAAACAGCTTGTGGCCAGCAGCATTACAGAGGGGAATCATCGCCCTGCAGTGACTGCCACCTAAAGTAGTGGTAGCCAACACACCTGTTTGCTATCCTGGTAGATGCTCTTCTTGTAATGCTCTATCATGAAGAGGTTTTAATGTGACATGTCGCTGGAGAATCGGGGGTAAATGTCTCCCTAGTATGTCTTTTCCCTTTCATGGCATGTAAATTGATTATTGCTCTCAGTGCGATGTGAGATAGATGGCTTTATTTAGAAATATTTCATGTCATTTTTTTTTTTGTGTGTGTGCTTATCTGCAGATTGTTTAAAATAAATGAAGAAGGAATTAATGTGTGTGTTGTATCTCATGTAATCTTGGACATAATATTGTAGTTTGCAAGTGGCTATGACCATTCCCAGTATGACTCAAGGATAAATAAATGGGGAGGTGGTTACTGGTAATAGAATCAAGAATGGATGGAGTTTACCTTTAGGTTATAGACCTAAGAACTCCTCATCCAGGAGCAGTGTCCATCTTTCTCTCTGATGATATGAAGGTCTCTTCGTGGAAGAAATGAACGGTAGGCTGTGGAAGGAACCACTCCAGCGAGTCTCTGGTTCTATGGTTGTGATAATTTGGGAGGGCGGGCATTATTTACAAATTCTTCTTGTGTTTGTTTACATGTCCATGCTTTTTACCATTATAGATTAACTTTAACCCAGAACTGATCATTGGAATACGCAATATGATGTACAGGTGTATATAATGCTTCCAGCTAGGAACACAGGTCATTAAGGAGAGCAGATGTTTTGTTGCAAGCCTTTTTCCAAGTGAGATAATGCATGTGCCAAATTTGTTCTTTTAGAAACTGATGTCATGTTTAGAGTTTGTGTGATTGATGACAACACACACGCACACACACACACACGCATATATTTGTACAGTGATCGACACTACCTTTTTTTCAAGGTGGCCTGTTCTGGCCGCTAATTTCTTTAAATTTCCAATTTTGGTGGCCTCAAATACAAATGTACATGTATGTAAAGTAAAAGGAAACGACAATATCATTTTGAATCTTAGTTGCCTAATCGAGCCACCAAAAGATATGCTTTTTGAAAGTTTGGTGGCGTGACATCATTTCTTAGTGGCCTCGAACCTCCAGGCCACTACTAATGTTGAGCCCTGCATATATGTATATATGTATATAATAGAGACATATGATGTGAATGAATTACACTGAAAAGAGACAATGTCAAATAGTAGTTTCAAAAGTTTTATATACACAATCATTAGATTCGAGATTTGATGACATCAAATGAATTGACCAATGCATATAAATATGAGCTGTACAAAATAGGAACTAAGTAGGGCTTGGAACCATGGCGCTGCATGTAGAAAGATATTCTTCAAATCACGCAAGTTTAAATCCGACATTTTGGAAGATTTATTCTGCAAAGTAGATGCATGTGCCTCTCGGTTCTTAAGGATTCAACACGACAAATCATGTGTGCTGTAACTCAGTTTGTTTATTTGTTTTGTTTTTCTAGATGATGACAAGTGTAAAGATTTAGCATTGCTGAAACTGTTCATGCATAGTACTGGTATAATGTGATTGGTCTTGTGCATTGTACACAATACACATACCTTGTAGAAATGAAATCCAAGTGTAATTAAGATTATGTAATTACATCATCTTTTATACAAAGTATTTTCCGCAAAATTGTTTGGATTATACGCATGCATACCTTATACACCACAAACATTTGTACAAAAATCTGTTGAATTATGTACATGAAAAACAAAATTATTATTTTTTTTATACTCATTTAATCATTTTTTATTTGATGAAGAATCACACACTCTGTACATTTGATCTTATTAACAAAATGTATTTACATAAATACATCTTCTAAGTGATATACAGTTTTACTTATATTTATACCATCATAAAGGCTATCGGAATGTAAATATTCAATCTTATTATTGCGTAAATTATTGAACAAATGTATTCTTGTCTTTCCGTCCATTCCATTCAAACCTTGATTTGTCACCATTTGCTAATATGCTAGAGCAGTGATGAATACGCTTGCATACTGTGCACTATGTCTCTCTTATTTCAATTGATTACTCTCATGCTGCTTCTAGAGAATTAATGTGCCTCGATTTGCACGAGACTTTTAGGTAACAATCATTCAGCAGGCTGTATTCACGTTGATCTGCATTTGACAATGCGCTTGTTTTTACGTTGGTCAGTGTGACGTAGAAAAAAAAAGAAAACTCAAATGAAAAATATGTATTTCTGTATTCACCGTCACTTTTTCACTTTGCAAAATAATTAGTCGATTAATCTCTACCTCTTAAGATAAAACAGTGTAAGAAGAATCAATTCTGCGAGCTTTGACTTTCCATTAACTTTCAAAAGGTATCGCTGCAGGTTCTGAAGCGTTAACTGGTATACACAGTATATAGAATCTATCCTTTGTGACTATGTGTGTGAACATAATCGTTGTAGAGCCTGTGAATAAAGGCAAGTTACGAATCATGATATTCAAAGTCCTTGTGTTCTTTTTTACACCTGTATGTTGTAGCGGAGATCATCCCTGATTAGAAAAGTTGTTTCAACAAACTTCTACAGGGGAAGGAAGAGATGTGTGGCAGAGAGAGAACATGTTCGATTTCTTGGCCAAAAGGGTCAACTTTCTGTTGAATTTGTGTAGTAATGTTCTTCACCCGCATGTAGGAACATGTGAATATGAAAGAAAATTTACAAAAGCTTGAAACTACCAAGGAAATCTAATTACCAAGTGTATGTACATGTATTACAGTACGGAATGAGCCTATAAACAGACGATAGTTACATAAACACGGCACGCACACAGAAGCACATACAAAGTAATAAGATAAAACACACCGGCTACACGTTTACACAGTCACCGTGCTTTTGATATGTACGTTTAGCTAATGCAATAATACGCGTGCTCTTCTGTACTGTAGGTCTTATAATCGAAGTACTCGAATTCCACCTGCAACTGTGCGTTTATTATGTACGTATGGCTATTTACAATATTACGCCATGAAAGACTGAAAAGAAAGGGCCAAATATTGAACCCCTCCCCTCTATTGAATATCTTAAACTCGAGGGCATCAAATGTGAAAGCCTAATAAGAAAAAGAGGGGGGGGGGGGGCAAATATCGGACCCCTCCCCTCTACCATCTAAAAATCAAAGTATCTCTGGGCAACTGTGCATTTGGTATCATGTACATATGGATATATGCAATATCACCCCGTGAAAGATCGAAAAGAAAGGGCCAAACTATCCTGTCGATCTACTGTAGATCTTAAAATCGAGGTATTCGAATTCTATGTTACAACTGTACGTTTTATGTGTGATTATGGCTGTATACATGTGTATTTCGCCATGAAAGACCGAAAAGAAAGAGCCAAATATAGGACCCCTCTCCTCTACTGTAGATCTTAAAATCGAAGCACAGTATTCAAATTTTAGGAGCAGCATGTATGTCGCTTGCCAGTGGTGTAGACTTGTTTGTCGCCTTCCTGATGAAAGCTTTCGTCTCCATCGCGAGATCGCTTTCTCCGAAGTCTTCGACTTCGTCGTGGCTTCTTCGCTTTTCGCTCTTTCTTTGGTTGGCGATGTCGTCGCTTCTCGCTCTTTTTCTTCTCGGCGGCGACAGTCTTCGCCAGTGGACGCGGCGATCTGAGGAGGCGAGATAGGAAAGAGCTTTCCTCGACCTGTGAAGGGCATTTCACCGTGTTGCATTCCGTACCTACGTGGACGCTGCGCTGACGAGAAGCCGTCTCCTGATTCGGAAACCGGGTTGGGTTATCACAGTTAGCAACAGTTCCGTCTTCAAGGAAAGCGCAAACGTCCATTTTTGAAGACATGGCTGCAACGGTTGCTGCAGTGGTGAAGGGAAAGTTTGGGTCGTATTTGCTCGGGGTGGTACCTGAGGAGCTGGATGAAAAATGTCCTAACGATCCTAACCTTGGTTCTGCTGTCGGCGTCAAGGATGATCCAGAATTTTCCTGCTGTGTATCATTATCTTCAGAAGAGACTGCGCAATGTGAACGCTGGTACACAGACAAATGAAGCGCCGGTGGGCGGGTCAATACGCGTACCTCTTTTTGCCCCTGGCTGTCAAAACGCATATTTTCACTGGTAGAGTCGCTGGCGTGGATTTCAACGGTATCGGAAGTCGTTCCGCTGCAATCATCAGTTAGAGGATCTTGAGAGTCTATCAGGCTGCAGACATCTACCGTGCTGCTCTCATCGCCTGAGACCGAGTCACTGACTGCAGTCAAATACTCAGAGGTCATCGGAGAGACGGCCTCGAAATCATCGACGGTGCCACCTTGCGACTTCCTCTTTAAATCCTGCGTCCCTTCATCCCCGCATGTGTCAGGATCAGTTGTCTTGCCTTTCTTGGTCTTGCCCTGTTTCCGTTTTTCTTGCTTGTCAAGCCACGCAGCCGCCCGGCAGAGCGCGGTCACTTTCACCATATTTGCGCGCCTTTTCCCAGCGGCATTCTTCTTCCGCTTCTTATGTCTCTCTTTGGATCGTTCATCATCGATGGCCAGCACCATTTCATCTTCATCTCCATCTCGACTCGTGCTTGGATTTCCATCCGATGTTTCATCTCCACTTTGTGTCTTATCGGTATTCTGTGTGGCGCCATTTCGTTCCTTTACACCAATCATTATGCAGTGACTCCCTACTTTTCGTAACAGCATGTCTTCTTCCCGCGCTCCGAGACGACGCACGCGTTTCCGTGTGCTTACTCCCTCTCTGTTCTCGGCGTGGAGGTCGCTGTTCACGTCAGAATCTTTCGCGCAATGTTTTGTCTCCTCGTTGTCATTCAGACGGGAGGTGATTAGGTCATCAGCGCTGTCGCTCTTGTTCGCCTGATCGAGCTTCCTTTCGCCGCCATCCGTCAGAGTCGAATGAGCTGGGCTAGTGCCGCCGCTGTTCTTCTCTTCTTCAACAGGCATCATCGCCACTTCTGAAGGATCTTCGATTTCGGGTGTCTTATCAGAAGTACCATAGGAATGAACTGTCTTCCGTGTATCTGCCTCCTCTTGGTTCGTTGCATGGAGCGAAGAGCGCAGTGATGCTGGAACCTGCAAAGGTAAATTAAACTTTCTCCTTTTAACTATTTAATGTAAGATGATGTGTATACGTTGACATGAATTGTTTTCACTTCAATCACACAGAATTGTTATATGTAATAGGCCCCTAATCGAATACACAAACTGACTTATATACATTGAACACAAGTCAAGAGTCGGCAAATTTCAACTTGCTGTCCTGTCCTACATAATTATAACTTTTTGCGTGCGTCACTTCAAACTGGAGATTCATTACTTCGGCTAGTTCATTATTTCGTCAAGATCATGATAATCAACCCCCTTGAGTCATGAGCTTCGTGAAAATACATGAGAAATTATTTTTTGCAGTGCTTTTTTTTTTTCTTATTTGATGTACATTTGTGATTTTGCACACGCGGAAAAACTGTAAGGGAAGTGGTGTCTTTGATGATACTTTGCAGAGCAACTCATCTCAATAACTTCTCTTACCGCAGGGTATAATTGTCTGCTCATCTCAAACTCCATTGACGTACTTCGACTGTCTTTGTATCTTGACCTTTCAGCTGACTCCTTCCCTTTCGTTTGGTTGGACGTTGGTCCGTGCTCAACGTCGAGTTCGCGGGCATCCACATTGTTGTTAGTACCGCTATCATGCTGATCTGGGCAGAGATCTGTTGGTTTCCTGTTGAGATAACCAATGAAGAGGGCAATGACTTGGATGTGTGGTTGAGTGATATGTATGTACGTATTATGAACCAGGTGTCGACACTAACTTTTCTCTCTGGTTGCCTCTTTGGGTCACTGAAGTCTTTAAATCTGAAATTTTGGTGGCCTGAAAAAGAAATCTGGTGACCCGAAAGAAGAGCAAACGTAAAATCAATTTGAATCTTATTTGCCCGATAGGGACACCAAAAGATCCGTTTTCGAAAAGTGGTGGTCCGACATCACTGTTTAGTGGCCCCAGGCCACCGGTAATGTCGAGCCCTGCATAAAGACACACATATCCAATGATATCTGTACACACACTTTCTCTCTCTCTCTAACGCACACGCACACACATACATACACAAACACATAAAATATTTTACACAAAGCAATTTCAGGGCGTCAATGACATCACTGCCGATGGCATTCGGTGACGCCAATGAAGATACAACGGAGAAGAAAAGGTTTGCAATTTCAACAGAAATCTTAACCTTTGTTGCTCATTGGGCAGAAGCCTTTTTTGAAGATTTTTTTTTCTCTGATCCGCAGAAATAAAAGGGGATTTGAAATATGCTATATCATACGACTGGATTAAACGTAAAGCAGCGTATTGGGAGGGGCTGGGGGAACTGACGTGACTTTGTTTGATAAATTGTTTTGTAAAATTGTTTTGGAGTGAAAAATTGGCAATAATGTCCATGATAAATGGAATGGTGTTCTGAATAAATAAAAATAAAAGAGCAAAAAGACTCTACATTTGATACCACACCAACTCTACAAGCAAAAGAAAAAACAACAAGTATTGATGGACGGAAATGTTTATTATTCATGATGAGGCGGGGAGTGGGATAAGAGCATCGTTGGTACTATTGCTCTTCATTCCCGCCATCAGGTAGGGGATGTTCAAATATCTTTTGTATCATGTTCAGGATCATGTATTACATTGTCATCTAGCTGCTTTTCCAATCAGAACGGGATGTGTCATTTTCTTGCAGCATTACGATTTTCTTTCTTTCCTCCTCCCTGGAAAAATAGTCGCCTCTGATCAATCATTAATATGCCAAGAATGCCACTTTAAAATATATCATCCGAAACACGAAATCTCGGTTGAATATGGCACACAAATATTTTATGAAGGATCGTTCCCCTCCCCTCCCCTCCCCCTTCCCCCTCCTCCCTCCCAGACAGAAGGTTTCCAGCTGTCCTAAGTCATTCTTCACGCAGACTTCGGGAGCTGGAGGCGAGATTCGCTGCCTTGAGCTCAGCAAGCTTCGCGCGAAGATGCTCACTTACGGGTGTTGGTCATATCGGATACGAAATGACCACTTAACGACTCTAACTCCAGCACCAGCGGGCATCACCCCCGTGGGTGTGCCGTCGCCATGGCATCACATCAGGGAAGGCAACGGCATTCTCGCCCAACCGCCCTCAACGAAGAATTGCACACTTCAATGAAAGCTGGTCACGCTACCTTATGGGTAATTGGAAAAAGTCCCCCCCCCCCCCCCCCCCATCCCCTCCTTCTTTTCTCTGTGCGCCACTGGTCTAGTCTGCGGAAAGAACTATGATAGCAAATCAGAGCAGTCAAGTCGAACGAGGGGAGCACAAACAATTACGGAAATTCACTTCTGTAGGAATGACGCTGATAACGCCTGCTGCCGACTTCTCCTGGTATCGACACGTATCTACGATTCCCGAAATCGGCTTTCACTTCTAACGTAAGTAAGGCCCAAAGAAATGCAAATGACGCAAATGCTTTTTAGACTGAGCTTAACAAATGGAACTTGCCAGCGTGCCAGCGATGCGTATCTAATTAGTATTCGGTGTCGAAGACGGGAAATTCTGAGGCCGGAGAGTAAGCATTTTGTGTTTACAGTCGATACAGCATTGTTTCTGCTGAAAATACCATTTGGTTCGTTCCAACACGTGACGTGCAATTTAGCCGTAATTGGAATTAAACAAAACAAGGTAAAAAGGTATAGGAAATTAGTAATGGATTAATGATTCATGCATTATAGAGAGAGAGAGGTATGTATTATAATTATTGTATGCGTCATGTTTTATTTCTTCATTTCGCAGATCACTGATCAGTTTAGGTGTCCCTCCGCCCCCCCCCCCCCCAAAAAAAAAACAACTTTACAATACTCATATCTTGCACATGCATTCGACGCATATAGGTAAACAATTCTTCTGCTGCTCGCTTGATGAAATGTTCCGATAGAAAAATTGATTATTCTGTTGTTACACTCAGTCTTAAAGTGACATATCCAATGCTTTAGTATGCGAGCACAAGGCCATGTTGTTCTAAATTCCACCGCGTATGTAGCTTCCTACACTGCTCTATGGACATTTGAGCCAAACGACATTTAAGTTAATTGCCTCTGCTATTATTAATAAACTCTTCTAAAATCTAAAACGAACATGAGGCCAGAGGCCATATGGCAGATTACTCGAGAAAGGGGCGCTGGAATGTAATGAGGAATCCAGTCCGTAT
Source organism: Diadema antillarum (assembly GCF_040938485.1). Taxonomy (NCBI): domain Eukaryota; kingdom Metazoa; phylum Echinodermata; class Echinoidea; order Diadematoida; family Diadematidae; genus Diadema; species Diadema antillarum. The sequence continues at coordinate 473,516 of NW_027272486.1, read as the reverse complement.
CTCATTTTCTTTTCCTCTCTCTTTCTCTTACACTTTCCGACACGTATTCAGACAACCTTTGAATTTAAGATTCAAGTGATTGATATAGGATCAAGCATGTACAACATTCGTTCACCTTTCCAAATCTGCGGTAAAAGTACGAGATCTTTGTTCGTCTTTCAAATTCACGATAAATATTTTGTATAAACTTTGTAATTCTGCTTTTTCAGTTCACATGCTATCACGAGTTCAGTATAGACCCTCTGATGTTCCATTCAAAACCAATACTAAAACATGCAAAACAAAATTGAAAGTAATTTACGTTTGCGAAAAGAAAACATCAACAGCTTAGTTCAATTCCCTTTACTTACCGCAATCGTGAGCGATTGCATACAAAATAATGTGTTTAACTGTGCATAAGCGTTTAAAGTGAAGTTGTGGATTTGAGAGGTAAAATACAGAGAAGATTTTCAATTTAATTTTGATTCTGCGATTTAGATGTTGTGTTTCTGTTGTATTCTAGCACTGGTTTTCATATCTGTATATACGCATCCAGAACACTGCAGATGATGTCTGTCTTCAAACACGACGCGCAGACGCAAGCAGCGTGTAGCTGTGAAGGCCTGTTTATCATTTCTTTCTTGCATGCATACAAACACAATAACAGACGCGATCACGCAAGCACATACAATTACAAATTCTCTTTCTTGAGAGCAAAACCATGCCTATTTACATTTCCTATCCATTTCATTTCCAAACAGTTGTTCATCATTTTGTTCCTTTATTAACCATGTCCATTACTGATTAGTTTATGATCTATCTATCGATCCACAAATTGATTAATCCATTCAGTTATTCATTCTTGTAAGAAACCTTGTGTGTTCCAGCCAGTTGAGGTAGTGGTCCCTCTGGCGGGATGCATCATGTAAGAGTGATGTCAGCTCCAAGGCCAGATCAGGATAGTCTTGGAGCAAGTGGACAATCCTTGTCTCTATCAGCAACTTGGCGTTGGCATGGCAACAAAGAAAAAAAAAAGCACTACATTAATTCTTTAACATGAAGAGACAATTACTTCGATCTAAATGATTAAGAGCAAACTCACACAAACAGAACGCTAGAACGTTCGTTAAATCGGACAAAAATGTAAGGAAAGTAGAGGAGTTTGGCAGTGTCACTCACACATGTATATGTTGGTTCCGACCACTATATGAAATAATTGACACGTATCATTCGCATTAAAACAAGGAACCATAACTTGGAATAGTAGCTTCCAGGATTGAAGGATGAAGCCTTTAGATTGTTCCACTTTGTCTTTTTTGTACAAGCCGATGGGAGAATATTATGGTGAGACGATGACATCATCCTCCTATCTGATTGGCATACATTGTTGAAAGAGCTATTGTGATGTCAGAGCATGTGAATGTTTTCCTTTCTCACGTATCACACGTGTACGACCTTCCTAAAGCTTTGACTGTAATTCATGTCTTTGAAATCTTTCCAAATGTAAGGAAACCTATAATGACGGCAATGTTTATTTATACCAATGTATATAGGCCAATCATCTTTGAGTTAGCATCATAACTGTATTTCAAAGCGTGCGTATTTTTTTTAATCATTATATCAAACCTCGTTGATACAAACTACTCAAAAATTATTGACAAGACAAAACGATTATACAAGGCGATTTTAAGACCCTCTAGCATCGATAAAAATCGTCCCCTGTATAAAAAGGGGGTAAAATCAGACGCAATCATTAAAACAGGATTACACTAATTGTTTATCTCACATGACACCAGTCCGTTTGAACACACCATTCTAACTGCAAACTAAAAGAATTTGCCTTAATGGCGTATAGACTCGTTTAAACATTACTCTAAGATCTAACTGCACATGTAAACTCTTGAAGTTTTCAACACACGACACGAGCCCAAATGAACATGATTGTGGTTTTTGCTTGCTGCTGTACTTACGATGTCATATTTGTTCTCGAGTGGCACAGGGTCAAAGTCGATTTGTAGTAGCAAACTGACCAGGAGCCGAAATTTGTCGACTGGAAGCTCCTTCTATATGAATACACCAGGAAAATTCTGACACCGTGTGAGTGATGAATAATAATTTGTGGAAAATCACATGAAATAGAATAATGGCGTAATTCTCGCAAAGCTCAGTAACAAGGCATTCCTGCCGTTGTTTTTGTTTTCTCTGCAGTCTGAAAATTAAAGAATTGCACAGTACCCCGAGGGCACAAAGAAAATTGCGAAAGTATTAGTGTTATTCTGGATACCAGTTACTCATAATGTCATGAGTGAAATAAAAATATGTGACACCTTTCACTAGTACATGTATAAGTATTATTGTCAATTCTGTCCTTGACACTGAGGAGTATTTGAAGTGGTCTTAAGTTAGATTAGCAAAAACATCTAGCAGATACTTCAGCGTGTTCTTATCTACAACCTCCAAAATTTAAGTTTATGAAAATGATCGGTCGTGTCAGCACAAAGGAAATAAAGATATAGATATAATCTGAAGGAAATTGATTAAACAATCAATTACATACCTTTATTACATTTTGGAAATGAAATATTCAACTCTTTGGTGAGTTTACTTATAGAACTATTGACTTCACTGCCAAAAAGTTGTCGAATTACAATGTAATGGAAACAGAAACAATTAAGTTACCAAGTTACGCTGTACCTTGATTTTATTGAAGAGATCCACCACAGGTCGTATACTCTGCTCTGAAATGTTAAAGGCTGGGGAAAATAAAAAGGAGTGATCAGGGTCATTTAGTGTTTGGCATTTCATTCGCATCTTAATTTGCTGCTCGGAAGATTATCTGACCGGCCAAAATTTGGACGAAGAAATTTACGTAGGATGTGTAAAGAAATTCTTCAAAGACAAAGATTGACGTCATTCATATTGCTTTTCTCTTTTCCAGTCGTGAAGTGTTTTGATTTCATCAACGCAAAAAAAAAGAAAAAAAAAAAGAAGTATACACTACACCAACAAAAGGGTCATAAGAAATAGTTATAAAATACAAACAAATTGAGAAAGAGGCAAACGAATTCAAGGATGAAAATCGTTATCGTAACTTTGATTATTTCATGCCCTAGTACCTGGCTATTGAATATCAAAAAATGGGAAGAAAACAATACAGGTGATCGAAATGGAGAAAAAAAAAAATCTCGTCTTGATATATGCAGTCACGCGTGACAGCGAGTTGCCTATGTTGGAGTATTGAATTGTCAAAGTGACATGGATACAAATAATGTGTATGCTATGATAATTGTTACAACAGCATACATGTACATCATTCTGGCAGCTGTACTGGTACCTGTGCATGAAACGACATGTTTTATATACCACTTCGTACCTGGAGAGAAGACGGCACGTAGCACCGTCTGTGTGTCTTCGCTGAGGTACTGTGTGGCGAGCATTGTTCGCTCTAGAAGTGGCGTAACATTTGCCCAGTACTTCAATGGATGGGAAAACACCGCCCTTCAAGCTGTCGCCTGTTGGTACATGCACAGATGGAGAGGTCAATTTTTAGATAAACACAAGAGTGACGGAAGTTATTGGGGAACAGATATAGAGAGAAGAGAGAAGAAATATGGAGAATGGACGAGAAAGAGAGAGAGAGAGGAGGGGAGAGGACAGATAAAGAGACACGGAGAGAAGTAGAAAAATAGAGATAAGAGATAGGGAGAGAGAGAGACGGAAAGGGGTAAAGTGGGACTTTCACTTCTATACCGCTGCAATATACACATCACTGGAAACTATGATCAGGTACTTTCTGCTCAACTTGTGTTTTCTTGCTTTATTTAATTTTGCAGGGTTTGGCAATCAGTCTGAATAGGCCTAATCTTTAGTTCGTTTTGCTTCCGATTTTCAAATAATCATGACATCTGCATGATCTGAATTCAACTTTCACTGATATCGTATGATTATAAAGCAGAGCATGTTGAAAGCAATACACAGAGGATGACAGCAACGATAAACTTGCATAATATGCGAGGCTCTGTATGAATGATGGTTGGTGTTTATTTTGTGTGTCTGTGTGTGTGGGTGGGTGTCTGTGTCTGTGAATGTGCTGTACATCAAATATTTCGTTATACATACACTTCCTCCTTGTTTCAAAGCGTGATCTATAGTATTGCGTTGTGTGATGATCACTCCACCTTGACTGAATGCCATCATTCCATTTGAAGATAAATTATTCCTGCATTATGGAAGAACACATGGTCATTTCAGTCTTATTACCAGTCAATATATCATGTCTTTACGGGTCGTCAAGTGATAACAATCAAAATAAAAATGGATAGAACTCTACAACGTATATTGCACCCTCCTAACAGGACAACCTCTTTCAAAAAATAGGACTGTGAAAGAACAGGACAAATAGTGTGTGTGTGTGTGTGTGTGTGTGTGTGTGTGTGTTTCCAAGAAGAAGAATGGACAAAAATGGACAGATGTTAGGCCTACACTGCAAGTTTTTTTTTTTTTTTTTACTTTATTTTTCTCCCTTAAAGTGTCAGAACAATATTCAAAACACTTTAGTCTTCTGAAGCTTGACCGATGGAATGCCCTGACTGGAGCAGAAAGTGTAACTTCATCTTTGTAAAAGAAAAAAAAAAGAGAGAAGACACCAGGAGATTTAGCTACGGAATATTTCCTTTACCTTGCCTGTTCTTTTCATTTTTTTTTTTTTTTTTTACTTTTAATCATACAGGTGTATATTTCGTTTTATAGAAACAGGTCAGTTTCGGGGTTTCTTCAAATGTGAAATGCTAAACTTGCAATGATTGAAAAGCTTTTGCGAGATGATGATCACGACCTGTCAGTCGTTTTCAGTCGTCATCAATTGTAAACCAAACCACAGCTTGATTGGAGATGGATCGGAAGCGTGTTGTTTTACGTTTTTAAAGCTAGACCTCTAATTCGTTTCTGTCCCTTTTCACGTGATAAACATAGCTAGACAAACACACACGCTAGTACACAGTACATGTAGGTCCTACTGGTAAATGAAGTTGACATAGAATCTAGTTCTATAGCGTTAGTTCTAAAATATTGATTTTGCATGAAAATACTCAGAGTCAGAGTCAGAGTACTCTACTCTCTAATAGTACAGTAGTACCTAGTAGGTACCTAGTAGGCCCTAGTACCGGGTAATTATTAAAAATACTTTTTACTTTTCTCTGGGAGATCTAATAGTTACCAGAGGATTTAACATAACCTGTATAAGGCTGTAAAGTTTTGAACATTGCTATTTTTCTCAAATAAACATGAATTTTCATTTATTTAAATTGTCTGTCAATTGTGCATGGTAATCATAATGAATAACAACCGGAAACCATGAGTAAAGTTGAGAGATCTGCTTGAATTTGAAGCCCAAAATATTTTTTTTTCTTTTCAAATGTTGGAGACATTTATTTTTAATGCTCTATAGTCTTATAGAATCTAAAGTTAATCATTTTCTTTCTAAAAATGTTAGCTTTACTTTTGAGGATAATCTTTATGTGTGCCATATCGATGTCTGATTACTGAGGCCAAGGGGGTTGGACACCTCACGTGCAAAACACTAACGTTCTAAAAGAACTTCTAATTTAAGTGAAAGTTCAGTCAGTACACACACCACGGTCTATCTCCAGATTTGCAAATTTGATGTTTTAGTTTGCATGTTTTGCCACTTTTGGATACATGTAGAAGGTCCTAGATCTAGGTATTTTACTCTTATCACTCTTAAATCTTAGCACAGTTACATCTAACGGTTAACATTAAGATTGGCCACTTCTAACTTTTAGATCTATCGTTAGTAACATTAGAATTTACCAGTATGAAACGTTTCTAGAGGTCTTTTCTGTTAGTAGTAAACGCTATCTTACGAGTACGACCTTTACGTTAGAACTAACAATGGTAACATTAACGTTAAATCTAACGTTAACGTTAGGCCTAACTTAGGAAAATGTTCCATTCAAATTCTAAGATATGAGGTAGATTCTACTTTATCAAAACGTGGTCGATATGATGAGCAGACCCTGTTAGTGCCATAATAATCAACCTATTGATTGTGGGCATCTTCGGCAAGACAAGACAAAGCCTAGCTGCAGAGACTCCAACCCAAAGCACCTTCTGATCTCCTGCCCGAAACCCCTAGCAAACGGGAGACTCCAGCTTGATGTGTGCGAAGCGCAAAGTTCCTATGGTTCTAGATGTTCTCTGGTGCTATCTAAGGCTTATTTCTTTAACATACGATGGCAATAAGTAAGAAATCCTTTCCACCGGGAGACACAGAGCCAGGGCGGGAGAAATCGACTCTCAAGCGGGAGAACGGGAGATTTGCAAAAAATGGGCTTTCGGCGGGAGATCTCCCGTCGAAAACGGGAGAGTTGAAGTCTCTGTAGGGCCTAGCTGTAATTTTTCTAATCTACTCAACAGTTAGCAGGTAGGCCTACCACAGTGTAGGCGTAAAAAGCCCTATGTCAACTATGACAAACTCAAACGAATTTACCTTGTCAATCTAACGTTTAGACTGCATGCTCTTCATTACCGTAGTGCGTGCTGTGATGATCTTCTATAGACTATAGTAGCCTACCTCCGCTCCGGACCTCCGGCTAGCGCTAGCGTTAACGGTTCGTGAAATCATTAGGATATTAACAAAAAATCCTGCTTTGACATGACGGCGGGTTTGACGGCTTGACGGCTTGTTAGATTTCAACAAGCCAGTAGTTAGACGTAAGACACCATGGTTAGGCCAATCGCGTATCATCCATGATAATACCATGGGTATGTATATGTACGTACCCTGTAGGCGCGGCGAGTCTGTCGTGTATCGAGGAATGTAAACTGCGCGTGTATGAAGTGTGTGAGCGTGTTGAGGCCATAGAGATATATACTAAGAACACTAGAGGGTGGACTCCGTAAAATCCCAATAAAAGGAGGCGTTCGCCATTTTGGTGCGGGCAAATTTCGACTAGCGACCGTAGCGGAGGAGCATGTAGGGAGATCGACGACGGGATGCAACGGCAGTAGGCTAGCATCCTATGCCAAGGTCTCCATCGAAGTATGGAAATTGAAAGTGTTCTTAAATTCGTAAATTCTACTTAAAGTACCATAGATCTATGTTGCAAAATGCCTGAATCATGTGCTGCTTTTGGATGTAGAAACAGGAGAAAAGAAGGGGAGCGGAGTTTCCTTTCACAAGTAACTAAAATGACATTTATAGTGTGTGTTAAACAGATCGATTGAGATTCAAGACAAAAAAAACAAGAAAAAGAAAAGAAAAGGTCTTGCAAAATTCGTCAGGGGGCACTCCGCCCTCCCTCAGCCATTCTCGATCTAGTGCTACTAGATAGCTAATACAGTGCATAACTATATGCAAGGTCGGCGGAACGGGGGGGGGGGGGCATTTGCCCCCTTTCCAAAATGAAAAAAACCTCCCCCTTTTAAGTTTAAAAAGTGCTCTTTTCTAAGTGCCCTATTTGGCCCTTGAGCCCCCCCCCCAAAAAAAAAAAAATGATAATAATAAAAATGAAATAAAATAAAATAAAAATCGTTCCTCACCCTTTGCTATACCAGCAGTTAATTTTACTATGGTGATAGTGTGAGAAAAGCTAGAATACGTAATATATGCCTGGTGACAGGACATGTATGCTCCGGCAGTGATATCTTTCTGAAAATAGAGTAAGCATCATGGGTACGTCTGACTGGGCTTTTGGTTCAAGGCAGGGTGAGGATTAGGATTAGGGTTAGGTGTTATGATTTGGGTGAGGGTTTATGTAGGCTTCAACATTAGCATTTCGAGCTTGAACATAATGTCATGGGAACCAATATGCCTACACGTACTTATGAAAATGATTTATTTCATTTCCAAAAAAAAAAGAGAAATACAATGAAACACTCGTATACACAGATGTCAGGACTATAGAATGCAGTCCCCTCATACAGAAAACATAATTGCCCCCCCCCCCAAAAAAAAAAAGATACAAAGATTGACGCAGCTTAGGAAAGTTTAATGTAACTGCGGTAATTATTACATCACAAGGGGCACCCGGCTGTCTGGAGACCAAGAGAACCCTTTGTATTGCCTGGACCATGGTCGTGTTGGTCGGCTTGAAAGTATTACCTCGTGGAGAATAAGGTAAAATTTTGTTTAATTTTCATTTTTTTTACCACTCATAATAAGAGAATGCTAGCAGCTTAAATTTTTCAGTTGTTTCCTTCTCTCATCTCCGACCCCCTCATCTTCTTGCTCAAAAACAAGTAGGGCCTATATATGCATACAAAATGTACTATAATTATGCTAATTCGCGTGTTTGAGCGCTTTACGTGTCCACCACTACTGCGCTGCCCGGACGCGATACTGTATTTGTTTTTGCCCGGACGCGTTTTTTTTTTTTTTTAAGATGGCGCACGGCCTCTTCAACTCGGCACACGAGCACTGCGTACGCGCCACACGCAGTCCGCGCTCTAGTATATTATTAGTATGCATCTCTATGGTTGAGGCCAATGCACTACTGATTGATGCTGTTCGATGCGCGTATTGTATAGTGATGCGCTGTCCATCCCCTGGGGCCCGTTGCATAAAACTCCAACCGGATTTTTTTTTCCGGTTGGAATCACAAAATTCCGATTGGAAACTCCCAACCGGAATTTTACGATTGCATATAAGTCCGACCAGAGTTTTCTACGGTTAGCCGGACAAAACTCCGGTTGAGAATGAAATACTAGTATGAAAGATTCCGGTTGGTGTAACCCTTGCCCTCACACTAGCAGTTGCTACGCTAACAACTCCGGTTGGACTTCTTTGTTCCAAAATGGCTGCAATTCTGCAGGCAATTCAGGCTGGGGCAGCTCTTAGAAGAGAAAGAATATTCCGAGATCGCCTGCATCCCTTAGATGCATACGACGACCAACAATTAAGAAAATTATACCGATTCTCTAGAGCTGGGTGCATTGCCATCATTAACAGGCTTGCCCCGAGGATTGAGCATCCAACTCACAGAAATATGGCTCTTCCATCCAGCCTACAAGTGTTTGTGTCACTTCGATATTTTGCCAGTGGAAGTCTTCTTGACGACACCAGTTTCGTTCATGGGATACACACATCGACTGCATGCAGAACCATTCAGAGAGTTGCGCACGCACTCTTTGATATGAAGGATGAGGTAATTATAATATACCCCCACCAAACGAAGTTTGAAGGGGGTATATAGGAATCAGCGGACGGTCGGGCGGTCGGGCGGTCGGGCGGTCGGTCGGGCGGTCGGGCGGTCGGGCGGTCGGTCCGTTGCAAATCTTGCGTCGCGAACTACTTCCTCAGTTTTCAACCGATTCCCATAAAACTTGGCACAGATGTGTGCCTTGGGTTGTAGATGTGCAAGACGTATTTTTTGACAGTACCCATAAGTACGTTGCCATGGTAACGGCATATTATGGGCAAAAATGGGTAGGCCTACAAATCTTGCGTCGCGAACTCCTCCCACAGTTTTTGATCAATTTTTATGAAATTAGGTACAGATGTTCATCTGAATATGTTAATGTGCAAGACACATATTTCAGCAGTGGCAAAAAGTGCGTTGCCATGGTAACGGCATGTTATTGGTAAAATATAGGGCAAAATGCTTCATGGCAAAACTGCTTCATCAGTGTTCTTCCAATTCTCATGGAATTCATATTGAATGTTTGTCTTAGGATATAGGTCAGCATGACACATTTCTTGACAGTGACAAAAAGTATGTTGCCATGGTAACAGCTCACATATTATGAGCCAAAATGATGGAAAATTTTGTGTTGCAAACTACTTCCTCAGTTTTTGCCCAATTTCCATGAAACTTGGTACAGATGTGTGCCTTTGGTTGTAGATGTGCAAGACGCATTTTTTGACAGTACCCGAAAGTAGGTTGCCATGGTAACGGCATATTAATGGCAGAAGATCAAGGAAAGATCTTGCGGATTTAACTACTTCCTCAGTTTTTTGACCAAAGCTTATGAAATGTGGCACACACCTTGATCTTGGTGGGAAGATGTGGAAGACATATTTTTCGGACGTGTCGGAAGCTGCGTTGCCATGGTAACGGCATATAAATGGCAGAAGATCAAGGAAAGATCTTGTGGATTGAACTACTTCCTCTGTATTCGACTGAAGCTCATGAAATGTGGCACACACATTGGTCTTGGTGGGAAGATGTGCAAGACATATTTTTTGGACATGTCGGAAGCTGCGTTGCCATGGTAACGGCATATTAATGGTGGAAGATCAAGGAAAGATCTTGTGGATTGAACTACTTCCTCAGTTTTTGACAAAAGCTTATGAAATGTGGCACACACAATAGTCTTGGTGGGAAAATGTGCAAGACATATTTTTCAGACGTGTCGGAAGCTGCGTTGCCATGGTAACGGCATTTAAATGGCAGAAGATCAAGGAAAGATCATTCCTTGGATAAGACTGTCGTCACGGGGCGGGGGTATTAATCACCTTAAGTGATATTTCTAGTTGATTTCATTTTGGTTCCCTTGATGAGAAATGATTGCAAAGCTAAAGCTGAACCAGTGTAAACCTTGTATGGCCTTGCCCTTGGATTTGATTGCTCAGCCTGATTAGAGGCTGAGCTGAGGGGTAGACTAACAATTAGACTATAAACACTGTTATTCTGCCAGGATTCTTCAACTCCCTAAACTAAAGCCTAAAGGCTACAGTTAGGCCTAGCAGAGTCTAGAGCAGCTTTCCAAGATGTGCTGTGATGTAGCAGACTATATGCTTTGTATCAAGTAAAATCATACTGTCGCAGTCAGCTGGGAGTAGCTCGCGCTCGCTACAGCTACCCTGTGCCAAGGCTGAGCTAGCCTGAGCCCGAAGGCCGAAGGCCAAGGAGCTAGCTACACTGCCTGCTATAACCATTATTTTTTTGTTACTTTGAATCAATAAAAAAAAAAAAATCCTTTCACTAAAAAAAAATGTCACTCAGAATGACAGGACACTTTTCAGACGTAATAGAATCATTATTCATTCCGAATAATAGCCTAAATAATCTTTAACAAGTTACCGTAAAACAATTCGACCACCACCAACGGAAGTCACCAGTCAGTCCCACACACACTAAATAATGTAGTGTACAAAGTAACCCCAAGCCAGCTAACGCCGCTGCCTATAAACGTTAGAAAGCTGCATCGTAATAAATTTTAGGTTAGCACTGCAACTTTTTGCAGTCGTGGTGTATTCTGCAACTGTTCCAAACCTAAACCATAAACGAGTATAAACAGGCGAGCCGCCGTAGTATAGTACGGACACGCAGTGGTGGTTTGGCCTATTTCATGAGTATGCCCATTATATCTTTAATTTCGGTAAGTTATTAAATAAATTATCTTATGAACGGAAATTAACAATAATTACCTCATTTGCCATCTCGGACTCGACGTGGATGTGCGTGTAAGCAGGGAGATGAGAGGAAGTACGATCGCTAACGGTAGTTTGTAGTGCACACCGTGCGCAAATTGCTTAGTGCATATCGCATGCAGACGACAGCGGTAAAAGTGAAACTTCCCTTTTTTTCAGTGCGCATCCTCATACAAGTGTACACTTTGTATTTACAAATAAAAATAACTAATGATTTTACGCTTACAACCATAGAAAATTAAGGTTGGGATTTTGGCAACCCAATTTTTTTTAGGGTTACCAACCAGAGTTTTTATGCAACGGATTTTACGTTTTTAGGTTAGCAACCTTAAAAAACTTAGGTTGGGCAAATCCCAACCTAAGTTTTTTTAAGGTTGCTAAAAAAGTTTTATGCAACGGGCCCCAGGGCCCCGTCTTATAAAGACTTGTGATTGATTCAAATCAATCACAACTTTACGATTGAATGCAAATCCATCTTATTACCTCCGCCAAGGGAGGAGGTTATGTTTTCGTTACCGTTGGTTTGTTAGTTTGTCCGTGCGCAAAATAACTCAATAAGTAGTGGACGGATTGGGATGAAACTTGCAGGAAAGGTTAAGAGTGACACAAGTACCAAACAATTAACTTTTGGTAGTGATCTGAGAATTTTGGGGGAATTTATGAAGGATTTTTGATATTTTAGCAGGTAGGGTCAATGAACTTGGAGTTCAGGCTGCGTGTATTTGAGGTTTGCCTGCGCGCACTAAAGTGCGTGCTCTAGTTTATGCTGGGGTGAGGCGCGCCGTGCAGATGAGGGTTTATGACGTAACAAAGGCTTCTATATTGGGAAATCTGGCAACTTTCAGCACACAATGCTATAAGTACGTATGGGTGGAAATAAGATCAGTGGTGAAAATGATTTGCATGATTGGCGGAGGTCTGCGCTCTCAGAGTGCTTTTATACTAATCTAGTTAAAAAAGTTATGATTGAAATTAAGATGGAGAACTGAAATCAATCAATCAGAGGTTGCGATTGATTGCAGCTTTCAAGAGATTTGTAATTGATTGATTTCTATCACAAGTTTTATAAGACAGGGCCTAAGACAGGTAGAGGGGTATTTGAATCCAGTCAGCGTGTGGTCGGGCAGTAACAGAATATCCTGGGGTGGTATTGTGACTGAATGAATGGATGGACTTTTTATTAACAAATGAATAAATTTTATTACCAAATTTCAATGATACATACTTTGATTAGAAATCACAATGATACATATTATGCCTATATACATCTTGGTAAAGGGTGCTAACAATTAGCGTAGGTCCTATGCAAATCGAGGTTAGCCCCATAAGGTTGATTACCAGAAGCAATATCAGCAAATTGACTGAAAGTATACATCTCTCATGACAACACTTACAATATTTACAATAAGAATAACAGTAATTCTGAGGTCGTAATTAAGTGTGTAATTAACTGTTTTCAAGCGATTCAATCGAAATTTGGCAGTCATGTTGATGTGAAGTTTAGTGTAAAGTTGTGCAAGACACACGTTTGTTTGTTTTTTTCAACAGTAGGCTTATATAACAGAAAGGGTGTTGTCATGGTAATGCGGCACTGGTATACACAGACGGCCTCAAATTAAGCAATGTTAAGGTAAAAGGCCTGCGTATCGAACTACTCCAGTTCATCAATGTTTCACAATATTATAGATACATTTTATAATGAGAAACGCGCGTCGATGTACTAAAACTTGTGCAACACTGGAAAGTGCGTTGTCATGGTAACAGCTAATTATGACTCCCAAATCAAGAAAAGGGAGTTGCAAATTGAAATTCTTCTCCCAAGTAAATAGTTGAAGTGCATTGAGATAGTCGCAGTGCATTATGACCACAAATTGGGAAAAAGCCTTTCAGAGGAATTTTCCCTCCACTTTTTGAGCCGTTCAAATCAAATTTGGCACACTCTATAGTTGATGAACTTTAATGAAAAGTTGTGCAGCACATATTTATGAAAGTAGAGGAAAGTGCGTTGCCATGGTAACACTGAATTATTGGCCCCCAAATTAGGAATAAAATCTGACGGAATGAAATTCTTTTCCACTTTGTGAACGAACCAGAAGAATTTTACACTCAGCCCGCATAACATGCTCTGTTTGACTGTGATTTCTATTCTGCAAGATAAGCCTATATATTATTTTTCAAGACTATAGTAAATGATGTTGCCATAGTAGCAATAGCACGTACAAGGTTACTTTGCACTTCACAGTGTTCTCGTCAGTGTACCACTTAATACCATAAGTGTTAGACGGGGGTAGACCGTATATTATACAGTAAATTATATACCTGTACCTGGTATTTCTACAGTTGAATTAATTGTGCAAAAAAAAAAAACCCACACGAAATAATAGCAACTCGTATCCGATCCATACTATACTGCATCTAATAAATGGATCATTATAAATAGTCTTGTACTCCTATTGAATATACACATATGTCCAAAAAGGTCGCAAAGTTATTGCTACCATTTTCACGTTACTCTAGATTGGATCATCCTTATCATCATGTTCCATCGAAATGATGAAATGATCCCCTTCTGTAGACTTTGAGAGTTCTAAACTGCCCTCCTCTGTAATATGAGGTATATAAGGGTGACTGTTATGGAGATGAAATTTTACTTTTCTCTCTCTTTTTTTTTAAAACTTGGAACAGATTATCACTCGTGAATCATGTACAGTGCTAGATATCTTGTGTACTATTCATGTAACTTCTGGGAAAGTATTTTCTTTATTTTCAGTTTTTTATTTTTTTTTCAAAACGGTACGTGAGCATGAAATTGCATAGGGAAACTTATATCGATATATATATGGACAATATAGCTATTTTCCTTATTATGACATTTTCTCTTTATGTTTCTTATCGTTGTTATGGACAGTGAATGGCCGTTTGTTTTTGCGACAATCTTTCCTCAATGATTCTTAGTGAATGGCACTGTCGTTGTTTGATGTTCATAATAAGTATCATTTTTTTTCCAGTTACGACGAACTGAATGGATGTAAATTAAGATTTCCTTCTTATTTTCCATATTTAAAATAATACAAAATCATTACATGGTGACAATAATCGTTTTTCAAGCAGGGGAAGAGCCACATCGGGTACAAAGTTAAACAAAATACGTACGGAATATAAATAATAATGAATAGGGCCTTAATGCGCGCATATACACGTGCACCTGAACAAACATGCTATACATACGCATAATTACGCAAATATTGTTTTGACTTTCATGAAACCAATGCGGATTAAAACATTATGTCAATTAAAGTGTATAAGGAATATAAATGGAAGTTGCGAAAAAAGCAAACTCAAAATAAAGATTGCATAATTAAATATAAGTAGCAAGTTCCCTTATACGAGCAAGGAGGGGTGGACTTAAGTACTCTTTTTTTTCTTGTATGGAGAAAGTTATGAAGTAAAAAGTATGCTTAAATAAATAAAGAATTGAACACTCTAATTCAGAAGCAGTGAAAGCAAGAGGACGAAATGACAAACACAATAAATATACAAGCACAAATACAGGATCATCCACACAAACCTGAGGAAATAAGCCAACAACGAAGGACAAATGGGCCATGTGAATCGACAACCGACGTGGAATTCAACATGTCAGTACGGCACACAGATTATCTATTAAGATTAAAGATGCAAAAGAAGAATAAAGGTAATCACTGAACTTGAAAGCAAAGTGCTCTGTTTTATAATCGATGTTTCAATATCGACTGAGTAAAAACTCTTTCAAACTGAATTCATGTGCCGAAAAAACTGAATGATTCATTTCAGCCGGAAGGGAGTTCCACAGGTTTGGTTCACGGTTTATACTGCCAAAAAGTTTAGTTTTTTTTTCAAAAATCAATACATAAATACACAAACCCCAAAAAAAAAAGAATAAGATTGTAATAACAATAATGTCCGCTGTTAAGGTAGATGGGTTCAACTGGACTATCTAGTGGGGTATCTTTGTAGGCTTATTGAATTGTTTAAAACAAGCATTGAGTTAGAACTGATGATGGAAGATTATTGTTATGAAAGTTGTACATGGATTGACCAATTTACATCTGGTATTTTTCAGTAATCTCGAGGTTTTTGTTCTGAATTTAACAAAATCATTACTGTGTGCATAAGTGATAGTAGGCCTATTAATGGTTTACCATCCTAAGAACTTTTTAAAAGTAAAAAATAATGCTAATGTCGACATGTAGATAACTATAATTGAAACATGCAGAGATTAACAAAGAATACAATGTTTGTGTCGGTAAAACATATTGAGTTTGACTCTCACTAATATATTACGGGAGATTGTCTTATGATAATAATGATTATAATTGTAATAACAATCCACATTAAGTACAGGACATAATGATCTAGAAGATTCTCTGTGCAGCGTGATGCACATAACTTTTGTGTTATACATCAAAAAAAAAATGCTAATTCTTTAATGTTTCAAATTTTACACAATTCTTTTTGCTGCAGGTATAAGCAATGCGATTCAACATGGGCACAAGTTATTGGATCCCATACCCGCGTTGCACGTTCTACCGGTTGAGCGGCACTGTTTTGGACTATCTGCAATATTTTCCCATTTCTCTTTCAGGGAGGCCATACAGAAGAACATTACATGAATCAAATCTAGATGAAACATATATGTATGAATCAATTTCTTATATTCTTTTTACCCAAGAAACTGCGAAATTGTGCCACTTTGTAAGAGCAGACATAACACACATTTTCACCTGATCTTGAACATGTTGAAGTTGCAGTTGCTGTTCCATGTGAATGTTTCCTGTTTCATTTACCGTGAAACCAACAACAACTACAACGTCTGGCGAAGTGGATGGATTGAGCCTCGGTGAGAAATGCTATATTAAATCTCATTGGTTTTTAAGGCATTGACTTCAAGCATGTTTTTCTTAGCCCATGCAACAACGTCAGCAAGACATCTATTTATCGAACCATGGATCTGCCACACATGTACATACATCGCTTGTTTATTAATTCAAACACCTGTTTCTGTGAAAAGCGTCACAATAACATTTTAAAGATGCTTTCCTGCTTTGATCTAATCGTGCATTTACCGACAGGAAGTCTAGAGTAAAAACAAGACGGCGCTTTGAGATATCTAAAGTTTACATGCGCAGAAGATAACAACTCTCTTAAATCAAGAAAAAAAAATGCATGTGCAGTTGTAGTGTACATTGGGAAATCATCGCTCAGTTAATTTCCTTTGCAAATCGCACGTACTTTATGAGAGAAAGCAAGTATTTCGGCTGGTTGGTTGTAATTTGTAATCTAATTTTCCCCATTTTTCGCACATTGTTCTCAAGTAAACATGGACAGTAATGTTAGACGACTTGTATGTCTCATTTATTTGAAAGGAACAAGGTTATGTGAGACGAAGTCACCACCTTTGCCGAAGGCACAGACCTTCGCAGGACAAAACCACCTTAAGCTATACTAGTTTTCGACGTTGAGGACGTTAATATCCTAAATAGCGAAATGGTACGGGCAGAGGGTCTGGAAGCCAGACTAAATTTGGTACCGCATTTGGCCCAGTTTGCGTTTACAGTGAGGAAAGGCCGGGCTCGGCCGCGGCTCGAGACTACCTCCAGAGCTTGGCCAAATACGCGGCCGATTTTGTACCGCATTTGGCTTTTTGCGCGTTAACAGTGAAGTGAAGGCCGGGCTCGACCGAGGCCGAGCCCGGCCTTTTCACTCACTGTGAACGGGGTCCATGTGTAATAAGTACATTGTTTCATTGCCATCTGAGAAGATAGTTGGATAGCCCGTATTCAGGTGCAATAGCTGGTCTTCCATGGGGTCCAGTTGGATATAAGGCGGGACCACTTCACCGGGTTAAACACCCTGCTCTATGCGATGAAATGAAGTGGGATCTTTTTACGTGCGTGAGTTGTGACTCTCTCACACACGGGACCTTCATTTATGTTCTATCCGAGGGACAGTGTTTTGCCTTTTTACTGTAGGGGACGGTATGATTACACACAACATTGCTCAATGGGACCCGGGAATCGAACCAAGGTCCTTTTGATCGTGAGGCAGACTGAGCTAACTCACCGTCCATCCATTGCATGCGAAAGTCTATCCCTCTTCCTGATGTAACGCTGTGTCGAATGAGCCCACCCCCTTTTTTGAGCTCTTTGAACCGTTTGCATTAAAAGTCGGTTAAGACATTTCCTAGGCTATTACAAGCCTACGCTGGTCTGACGGAACGGTGGCACTGCGGCAAGACGGCTACACACAGAGTGATATCGAGGATGTCCTCGCGGCATCCTAGAATACAGACTGTAAGATTGTTAATTTCTGTAGGAGAAACGGGAAAATATATCTTCGAATCATCTTCGTCGCTAGTGGATCATGGGATCGACGTTTCTTGGTCAGCCGGTAGGAGCCCGCCTAACCGGACATTGCTCGGATGCTACATGGTTACCAAGCACAACGGTTGACGGTTCAGATGTCCACGCCTGGTTTATCGCCAGGAGAACAGCCTCGCCTCCGCTGGTCTAAGGAGCACAGAATACTTCAATTTGGACACTGGCGACATGTTTTCTTCGAGGACAAGAACCACCACTTGACCGAACCGATGGGAGACAAGGAGTTCATCGATTAGCCTGGGAGAACCTTCTTGCTGACTGCATCGAAATAGAGACGACTCGTGGCAGCTCAGTGATGACATGGACCGGCATCAATTACGGTGGAAAAACGCCACCGGTAGGAAATGTCAACACCGTTGTGTACAGCCCTGCATCTCAACTGGTGGGCAGCGATGTCAGCCAAAAAGAAAAGAAACTGATAAAGAATGGGCGGGGTTGTTTTGCTTGTATTGGTTGTATCACTTGTTGTTCAGGTAGAAAAGTGGTGAAGTGTGGAAGTCACGTACAACATGGCTTGGACTCCATGTATTAGCAAATAGACCATGGTAGAAATGAAAAGAAGAAGAAGAAGAAGAAGAAGAAGAAGAAAGAAAAAAACTTCCCACAGTAATTCCGGGATGGCGTTGAAGTTTTTGTGTAAACTGAAATCCTAGCTCCACGATAGACAACAGAAATAGACCTACGTCTTAGTAGGAAGTAAGAGAAAATTGAGGGGATACCTGTCAAGCACACACTCAGGAAAGATTTGTTCTACAAATTCCACGAATTCTATCAATATGAACATTCCAAGAAAGTTTATTGTCTAAAAAGACAAAGTGAAATTTAGTGGCAGTAACTATAGTTAGGCCTATAAGAATCTCATCTAATTATATTGAATTTGGAAGATATAAGTATAGACCAAGAAACATATAATTAGTGTTTTCCAAATTAAGGGAAAAAACTTGTTAGCTCTCATCCAGTCAACTTCATGAAAAGCTTAATTGTTTAAGTTGGAAACAAGTTCAGAAGGGCTGGAATGAGAGTAACCTATGTTGAAATCATCTGCGAATAGTGTAAATTGCAATATTTTAGAATTTTTGAAAATCATGCATATAGACGAGGGGTAGTAGTGGCCGAAGCTATCTTGTTGGACACCGCAAGAGATCAACCGCCATGAAAGAAGAGGAACCATTCACGTTCACATTTTGCCTTTGGTTTGATAAGTAACTTCCGAATTACTCCAGACCTTTACTAGAATTCCGAAAAGATTCTAATAGTATGATGGAGAGACAAGACAATGGATTTAGAATTAAAGATTTTGGTTCATGACTGTCAGAAGGGCGTGCGATATGAAGGTGTTTCTAATGAAAGCCAAATTGTTTGTGGGTTAAAATGCTGTGTTTGCTTAAGAATGATTGTTTAGAACAGTAGAAAAACAAATTATGTTAATTGAAGTGATGAATAAAGGCATTTTTTGTAATCTGGTTTTCTTCTTTCCAGGTCGGAATGACAACTCCGAAATGGGTCGATATCGTCAAAAGATCGCTCTTCTCTTCTCGATCGCCTGCTTCGTCATGCTCTGCCAAATATTCCTCGCTCTCTTCCACTCGGATAAGATTGAGCGAAGTTTGCTGGACGTCGCTGACAGTCAATCAGGCAACCGAGGTGGTGACGAGGTCCGCGAGAATTTTCACGGGAACAGTTCCAACACCGCTCACCGCTACCGCTATCGCACCGACAGTGGTCTCACTCACAACAGGAAAAACATGGCAGACGATCATGGTTCCCATCAGGCTGCCGATAGTGGCAAGGATAATGATGACACCAAAACCAAAGACAGAATACCAAGAGAGGAACAAGATGTTGTTCAAAACATCAGTAAGAAAGAACACAAGGACATACAAGACCATCACATGAGACAGCCGAGTCAACACACTCAAGATAGACCACAAAATTCGAAACCAGACCCCGCGGTAAAGTATGTCTTACCATTATTACTAGGTAATCAGGGGATGAATAATCAGATGCAGGCTTTTAAGTTGATCTGTATCATCGCCTTGAAGAGGAATTTAACGGTTGTTCTGCCCCCGTTCTTCGACCACTCTCCGTCACCAGAAACCCAAATGCTGCGGACGTTTGACGAAAGCTATGACGCCAAAAGCTTGTCAGAAATGGTTCCGGTCGTTTCTTTGCAGGAGTTTAAGCGCAAGTGCAATAACAAAGTTGACGCCAGTTTTCTAGGCACCAACATGGTGGAAAATCAGACTGAAGCCGATAGTCAGCGCATCAACGAATTCGTCGAACGAACTCTAAAAGTCTTCACCAACCACACAGGAGTTCATGTACCTAGCGTGCTGGACAACTTGAATAACTCGGACGTAATTATTAAAATAGCTGATGACCTCCCATATTTGGTAGCGGTTGATGACTTTCTTGACATGTATCCACACTCCCTGGTAACGAAGAAGCAATGCAACGCATTCCTCTATGGCTACGGTTACTTGGGTAGATTGCGGTACATGGATCACATCATGCGCTACGCACAGTATTTCGTGAAATCTCGGAATGTCCAGACGATGACCTACACAATCGTCCAGCAGGGTATGATGGCCAACCAGCCATATCTGTGTATTCACTGGAGATACAACGATGAATGGTCAAAATCCTGGTAGGTAGGCCTACTATACACCTAAACAGCACCGGCAGGGCACCTGATAGCATGCGGGCTTAGTTTTGATGTAAAATTTCAAATGAAAACAAAAGGGAGAGGATGGATATGGATTGAAAGATTAAAAGGAACATTCGTTGTGACATTTTATCTTAGTCATAAGGAGCAGAGTATAGTAATAGCAGAAAGGTGTAAAAGTCTCCGAGTTTCAAACACTTTTTGGTACAAGTCCTAGGCAATCTACTCTCTAAAAAAAATCGAGTGAAAATATTCACTCTTAAAGGAGTGAATACAAAAAAAGAGTGAATTTAGAGTGAAATTGGAGTGAATTTTGAGTGTTAATGTTCATTTTCACTCATTTTGGAGTGACCTCAGGGATCACTCGAAGATTTTGGAGTGATCCCTGAGGTCACTCCAAAACGAGTGAAAATGAACAATTTCACTCAAAATTCACTCGAAATTCACTCTAAATTCGCTCTTTTTTGTATTCACTCCTTTAAGAGTGAATATTTTCACTCGATTTTTTTTAGAGAGTAGGGACTTTTTGTTGTTGCAATTATTACCAATATCTTCTGCTTATACATTGAATATAATTTCTTTGTTTACTGTATTTGATAGAAATGAAAATAAATTCGAATCTTGAATCTTGACGTTCAATGAACTCTTAGCCCCCAAATGCATATCACAGAACTATCGGGCATTTATAAAAAGACGCACTGGCGTTGTCACGGTGTACTAGGAATGCGAAAATGAGCAAAAAATGAAGATACATTATTCCCGATGATGTGACCAATAATAAACACATCGTGACTGGGCAACTTGATGAGAAGGAAATTAACACACAGCTTGATGCATAACCGCAGAAGAAAATAATTAAAGGATGACATAAATGGAAGAGAGCGAGGGACACACACACACTGTACAAGGGAAAGAGAAAAGATATTCAACCAGGATATATGACACATTGGCAATATTGAATTTAAGCATTGTTCTATTTTCGGCAAGGACTTGACGAACAAGGGAAGAGGGGCTTCATAATGTATCGGATACATACATACATGCATGCATACATACACTGTACATACATACATATTAGTTGACATACAGACGTCCCTTCAGATAGGGAATTAAAAGGATAATCAATTTAGTTTAGTAAATTCCCATAACAGATCTAATTCCACCGTCAATAGATCAATATTAGGTAACACTGATTAATCATGTTGTTACAACCGAAATCAAGGCCTATTATTTTCTAATGCCTATAGGTGCGTTGAATGCTATGGGTTGGGGTATTTCAGTTACTGTGAATCGCTCCATTGCATCCACACGCACATACGTACACCCACACAGACACGTATACACAGAAACAAAGGCTAAAAAAAAAATCATGGGATGTATTATTATTAACAATGTGGGGTTTGTTCTTCTGAGAATAGTATATCATTTAGCCTTATTTTCGAAACAACATCAACTAGATACTGAAGCATTGTCGTAATCCTATATACAGAAATACTTGCTCCAACCTCGTCCTGTGAGTGTCGTAATCAAAGATAGGTCACGCATATATGATTTGCATCTCCATCAACATCCAGAACAATTTAGGACAGTCATTACCCTGAAGTAAACACCATCTCCTGCATAATATTGAACAGCGCAGAAAAAAAGAGTGTATATACTATGCCTCTTGCAACGGCATTACACGGAGCTTGCGTGGTCGAGTCATAAGTCATGGGCACATGGGCAATTAAGTCCGTGCATTAGTTTCTTCATAATGCCTACAGTCATATCACAGTGTTGTAGAAAAATCGCGGAAAAGGGTCTGATAACCATGAAATGATGTCATTACGTCATTTGACAATTGTCCCTGAACCAAACCTGTTAACATTACCTTTTTTGTTGTTTTTGTTCGTTATGTGGTTTTAACGAAGCGCTTTCCCCAGAAGTAATGAGAAAACATAATTTTGAACGACAGGGAGAGAGAGGGAGAGAGAGAGAGAGAGAGAGGGGGGGGGGGCATCGACCTGCAAGGAAGAACTAATAACTAATGCACGCACAACGTACAGAAGATTTGTGAGAATCTACAATGGGATTATTTCCAGCCCTAATTTTCATGACGTGACATCTGGATGGGAAACAGCCTATGCTTAGTCGAGGAAATACGTATATGGTAGACACTTAGCACATAAACACCATAAATGCAGCCATGCAAAGAAAATAATTGTGTCGCTGAACATCGATTATTTGATAATTGGCATGTTTACATTTTCCAGAGACTAAGCGTCCAAACAAACATTATTTTTCAAAATTAATTCTGCCCAGCCAAAATGAATGACTTTATGTTTAGAAGGCGGTCAAACAGAGCAGGAGATCAGATATTATAATATGATATCTGATAGCGTACTAATTAATATTAATATTTGATAGCTTCCTGGGAATAGGAAGAAGCGATACCAACATTTCACTGTACCACCGACAGTTTTGTAATTAAAAGCATTCTCAAAAGTCTTTTGAAAGTCTCGAAATTAAACTAAAACGTTGCTAAGTTATCAAACTTTGATTTTACATCAAAATCATCCTGTTTTGCATTTCTTGGCATCAATAATAATTCATGTAAAATCCACGATGCGTCCATATCTTTGTAATCATGTTTATAAAGACGTAATTACTTAATGTATCTAATAAAACATATATGTTATTGATATCTATCTATCTATATATATATATATGTATACATATACACATGATTTATTTTTTGCATGCGTGTGATATTATAAAAAGATCCGAACTAGCTATAATTAATGGTAATCTACATCTAGATTCCTGTTCATTCTCTTTTCGCCCTGCCAGGTCATGTTCTCTCATCTTGTGGCATTTAAGAAAGACGATTAGTGATTATTAAAAGATACCTAAACTTCTGTATGTCAACGTGTATAAATTTTGTTCATGTTAGTACAAAGAGGTTCATATTTTTCTTTTCCTTTGTAATTTGCATTTACAGGTGTAAGCATGATTACGTACAATATATTTGTAAAGTGCTTGATCAGATTTCTCCTACTGCCCTGGCGAAAAACATCACAAACTTCGCAACGCAGAGACATTTGGAAGCCGTTTACTTCGCCTCCGAGTTGTATGAAAATGTAAGTTATCAGCTATCTAACCACCACATTCTGTTGCCCGAAACAGTTTCACCATTTTAATGCGCCATTGAAATGATGAGTCTGTGTTTTTCTTTGCATTTCATTTATATGATTGGGGGGGGGGGGGGGCACTGTCAAAAGTCATATGCATTCTTGTTTGTTTTGTCGGAAAAAACAAAAACAGAACTGACGACCCGGGGAGCGAACGTTTATATTTGCCTAAAACCTGAATAAAACTGTCGAGTTTCAATAATCTTTACCCCTTAGGAGGGTTTTCCGAATGCGGCTTTTCGCCCAAATATCGGTTTGTTGAGCAACTTCCGACGAAAAAAACGGGAAAAAAATACGGCCTTTCTTTGTGGCAGTGCAGTTGACCCTTATGACATTCCAGCTCAGTTTAAAGGAACTTTCAGTGGTTTTCCTGGCTCTGTCATTTTCAAGAGGGAGAAATAGAATCCTTGAAATTAGATAAGCCTTTCCGTCATTTTCTTATCACCTAGAAAGAGCAAAAACTTAAAGCTCCGATCGCCTTTTAAACATTGCTGTTTTGAAAATAGAACTAACGATTCTTCGTTGAAAGAAGAACAAATTTGATTTCACTCACTGTTGAGTGACGCAGTAAAATGCCACAAAATTCTTAATGCAATACGGATGATTATATTTACATTGTAAAACAAAGATAAATGATAAATGCCAGGTATAATTCTTTGACTGTTTGAAATTCGATTTCACTTTGTGAGTTTTGCGTCTTAGCAAACCAATCGTCTTGAATAAAAGATTTGTCGATAACATATTCTTGTTTTGTTTCTGAATTTTGAAAATTCTCGAATTTGCGCAATTCCTTTGTCTTTTTCATGCATATCTTAAAAGGAGTTTAAAGGTTCAAAAACAAGTTTTTGGCTTCTTACTTATTCATTTTATATAAAAAACATTTGAGAAAATCTAACTTAAAATCAAACAAAAGTTCTGCGATCTTACGAGAAGCTGTTGTATGCAGCCATTTTGTTTTGGGGTTTCCAGGAAAATGTGACGTTTTTGCGTTGAGCGTGTGATTGGCTACTGGGGCCTGCACTTAATACTAAAAGCCACGATAAATATTAACACTTAAGAATGGTCTGTTGTAATTCAAACTTTTTAAAAAAATCGTACTAAATATTTGTATTACCTTTAAACTCTGTAAATTCTACCGTTTTTTTTCTTGTTTAATAGTATAAATTACATCAAAAATTTTACATCATCAACATTGATTGATCATCGAGCTCCAACGTAAATTATCCACAGCAGAAGAGGATCATGTGTTTTTGATACTGTTTACTACAGCAAATGCTATTTCTGTCACTTCATTCGTCGATCGTGCTATTTTTTGTTTTGGTAAAAAGTTTCAGTGTTTATCGTCATAATTTACGATCTGTAATCTCCCGATTTGTTACCTTTGTGTATATTATAATGGCTGGCCCAGGGGCTTACGCGTCTGAAGAACGAATGTTGAATTTCTAAAGCGTTAATTGGAGCGCGGCAGCGACGGTTTGATGTAGTTGCAGTATAATAGGAGCAGCCGGGAGCAGCACAAACAGCGATGATGATCGCCCAGCTTTCCTTATCCCTCCGGACCGGTTGGCGAACAATCAGTGGTGCTCCTATAGCAACTGAGAGCCACTGAGAGCCACTAGACTCGGCTTTGCATCGCCGATGTTTCCATAAAGTGACGAACTGTAAGAGATTTGTTTTTCTCTGGGTTTGGGAGGGGATGAAACGGTTTCCCACTCGACCGTCTTTCCACTTTTGTTTGTACATCGATCCGAAGGCCTGACAGCACGGTAGCGGTGAAGAACTAGCGCACTCATTCTTCTTCGCTGTACAGCAGCGGCGTCGACAGGTCTTCAGACCGGGGGTATGATTTACAA
Source organism: Diadema antillarum (assembly GCF_040938485.1). Taxonomy (NCBI): domain Eukaryota; kingdom Metazoa; phylum Echinodermata; class Echinoidea; order Diadematoida; family Diadematidae; genus Diadema; species Diadema antillarum. The sequence continues at coordinate 448,038 of NW_027272486.1, read as the reverse complement.
CCAAAAGAAGCAATCACAATATTTGTTCAAATAACCAACACGCGCAAAAATAAGCAAAATTAATATTCCAGGAGAGTGAATGGCTAAATTGTGGTATGTTTAACCTCTTTTTCCGCCTGTGCGTCTTTTACTGTGTACTATGTATTTTTGAGACGGACAGGGAGGGTGTGGTTATGACACTTCCCGCGCGGCATAGAAGAAAATTGCCAGGGAGCAGAGATAAGGAAATAAAGACAACGTAACGATACCGAGGATGGCGATAAGGATCATTAGGATAAAAAATTATCACAGTGATAATGTCAATGGTAACAACAAAAACAAGAACAACAACAACAACATAAACAACAACGACAACAATATCAATAATAATAATAATAATAATAATAATAATAATAATGAAATAGTGAATGGATGACTATAATGAAAAGAAGAAGAAGAGTGATAAGCATAACACACAATAAAAAGAATGCCACTAATAATAATATCTTTCCCTTGTGAGCTGGGGGGGGGGGGGATGCATACCCCCCCCCCTGTAATATACGCCCCTTTGCAGCCTTTCACAGTACAGCGCAAGGGTACGGAATTCCTGGATCCGCCCCTGTGACGCGTTATGACATTTGCAGTAGATTTGGAAATTTTGACATTTGTGGTCGACGTGTTGTGACATTTGTGGTTAATCCGATTTTGACATTTGTCGTCGACGTGTTATGACATTAGTGGTCATTATGACATTTGTCGTCGACGTGTTATGACATTAGTAGTTGTTATGACATTTGTCGTCGACGTGTTATGACATTAGTGGCTGTTATGACATTAGTGGTCGATTTTGACATTAGTGGGCTCTACAGGGGCCTCTGCATTCCAATAGACGAAATGGCGCTCCGCTAAAGACCGAATGCAGGTCTCGTAGCAGACGATGATTGCATTATAAAAGTGTAATAACTTTGTTATTTGGGGGCCTACAGACTTGCCATAGCAGATATATCAGACTGATGGCGCTGTGGCATCGTGGATAAGACTCCCGACTCCCGCTCGGAGGACCCGAGTTCGAATCCCGGCCAGTGCTTACGTCCTTGGACAAGATGTTTTTACCCATTGTGTCCCTTTCGACCCAGGTGTATAAATGGGTACCTGGCAACGCTAGGGTAATAATGATAACAGGGCCCTCTGGTAGAGCAGTGGCAACACTGAAGAGGCTGCCCTGGGTAAACAAGACCTTATTATTATTATTATAGGTTTTCCCGCCCCATTTCATCAGATTTGCATTCGATTTAACGATGTTGTCATTCAAGTTCGGGTGAATTTGAATGATCATCGAGATCGACATTCAAAAAGGTAACTACAGTGTGTTCCTAAAAAAAGGTAACACAAGTTCAAAGGTCAGGCACTTGAAAAATGAAAAGTTTGAAATCATTATGGTTACTTGGGATAAGAGAGCAACTCTCTGGCTTTCATTTGACACCAAGCGTGTAAAAGTACTACCATCGGTCACTGAATTAGATGCTTCTGAAGGTAATACACTGCAAAAAGTCCGGTGTTAAATAGTGAACACCGAGCTGGTGTTAAATTTTCGGTGCTCATTTATGGTGTTAAATCAACACCTCCGGGTGTCATTTCCAAATTTTAAACTGTTTTTTGAAGAGTTTCTTAGTAACTGCACTTCTTATTGATTTTTAATTTAAACAAGACGATCATGAATTTTACACTAAAATACTAGATTTTTGAAAAAATGTGAAAATAAATTTACACCAAAGTAACACCAGCTGGTGTGGTCTCTTATTGAAGCTGGACGGGTGTTAAACCATTGATATTGACACCAACACATATCGAATCAACACCATGTGGTGTCATTTTTGAATTAACACCAGTACAGTGTCAAAATAACACCAGGTACAGTGTCAAGTGAACACTTTTCAAAACCATTACAGTGCATTTTTAACACATGTGGGTGTGGTCCTTTATTGAAGTTTGATCGGTGTTAGATTTAACACCCGTGGTGTTAAATCTAACACTGATGTTTTTACAGTGTAGGTATACAATATCCATTTTTTCCAAGTTTTTAAAAATCAGAACCCGGAATAACGTTTTAAGAAATAATCAAATCGTAGTTTCTTTTCTATTTGAAATCTTAAAAATGTGTGATATCAGGGCATTCCCCCCGTTTCTTGACAATCAAGCAGTGTCAGTCATTCCGAAGAATACGGGGTTATGCATACCTGACATTGCAACAGGGCAATTTCCCCGATACATGACAATAAAGCAAGTTTAATCATTCAGAAGAGTGGAAGATTATCCATGTAAATGAACATTGAAGCAGGGCAATTACCCTGAAAATGTAGCAATTAATTTCAGTCATCTCTTATTTCGTTCATTGAGAAGAATGGATGGAAGGATGCGGTTACTGGAGATAGCAGTTAGACACTGATTATGTCACATTACATACACTCACTAAAAGCTAGCAGAGGGGAAAGCAGAAGGAGAACATTTCATTGAAACTTGCTATGAAAAAATAATGCAAAAAAAAAAGATAGGTTTTGTATCCGACAAACCAAAAACTTGGAAAAAGTAGGTTTTGTACCCTTCTCCTTCGATGGACCCTACCTCAGTGACCCGTGACAATGTTGACGCAAATAAGGTGTCAAATGAAAGCTGATTAGTTACTTTATACTTTAATAAACAAATCACAAGAATAAAACAAATATTCTTTATATGGCTGACCTTTGAACTCGTGTTACCTTTTTTAGGAACACACTGTAGTTCATTCAATTTAATTTCATCAGCATGCCATTTCATGAGTTTCTCACACAAGGGTGTAAAAAGGGCATTCAAATTAAAAGTGCAAGTTTTCAATGTGCACCGAGAGCGTTAAGGAATTCAAATTCACGATAACACAAACAATTACAAAGTATGGGCAGTCTTTTTCTTTGCTGCTTTTATTCTTTGTAGTTACTCAGCTGTTTGAATATGGAGACTTAATATACATTGAAATGTGATTTTTCACTCATACTATATATAGCTAATAACTGTATATAACCCCATATTCAATCACATACATTTACACTTTAATCATACACCATTTTAGCCGCTGCTACATTACAGAGTATGCGTGAACATCCCGAATACGGACAGAATTAGTGGATGCATGAAGCATGATCATGAATTCTATCTAAATTGAATGAAATAAAATCTAAAAGGAATGACATGAAATGAAATTGAATACTCAAAGAATCAAAATGAACCCTGAGAGGAGAGCAGTGGACAAAATCGCTTGAATTTGAACGCCTTTTCATGAATTCGAATGCAAATCTGATGAAATTTGGCCCTAGTACTGTTCTCTTTATAGAATAGGTGTTACGCAATACCTTTATTCTCCTTTAATCTGGTGTCCAGCAATAATAGTGTGAAGGGAAATCCATTACAAGCTTCCTCTTGAAAGGTAAACTCGTCACAATTACTTTCTCGTAACTAAAATGATAATTGTAAATGTCCACAATTAGTAGACTTCTACCAAGTGAATGGATAATGAATAAGTCGACTGCATTAATTGGAACACTTGTTGAAAAAGACGCAAGATATAAGGCTTTAAATGTCAGATTTGCAATGACTTCTCTCTTCAGACAACACTCATCAGTGGTCTACGCCGGAACCTCGGCCTGACGAAATTCTTTACTTCAGCCGACCTCTTCCATGCGGGCGCCCGATTCCTGAAAGACGACAACTTCTTGACGTCCCTGGTCGAACAGGAGATCTGCAAAAGTGAGTACATCAATCCATGATATGCCTTATTCATACAGGGACAATATCAAGACCCATCAAATAACCCTCCCTGTCCTTGAATTTACATCTCAGTAGGCCTATAAATTATGTTTAGACCGGTTACAGTAACTATTTCGAATGTTCGTTAATGGCGTATTCTGAAGTTTCATTATTCCGAAAGTTTGTTATTCCGAATGTTTTCCTTATCCCGAGGGTTCGTTGATACAAAAAAAAAAAAAAAAGATGTTCGTAGTTCTGAAGGTTCGCTAAAGTGTTAACCTTTCTTTTCATCTTTGGAATAACGAACCTTTCAGAATAACGGACATCACCGTCAGCCAATAAGAACGTTGTGTAATTTCTTTTTACAACGAATTAGACAATAGCTAAATTATGCACTTAAGTGCTGGCAATCACTGTCAAAGAGCTGTGTATACTTGACGACCGATACACAAACAAAAGCTTGACACAGATAAGATGCTCTAGGTAAACAGTGTTTACAACCCTCTATAAACATGTCCACTAATCGAGACTTAACGAATAAATAGCACGAAAATATGAGGGATAATTTCCTTAAAGGGAACGCAAACACAAAGAGCAATGTGGATTGAGTGGAAGCAGCAACATTTGTAGAACACATCAGTAGTGAAAGTTTGAGAATAATCGGACAATCGATGCAAAAGTTATGAATCGCAAAGTTTTGGTGTTGGAACCGCTGAATGAGGAGACTACTAGAGGTTATGACGTATGAGTGGACAACAATACAAAGAAAATATAAAGGAAATTCAACAAAAACTCACTTTTCTAGCATTATGAAAGACCACTTGACAAACCGATTTCAGAAAGCATGGGGGATAATTCCTACCCTTAACATATGTCAGTATCAAGTTATGGAATTTGTAATTTTGTAAAGAAAGCACTGTGGACCCTTGGTTGCCATTGCTTGATGGTTTATTTCTGCCCGCAGGCAATGCTTGAATGTGTCTCACATAGTATACACAAATTGTCATGTTTGACAATAAACGCTAACAATATGTTTGAACACATAAATTGGACTAAACAATATGCTCACTAAACAATGTTTGAGCACTAACCCATATGCTCATTGCTCACTCAATAATATGCTGCAATGATCAACATTTTATCTTTGGCTCACTGCTGATAACACGGCCAGTTAGATTTAAAACATCATCTATGGACGAGCATTTCAAGCTCAGCACTAATGTCACAATTTTGCACTTCTCATAGTTATCAAAACTACCATAGGTAGAGCTTAAACCAGTTGGAGCATTTGAATAAATGAATACTTGTTGACACCATAGTAAAACGTATTTGTCTCGGTTTTGGGTTGTGTAGTCACTTGCTGGGCGATCGTACCTCGTCCCAGCACGCAATTACGCCAACGGGATGGTGCTAGCTTTTATTCTTTATCTGCTCAAGTAAATGAGCAAGCTGCCCAATCCAGCCCAACCTCCCTCCATAGTGAAACTTAATGGGCTAGCCCAGCACCAAAAGAGACAGAACAAACGACCAAACAGACAGACGCACAACATAAGGACAAAAGATGCTCATGGAAATGAGCGGCAGCCCAATCCGGCCCAACCTCCCACCATTACATCAGCCAGCGGGCTAGCCCGGGTGCCCCATAAATGTGCTCATGGCAATGAGCAAGCTCCCTAATCCAGCCCAACCTCCCACCATAACGAAAGCTGGCGGCTAGCCCGGGTACCACCAAGATGGACTGGCAATGGTACAACATAATGCGTTGTGAGTGCGAGCAAGCCAACTGCCCCAACTTCTCACCCTGTATTAGAGTATTGGCTGGCCATAGTGGCCTAATACAAGTAGCCAAAACATGAGCGAGTAGCACCATCCTGCCCGAAAACTTGGGCCCTGGCACTCAAGTGTAATGCACCTCTTTGCCAGTTGCTTGCTAAGACACATCATATAATTTGCTTTATGCTGACATGATTATTATTCAACACATATTGCATAAGAATGCTCTCTATGCTTCCCAATGGGTTGGGTGGGGGGGGGGGGGGACTTAACACGTTGTTGCCTGGGCAAAGTGCATCGAACAATGGCGGTAGAAGGCTAACGTGGCCCAGTTGCTATAGTAACTTGCCGGGAGGCGGTTTTTTTTTTTTAAGACGGCACAGATTGGGGCATGGCGCGTGTTAAACCTATATGGGAAAAACGTTGGGTTAGGGTTTTTGGTTAGGGTTAGGGTTAGGGTTGGGGTTAGGGTTAGGGTTGGGGTTAGGGTTAGGGTTAGGGTTAGGGTTTGATGGTTAGGGTTAGGATTAGGATTAGGGTTAGGTTTAGGGATAGGGTCCCCAATCTGCGCCGTCTAAAAAAACACGCTGCCGGGGGCCGGGCATATCATCAAAACTTGCCAATTTGGCGTGTAAACGCCTTACAAATTGAATGATAGAGCTTAAACCAGTTGGAGCATTTGAATAAATGAATAATTGTTGACACCATAGTAAAACGTATTTGTCTCGGTTTTGGGTTGTGTAGTCACTTGCTGGGCGATCGTACCTCGTCCCAGCACGCAATTACGCCAACGGGATGGTGCTAGCTTTTATTCTTTACAAGTATAGGGGCCCAGAGAAGTTTAATGCCACCTTCCACCCAATTTTTTTTTTTTTTTTGCCTTCCTTAATGGGGCAGTTTTCCTTTATATTTAAATACCTTAACATCTTGAAAACCAACCATTGATTCCTAAACAAATAAGTTGAGGAGCACCAGTCTCTCTCTGGGCCACCATGCATTGAGTTTGTCCATTATTAAAGCCAAAATATAGTTTTCTCCACCTTTTTAAACTGAAAGATCCACATTCCAAATAAGTTTCCAGAACCGGAAAATAAAATTAAACACCTATAGTGACTTTAAATAACAGAGTTTGAATAATCCCTAAATGGCCACTAAAGGGAGCTCTATATATAATCCTTTAGGAAGAGTCTCGAGGTCCCCCCCCCCCCGAGATATTACATTTTATGAACCTTAAATAATCACGTATTCACCGGACTATTAGAACTCATACAGCTCTATACACTAGAACCAATTAGGGATTTTGTTTTTAAAAAGTCCCAAAACTATGCTTTGGCTTTAAGTTATTCTACGAATAAAGTTGGGCTGAAAATTGCCATCGGTGGAACAGCGGTGATAGGGGCGAAAAACCAGCAAGTTGCAATGGCGTTTATAGCTAATTATTGTGTGTGTATACTACGCTGGGAAAAATTCTCCTATGGCCCACTATAATGCGCTTGTGCGACCGAGTTTCCTCTCCACCACTATGCCCCCAGTGGCAATGTCCCCAGGAAGGTTATCCTTTATCGGGTGTTTGATGTTCATGTGACAACGCCTTAAATATACACACAGTGTATATAAAATTACGATATAATATGATGTAAATATATCATGCATGCTTCAAGGCTGTATTGCCACGTATTGTGGCATGACCGAATGTCCAGGCGGCCCTGGCCCCTCTATTTGTGTATCATTCTCATAAGCAACTGCGTACTGAACGAGGGGGGGGGGGGGGGGGGGCAGCGGTGTACCTTTGGTCTATCCCAGTCTGGCTTATTATTGGAATAGTTCTTTCTTTCAGCGTCCACATAATGATACTTAATGATAACGATAATTAGTAACACTTATATGGCGCTTAATACTGATGTTTCTAAGCGCATTAATCCGAAAAAAAAAAATTGAGGTAAGATACAGCATTATGTACATATGATATAACAACAGCAACAACGACAGCAAGATTAGGATTGAGTAAACAGATAAGTTTTTCAACAATGATTTGAACTTATCAACACTTTCAGCATAACGAAAGTCAGATAATCAGTGTAATGTAATTAGTTGATGCCAACTCGAGATCTCTTGCTTGTCTCTCATCCTTTGCATCAGGTAAATATAAAGAGTTCCTTTCCAAGAGGTGCTAAATCAATTTTTCATCACATTTGACTTTCTTAACGGAAATAAATTTATTTTTTAGTAAAGTTTGATAGAGGAAACTCTTCAAAGTCTTTTAAAATCGGGAGATGAAAATGTGTTTTATTCCGAAAGCTGCTAAATCCAGAGGGATCAAGGTCAGAAACCCGTATGCATGCCTGACTGCACTTTGACCCCTGAGTAATACCAGGCTGGCTAGCTGTCCTTACAGTGTAGCTTCCCAGATTGCCCACATTATTGCGTGATTATCAACAGTGAAACAGTTTTTCATCTTCTATTCATACAAACTCATTGGAGAGAACAGAAAGAGATAATGTATAGATAACAAATCATTCTAGAAAATTCACAATGTCACACAAACTACTCGCTAAAACAACGTTTTCAATGCTGTACATCGCCGTATGATCACCGTACTAAAAGTTTTGTTCCAAAAGGTGCCAGGCAAAAGAATGCTATCACAAATCCCCCCCCCCCAATATTAATTCTTTAAAGATCAGTTAAGATTTTTTTCCTAGGCACATTTTCTTTAACTCATTATTAGGACTATGATGCAACGTATAGTCATTGCATGAAAACGTTTAGACGCTTGTGAAATAAAACTCCAATTTTTCTCCTTATCATCTCCTTAGCATGGATTAAGTATACCTTTAGGAAAGGAACTCTTCACTTTATAAACATTTGAGAATCACTAATAAACATTGTCTTCACTTCGTCTTTGTTATGCATGAGAATTGATTGTGTTTTACCTTTTTCCAAAACACGACTAGGGTCTGCATTCTTCCTCGCTAGTTCTTTCTCCTCCTGGTCGGATATGGTAATCGAAGATCGACTGGGTAGGGACTACGACATGATTGCTGGCGCCCTCTTCGGCGTGGAAGCTATTGGATAGAGACGGCAGCCCGCTTGTGGTCCCATAGGTTTCATAACGGCTAGTGAAAAATTGAAGTATAGGTCTGTATGCCAGTTGTATACGAAGTCCGAACTGCTGATTAATATCACTTGACTTTCAGAAGTTTAAAGGATTAAAAAAAAAAAGCAAACACCTTTTTTTAAGATTATATTTCTCATAGAATATTTGGCTGAAAACCAATGTATTATAAAAAAAAAGAATATAGGTTTTCCCGGCCAATTTCGCACTTTTGTCAGTCCATTTGATAAAAGGTTCATTCAATTGAGCAGAAATCCTCGTCACTGCACATTCTGACATTCAAAATTGCAACTTGTTCGTTCAATTTAGCTTTTCAATCAATGAAATTCGCACATGTGCCTTTCGAATTCGTAAAACGGGCATTCAAATTGGCACGTGGTCTTCAGTCATTCAAATTCGCCAGCACTGGCGGAAAATGGTATTTCAGTCATTCAATTTCGCGTATGGGCAGTCAAATTCCAAACATGTTCATGCAAATTGGCGTAATGTTATTTCTATTTTGAAAAGGTGAGAACCGTGATTAATACGTATTTAAATGTTAATTTTTGTTTCATCCACACACTGCTAAGTATTATGGTAAAGGTATCTTTGACCCCAAATAACTCAAGTCTGTTGTTCTGCAACGCCCCTCTTCTTTCATACATGTTATCAGAACTATACATGCACCATTACCGATTACCTTACCGATTACCATATATTCACTTCATTTTCTTATGTCCATTTATGGCAGCACGAGTTAGATACAGGCTTATCTCTCAAGAAGACAGGGAAAGAATCAGAGAAGCATTTGAGGGTAATAACCTTGACAAATTGATGGCTAGAGCTGATCCAAGAACTTTATTCCTAATGATGATTAACGCAATATAGCACCCACCAAATGAAAATAATGAAACATGCAGATGAAAGAAATAATCACGATGTAAATTGAAACCTCCTTCTCCCAATTAATGTCAAAACAAACTTAAGATTAATGTATCTGTGAATGAAATAATGCTATCGAACATTATAAACACATACACATATTTTGAATGTACTCTTGCAAAGATGATATCAGAGTAAAGAATGAATACGAAAATATGAAATGTTATGATGCTTGGAAGCAATAACTATGATGAATGAAAATGAAAAAAAAAGGAATAAAAGCATAAACGTGTCTGCTAAATTGACTGCAGTAAATGCGAAATTGGATGACCAAGAATGAATTCGAATGAACGAGCGCAGCGTATACGTGATCACGTGACTATATCATGCTAAATTGAATGAACGATTTGCATGGTATATTCGAATGATGTTAAAGTGAATTTGAATGCTCCAAAATGAATTTGAATGAAAAGATTATAAAATTGAAATACCGTCCATGCCATTTGGGCTAAATTGTGCTAAATTCAATAAAGCAATTAGGAATTGGACTGAAAAAAGTGCGAAATTGGCCGGGAAAACCTATATCAAAGGTAATTAAATTGGCTATCAACCTGGTAGGTCAATAGATATTAGGGGAACTTTACGTATTAGTGAAGATAGTTTTTCTCTTCCAAGACACAAAAATAAAAATTGAAAGTAGTTTTCATTTATGCGTAAGTGCTCGTCCATAAACAATGAGAACAAAAGACAAAGGCACTCGTAATAAGAAACGTGGATCAATTTGCACAAATCTAACGTGTGATATAATATGTCTTTGTAGACCGAAAGATAAAGAAAAGAAGAAAATAATAGACGAAAATGAAGAATCTTCCGTCAAATCCAAATTCAAATGACATTATAGCAAAACCATTATTAACAAAATATGGAGAAATTCGGATTGTTATTTCTAAATAGAAAAAGTTGAAAGTTATATTTAGTTTTTAACTTTGTCTCATGAATGTTAAATTCTTAAAGTAAAATAAATTCTCTCCATTTCATCATCTTTGTGGCTTTACTCCCTTTGTATTGTGAAGTTTAACTGACAGCAATTTTTTCCCATTTAGTTTCCCTCTTTGTTTATGTTTGAGGCTATAAAGAAAAACAAGAGAACAAAACTTGTTTGTGCTTCTTCATTCGTACCTCTTATTGTGTTAAATAACATGGGTCTTTTGGCGTCATTTGAAGGGCGTTTGCAAATGGATGACAACACTATTTGCCATTTTCACTTTGCCTTCAAGGATACACACGAATGTGTTCACTTATGGATAAAGTTTTCCTTTGTATTGACCTACCAGATTGATAGCCATTAAATCACCTTTAATATAGTACATAATGCATTTATCTTATAACAATCTTCTATGACAAATATGAACTGGAAAAAGTGTTCACTTTCTTTCTTTCTTTCTTTTTTTTTTTTTTTGCTGAATGTATAGCATAATATATGCTAAATGCTAAATACAAACTGTAAGGACCCAAATCTTATGAATGGTCTCATTAAAAGGATATTTATGTATCATGTATGTGATATATTATTCTATTCATATAATGTCTGGATCCAGCTTTACGAAGACATTGTATAGATATTAGATGAGCAATGTTAGTAGTAAAGCAAGCGATTTGATAGAACGTAATATACTTAAAATGATAAGGAGACACAATCTCCCAAAGACCATGTATCATGAGCATAATAAAGTATCCCTTTAAGTTAGATAGACAGATTTATTATGTACCTTATATTATGTACAAACATCTTTTCACGGGACCATGAAAAAGAATGTGTTCTTAAAGTTTGTATCAGCGAGCAGGTGGTCACAATGAAAAGCAATGTTTTAAACATTAAAACGGCACAACTGCAGATAGTGAGGATAATGATGATGATTCCAATTCACTTCTATTACTAGTATTTGACGTCATTGCATCATCTATGAGAAAATCATTGCCAGGATCAGATGTATAGTGTTTGGTCATTTGCCTTGACAATCAAAAGATGAATTTAAAAATTCTGTTGATATGTGTATTGTTATTATTTAAGGACTGAAGAGATGCTGTAAATTGTGCCAGAGTTATTTCCCTGTGTTTGTTAATTTTAATTAGGCAATTTGATCCGATTGCAGTGTAATATAGCAGTATAATAGAATGAAAACATGTGTTGAAATTAATGGATTCTTGTGTCGAATTTTTATATTTACTTGCAATCGAATGCCCAATTGCTCTTCGTCGAGGTTAATAAACGCGGGTTGGTCACTGTCTTTACATAGTACTTGCCATTATATAAAGCATGGACAATCATACTCGGGTTGGACTCGATAGTATAATCATCCACTATAAGATTAGACCCAACACGAGCTGTCGAGGCGAAGCTCGGTAGTCTATAGTGGATACGACGGCTGTCTAGTAATCAGGAAATCGTTGGTTCATCCCGATGTTTTTGTTTGTTTGTTTCATTTTCTATCTTGGGAAGATGTCTGGATAGCTAATATTAAACTGTCTTCCATGGGGTCCAGTTGAATGTAAGGGTGGGACGACTTCACCGGTTTATGCGCCCTGCTCTTCGCGATAAATGAATGAAGCGTGAGGGATCTTTCACGTGCATGAGTTATGAATCTCTGACATCACGGGACCTCCATTTAAATATGTCCTATCAGCGGGACAGAGTGTTTTGCCTGTTATACTACGAAAGAGGAGGGGATGATAGCACACGTCATTGCTCAGTTAGACTCGGGAATCGAACCCGGGTCCTTTGGATCTGGTGGCAGACGCGCTTCCGACTGATCCAAATCATCGCCCATTATTATATATATATCTAAATCATGATTACTACTAAAACACTTGATAAGTAGTGCTTATTCACGTCGACGAAGGGCAATTTGTCAATCATTTGCAACGAAGAGAAGCGTGTTTCTAAAACATTCACTTCGTTGTAAAAGTGTGTATGATGAATCAAAGCACCCAACAACAACAACAAAATAGGTAAATCTTCCCCGTGATTGTATTAACGTGAGTCTTTATTTATTTATTTATTTATTTACTTTTTAACGATACAGACGATGGCTTATACAAACTGTGCAATAAAATAACACATTAAGTGTTACTGAACAGAGGCCTTTATAAGGAAAATGTTGGTTACCATTTCAGTGGACGTATGTGCATTTTAGAATCTATACATGAGGTCTTTTCATCGTTGTTACAAATATGTGTTATACACGATTATATATATATATATATATATATATATATATATATAGAGAGAGAGAGAGAGAGAGAGAGAGTGTATATATATATATATATATATATATATATATATATTATATCCTCCAGACATGTGTAAATATATTATATAGGTTTTTGCAGTCATTTTAGTATTCAATTCAATTCAATTCAATTCAATTCAATTCATTTATTTTCATTCTTCTTCTTTTTTCTTTTTCAACAAAAACATAACACAAGATAAATCAGGTTTTACATCATAAACAAAGAACGTTTGTTATTCAGTTAGATCATCGAGTTATTCAAAATTGCGCAAAAAAAAAGTTGGGAAGACGAAGCTTCATGAAGATTCATGAAGGTTCATTCAACTTCCTTTTTAGATCATTCAACTTCACACTTCTGTCAAACAATATTAGCATTTACACCATTAAAACAGGGAAGTATAAGAGAAGGAAAAAAACAAAAACAACCCAACAATCTCTCCCTTCTATCCGTGCCCCGTAGAAGTTATCAATGCACTCTTTTCCCTCGACTTTTGCCTTGACAATCGACAGCATGGACAGCATCTCTGCTTAAGTGTGCATCATTCCCCAATCACAACGAACCAAGCAGGAAGCACCTCGCTGTCCATTTCAATATTTTATATTTCAGCACCAATTATTTAGAGTATAGAGAACAGGATATACGCGAAAAGAATCTGTAAAAAAAAACAATCGTGTTTCTTTAAAGGACAAGTTCACCTTCATATATATGTGAATTAAGAGAATGCAGCAATATTGATGGAACACATCAGTGAAAGTTTGAGGAAAATTGGACAATCCATTCAAAAGTTATGAATTGTTAAAGTTTCAGTGCAGGATGCGAAGACTACTACAGCTTGTGATGTCACATGGGTAGAACGATATAAAGAAAGTATAAAGAATCTTCTTTTTTTTTTTACTATTTTCGCGTATTATAAAAAAGCACTTGACTTGCCTCTAACAGAAGGCAGGGGCAGTGATATTGCCCTTAACATACGTCAGTGACAAGTCGAGGAAAAAAAAAATGAAATTTTGTGAAATCTTCTTCTCTTTTCCCTATATCATTCTACGTATGTGACATCATAAGCTATGATAGTCTTCTTATCCAGAAGTGGCTACGCAGAAACTGTAAAAATTCATAACTTTTCAACGGATTATCTGATTTATCTCAAACTCTACTAATATAGCTGCATTCACTCATTCAACATGTACCTGAAGGTGAACATTTCCCATAACTGCAAGTGCTTTTAAACAAGCAGAAACACGCATTAGCCAAATACTCAATCCAAAAGATTTCATACTCAGGTACTGAAGCTGGTGAACAAAATATGCACAAATGTGGGCAAGATGGTTAAATATTCACTTTTTATGCGCTATACTAGTATTCTTGTTTTTCAGTCCTGGGGGTATTGATAACAAGATTTGAAGAAAAAAATGAAAGGATTGTTCCCTAAAATATTACCAAAAAGTTCCATGGTAGGATTTCAACGTTTCCTCTGAAATCAAGCTTAAGTTAAAAGAAAAAAATCAAATCACGAACCTATTCTTTGGTCTCCATGTCAAAACTAGTAGGCCCCCTACGGGAGAGCGGCTTGGAGCATGGGACATCAAAGGCATTGAAACACTAAGCATCCAATTGTCATGCTATAGAACCTACGCATAAATTTGCACAAATTGGAAAGAGATTCCACTCCTTCTCTTACATCTTTCTGATTAAAATTAGAATGCCCATCGAGAGCATTCGAATTTATCGGAATGGGAGGGAGCGTCTTTTCGAGCATTCAAGATTCGCACGTTCCTTCAATTTGGCAGCGAAAGGGTTGGCAACCGGGCAGAAGAGGCCGACCTGACCAATAAGTTACATATGCAATCACATGTCATAAAACAGGTCAAAACATATTTTTTACTCCAGTAAAAATGTGTATATTCGTTTGCATATCTCTAAGAGAATCTCCCGGACCGACCTTCCGAGATACCTCGACAGCCGGGAAATAAACAGAAAAATAGTTCCATCTAAATTAAATCTCATTATATCAAGATAATCATGAATCAATTATTATGTAAGTGTGCATAGAACCAGTTCCCCGATGAAAAAAAAAAGAGAAATATGAGAAATATGAGAAATTTATGTACTTTCCCCATCAAGATATAATGCATGGGAAGAACACCTATCACAACATAAATAAACTGGTATTCAAATGTTTCAAATCAAAGGAAATGAGCATTATTTTGTTCAAATTGTGAGAGAAAATGAAAATGATGGAATACGACTGCATGAAGTCTGTAACAATAAACGCATGTACCTATGCAGATATTTATTTAAAAAACATAGACAAGAGATGGACACGACAAGTACTCAAAGCTTAAACAATAAATGAAAACACCAACGATTATGTTAATGATAATAAGATAACGCCGGAACACTCTCAGGCTAATATGATTGCTCGAAGTGTTACATAGATTGCTCCTATAAACGAATTTAAATGCTTGAATAACGGCATTAATTGCGCAATCACATTCCTGTATCTTGCTAAATTGAATGACCGCTTTGCAAAATTGAATACTGTCAACGAATTTGAATGACAACATTTTAGATTTGATTGACATTAATGAAGATTCGCCTGAACCAAAAATAATTTGAACGACGAAACGGCCGCGTATGACTGAAACCCTAGAAATTGAATCATCTCAATATGAATATTCACTGACGAACTTACAAAATAGACCGCGAAAAACCTATTCTTATATGTATGGTTGTGTATCAATTCATTTTGACACATTTAATTTGTCAAATTAAGTATATGTGTATCTATGCGTGTGTGTCACTTTTCGTTTCAGTCTTTAACATTTTAAGTTATAGATAGGTAAGAATTTGCTTTTTCTTTTATGCCTTACAACTTTTTCACCTTAAAGACAACAGCAAGTCAAGTGGACTTTAAGATCCAATTTCTGAGATAAGGAGGAATTGTTTGATTGCAGCATAAGAAAGAGAGAAAGAGAGATAGAAATTAATCCATCATTTGAGTGTGCACGAAAATAGATTTTTAAGAATTGATGTGTTCAGGAGAAAATCTCACAGAACATTGTAGGAACAGTTCAGATGATATTTTTTCCAGGAAACCATATGGCATGATCTCACTCAAATGACTTGAATATTCCAAGAAGGTCTAAGAGTTGGAGTTCCAACGGGCTGTAATTATTTAAACAGTTGTCAGTTTTCTATAGATATACAAAAGAATTATTGCACAGGTGCATTTGTGCCTTTGATGATTCATGTTCAATGCCGCCGTCTTGCTGAGTAATCTGAAAATTCATTTCGAATGTCTTTATAATGCTGGCTATATTTTGCTTATTTATTTCATCAATTGAAAGGAAATGTCACTTCATGATAAAGCATATAAAACAAAACTCAGTCCCGTCCAGCAATTTATTCAAAAGTGTAATCGAAGCTGTATCATATGAAAGTGTTTAAAACTGTACTATCCTTAAAAGCCGGTTTTATCATTTTCCACTAATTCTCACAAATAAAACTGATATGGAATAATCTTCAGGTACATGTATATATATCGGGCATGCGCAGTCGAGTAATTATTAATTTCTATTTCATCATATTTTTAGCGCAATTTCTATTCGCGCATCCCAGTGTCTCTACCATTTTATCATCTATCTTTTACAAGTAGGGATGGCGAAAAGTAATTACCATCACAATATAGACATTTTGTTCCCTGGAAAATGGCTGGTGATTATGCAATGAGACACGAGTCAATTGTCTTCTTATCTGCAAGGAAGATCCATTTTGGCAAATGCTTCAAATGTTTTCGATTGGCGGCATCGATCATCTAGCGTTGTCTAGCAAAGAAAATAAAATGGTTGTGACTCCATTCTATATTGAACCTCCTTGGATATACTAAGGTAGGCATTTGAAGATAGCCCTCCTTGCATTTTCTATTCGTCTTTAACAATGGTATCATAAAGAGATTCGACACAGTAGGCCTAATTTTGGACTCTGCGAATGTGAAGCAAATTTAAGACGGTTATCTTACCTGATGAGACGGGATGGAAGTTAGTTCCAGTTCGAACATCAATAACGTTTTGTGTTTGCTAAAGCCGACATATACACCAATGGTGTGCGAGATATACGGTAAATGTGATAACATCTTGTAGATTATCCCACCTGGAAAACTTGTTTAGATCAGAATAATCATGAGCATCACGACCGCAGTAAGTTTTGGTGTTACGCTCCTACAGCCGTAAAAGAAAGTGGAAGAGCATTCTTTTGGCACGACATTAACACAAGTGGAGAAACATTCTGCAAATACTTGCCCGTCTGATATTTGCTAAATGTGTGTGTCAGCAGGTTGAACGTGTCAAAAGTGACAAGTGAGCATCGTTTGATCTAGCAACATGTGTACACAGCTGCCGTAAAGTGTATTACATCAGGGAGGTGTTGGAGAAGGAGAAGAAACAATGAAGAGCCTCTCCTTTGTATACGAATGCTCCGCTATTATCACAGGTGTTGATGAATTGCCAACATTTCTGTTTAAGTATTCATCAATCACAACGAATTGAGCGAGCGGCAGTCCCTCTCAATATTTTTTGGCAGCAATTGTTTAGTGTGTGGAGAACTGGATAGAGGGACGAATATAATTACATAAAAATTTTCCATTTTGAACTGTAGAATGTTATTAAACGAGCAGAAACAGGCGTAAGCCAATTACTTAATCCAGAAGATTTCGCATTCAAGTACTAAACCTGGCGAACAAAATTAAGCGCAAAGTGTACGCAAGATCTGTTGGTTAAATGTTAAATTTTTAAGCAATACTATGATTATAATATTCTTTTTCTCAGTCCTGGGGTATTGATAAAAATTTAGATTTGAAGAAAAAGTGCACATTAACCGTAAATTGCCAGAATGTTATGTGGTAGACCCAGGATTTCAATGTTCCCTCTGAAATGCAGCTTCATTATTGTTTCCAAAAAAAAAAAAAAAAAAAACCCTCTTCTTTGGTCTCCGTATCAAAACTCTTTGAGAGAGCGGCTTGCAGTATGGACATGATGGAACATCGCAACCGGTGGGACTTAAACCTAAACGCATAAATTTGCACGAATTGGAAAGAGAATTCCTCTCCCACCCTCTGTAACACCTCCCTGATTACATAGAGTTTGTCTTTCGTTGACAGTTGCAAAATCTTTAATAAAATTTCCTCCATTATGAATACTGCAACAGAGTAAAAAAATCGTTGATTTTACCAAATGTTCGATCATCAAAATAATCTAATCACGTTCACACATACAAATGAGCTTGGCATATCTCTCTCCATAATCTCTCCCTCCTCCCCTTCCCTCTCCCTCTCTCTCTCTAATGTATCCGCTCTCTGAAACTCCTTTTTAGATTGTTTGATTGTGGAAAAAAAGGATAATGATAAGAATTATGGTCTAATTTCATCAATGCAGGGTGTTCATCGGTACCACGCCACAGCTTTCCTATACAGGGCCCTGTCGTTCTTTCATTAAAGCAGTACACGCACCGATACAACTAAAATGGAAAATAGGAACGTCGTTTCATAGCATTCTAGTTGTACACTACGTCTATACCATCACACACATTGGATTCGAACTTGGGAAGTCCGTTTGAAAGTCAGGAGTTATATCCGCTTTATTGTCCTCTCCATCGATTCATGTTCATTTTCATTATTCAGAATGATGATTTCATCTGTTTTTTTATTGCTTTTATTGTTTTAATCAACATTTGCGAAGAGGACTTATTTTGATCAAAGACCAGACACAGCACACGCCGCAAGCACTCAAACAAACACTCTACCACGTCGCACAAATGTGTTATAGTAATTGATTGCATCGTACACACGACATCACGTCTACGTCGTTCCTCCCAGCACCATTCTTGTGTAGCTCTTCCGAAGCGGAGCTAGTAAGCTTTATTCTGCTATGAACAAAAACAAAATGGGAAAACGAATAAAACCAGACAAGTTCGTTGCATCGAATGGACGCTAATGACAGTATCCAACAACTCATACCTATAACAGTAAATACTCGTTACTAACTATTTTCTCTGCTGGGTCCGGGCCACTAACATCTTTTAATATGAAATTCTGGTGACTCGAAATAAAACGGAACATAAAAATCTATTTAAAATCTTATGTGCCCAAATCGAGCCTCCTAAAGATAACTTTTGTGAAAATTGGGTGATCCGACATCAATTTTCAGTGGCCTCGGGCCACCGTTAATGCCAAGCCCTGCCCATAGAGTCTGATATACTCAGCAAAAAAAAAAAAAAAAAAGAAGAAAAGAAGAAGAAAGTAAACACTTTTTCCAGTGCATATTTCTCACAAAAGATTTTGATAAAAAACTTTGTGTCATATACAATAGATTAGAGGTTATTCCAAGGCACAAAAGTCAAATTTGCAGAATTTGACATTTAGTCATTCGTTTGCAAATGCCCTTCAAGGTAGCAATGATAACAAAAAACAAATTTAACACATTGAGAGACATGAATGGATTGCAAAAATAATTTTTTGTTCCCTTGTAATGCTTTTAAATCTTCAAACAAGAGCAAAGTGGGAAACTTAAGGGGGAAAGTAAAAATTTTCTGTCCACTCAAATTCAAATAACATAGGGAGTAGGCCGCAAAGGTGGTAAAATGGACTTATTTTCTTTTTATTTCATTCCTAATTTAATTTAGGAAATCGAGAATTCATGAGACAAATTCAAGAAACAGCTATAATTCTCATTGTGCTTAATTCGAAATAACATTTCAAATTTCTACCATCTTTGTTGATATTGCCTCTTCTCTGATGTCATTTGAATTAGGATTTGACAGAAGATTCTTCATTTTCTCCATTATTTTTTGTCTTTCTTTATCTTTACGGGCTACACAGACATTATAGAGATTGATGGGTAATTTTTCCTGATTATTTGTTGTTTCCTATTGTGTTGGATTTGTCTTTTGTTCTCATTGTTATGTGGAAGAGCACACACACCCATGAATGAGAACTTGTCCATTTTTGCAATTTTTACTTCTGTGCCTTGGAAGAGAAAAACGAACGAGTTCCCTCATGCGTAAAGTTTCTCTTTTTGATTTGTTGACTTACCAGGGTGATAGCCAATTAAATTGCCTTTATCATGATATATAAACCATCAATATTTATCTTAATATTCAATGAGAAATATGAGATTGAAAAAGTGTTTACTTTCTTTCTTTCTTTTTTGCTGAGTGTATATTCATACGTGATGCATTGTAATAATACTTCACACCTCGGTACGGGATACATGCCTGAGAATTGGATCGCATCTATATAGAGTTACATAAACTACGGAACGTGGACTACATCCAATAGTGAATATGCCATCATGGAACATACGAGACAATTAAGGAGCATTTCAGATGATTTATATAATTTTCCATTAGGTGGCACATAAACTGATAGTGCCATCTATAGATTTGAATAGAATAGGATGATGACATATATGAGGCTCCTATTCCAGTAATGTGGCAATGTATAATCCCATTACAATACAATTTGTTTAACAAGTTCACCTGTGTAGAATTTATGCCTACTTTCTTCTTTTGTTCTGCTTCCGTGAGCATCCAATCATACATTCTAATGTCCAGCTGCTACGTTACCATCAATGTTCACTGTAATTCTTGTGAATTTGATCCCAATCAC
This sequence comes from Diadema antillarum, assembly GCF_040938485.1. NCBI lineage: Eukaryota > Metazoa > Echinodermata > Echinoidea > Diadematoida > Diadematidae > Diadema > Diadema antillarum. Next base: position 427,585 of record NW_027272486.1, on the reverse strand, counting down.
TACAAATTCTGTAACTCTGCACATACCCAGTATAACCTATATATAGATGTTGAAATGCAAAAGTAAGTGTGAAATCATCCGACAAGTGGACTACCTCATCAAATTGCACACACAACAATGTAAAATGAATGATCTTTGATAAGTCAAAGAAATGAATTAACAAAATCGTTAAATTTCTTCTGTACCTACGTGTGTAAAATCGAGTAATATTACCCCACACATATAGAGAAAATGACGAATCAGAAGGTAAAAAAAAAAACTTCACAATTGTCATGTCAGTACAAGCAGAAAATATCGCACTGGACATCCGGGTATTTCATGGCGTTTTGCCTATCTCAGTATTAAATGGCGGACCTTGTTCTTTTTGCATCCCATCTAACATACAATCCGTTTGGATCGAAGGGTTGTATTGCGAGTTGCCGCTCTTGTTCTTGTGTATACGTCTTTAAAAGAAACCAAAGTCCAAATATAAATCCCTGAAAAGAAGACTACACTTCATGACGTCATTACGGACAACAATGTAGCGATAATATACAAATGGAGAATTTCACAATTGTTTTTTCACGAAAAGTACACATTCCGTCGACCTGTTACAGGCATAAAATGTTAAGGGTACATCACCCAACCTGCTATCTGAAAGAGGTAAGTCATGTGCTCTTTCATTGTTTTAATTTTGTTTTCTTTAAGACACGCATGTCAAGTTTTGTGATCTCTTTTAACGGAAAGGGGAATTCTACCCCGTTTCCTACGTGTCATCGTCGGGTAAAAAGTAAGTCCGCAGAGCAGAGTGAATGGAAGATAGTTACCTGTCGTCTGTTGTGAGGGACCGATCCGTTACCCGCTGTACATTGATATTTGTAATAAAATTATCAAGAGGCCACCGAACAAGAGGCAGATTAATCGGTCTACTGATATTGCCGCTGTAACTCAATCCATATTTACATTTGGACTTTGGTTTCCTTTAAGATCGGTTCACCTGGCTTTACATTACGAGTTTGTGAGAATGATGGACCTCTGCAACCACAGACCTACATTCAGTACGTCGTGTGCATTTCTTTTACTTTGCAATATCCGCGACGACATTATGGGCTTCTATAGGCAACTACTAGTCACACATTATACGTCACATTAATTTTGGCTATAGTCCAGCCGCTTGTGTGTGGAAAGCTGTATAATCATATTACATAAGACTGTTTCCCCCCCCCCCATTCTATAGGATCTCACGCTATATACAAATATAAACAGACTGCAAGCTCTCTTTGACATGGTTCCTCATGACTTCCAAATTCATATTTTTGCACTCAATGCATTCATCCTGACAACAGCAACGACAAGTGATTTACTTTGAAAAAGAAAAAAAAAATTGATGTCAGAACTGTGCATTATAAAAATATGTTGATACACTTTGTGGCTCTGAAATGACAAATCAACGCAAATTATCAAGACTACAACTATAACACAGCAATGACTATACAAGAGAGTCATTACTGCTTGAAGTAACGGATAAGTATAGCCCTATTAACAAAGAATGAGATCGAGATTTATTGTTATAGTTTTGAATGACATTTGAAGAGTCTGGTCGCAGACGAGTTCACTCTATTCTTGTCAATTTGAAATATTTGCGATTAAACCCATTGAAAAAAAGGGAATTACTAAGAAAATATTGAATACTTGTCATGACTTCGAGAATATTTGTTATGCAACAAGTGAAGTATCAATAGAAGTGCTTTATATTGCTCTTTCTGATGATAGTCTTAATTTAGACCATCTTACATTCAAACTTTTCATAGTAAATTATGTCTTCATTGCGTCTATGAACGCAGACTAATCTGTGTAGTCTGCGTATCTCGGGAGGTGTATAATGTGAAAATGTACAAGAAAGAAAACAGCGTGCTCAATATGCATAATACAAACTTAGGAGGTAGCTGGGTGATACAGTGTTAGATGTATTGATAAACATTACGACTCTACTTTAAATACAAGGGAAACATGCAGAACTATTGATAGATACAGCTTGATGTTATTTACATTATGGTGAATATTGATATAAGAGGTCTATTATAACTATGCTTCGTCAAAATTTTCATCGCGTATCCGTATGATAAAGGTAACGATAATGATCATTTTATTTCAGCGTGGCTTACGATGCAACGCAACTGCACTATCACATCGCTGTGATATTGCAACTCCGATCAATATGGGCAGCTGTGGGAAAAATCTTACTCCATATTAGATTCATAATACTAGACCCCAAGATTCCAGATAAAACAACACAGAAGGCGTAATGAGTCACACGTTGTGGCGGGGAATATTGATGTCTCTGCTGTATCAATCAATAGGGGCTATACTCTATACTGTTTAAAGTCATTCCATTGATACACAACGCATTAATAACGCATTTAATTAATCACGTCAATGCCGCGAAACAATATCCGAAGTCTTCACACAATTTTAACCCTGCAAATACATATGACCGGATATTTCACGTCTATACTGATCCAGCTAAAAGTTTGTTGAAATGACAAAGCAACAAAACAACTTCAGATCATTTTTTTGCTACAAGTGTGATATATAGTGGCGCTGATATAAATGCGTTTAGCACCGAAATGGTTATATTGTTGCACCTCCAATGCGTCCAGTAAATAAGAATTCATTAAAGGTTTGATAACTCAACATTTTGGCGCCTTTTTATCGTCTTGTAACAAGATGATCTGCGTAAACTGACTCACTGACTCCAGCAAATATACATACACTTTTAAATTAACTAACACCTATCTCGTATAAGTGCAGGTCTTGGTCCCTTTTAGCACAATAGCACCCTTTCATCTGTTTTATTTTTCGGTTGTTGTTTTTTTTAAGATCTTATATTAGTTTGATCCTGGTTTCCGTATCTTCACCGGGGTAATCATTTATAACAGAACTCAAGAGATTTGTAATGCAATATCAATATCCAACAATCATTTTCCTACGCCTCTCTGCATTCCTCCTATACAAGGTGAAGAATTAGAGAAACGCATACAGTTTAAGTCTTAATTCATTAAGTTCGAAGTCTTCATGCAAAAATCTGAAAAGAAACCAACAAAATTTATAACAAAATTTAAAATATATAACATGTAACACCTTATATAGTTATCTATTTCTCTAAGACTACGCTAAGCAAAAAATAAAGCTGACACATATTTCAATACAATCTTTATATCATGACTTATAATTGATTTTGACTTTTTTTTTCTATTTCGCTGATTTTATCAGCATTACTCGTAGCTTGTATCCGGCGATATCAAGTGTCAACAAAAATGGTATAGACTGTACATATTGTAAAGTTAGATTAACTTTTTGACAAATTTTGGTTAACGAAATAATACTACTGTTCTGCTGAGGAGCAGCATATCTAGCAATCACTGGATGCAAAAAAAAATAAAAAAAAAAAAAAATAAATGTCAAACTCACCTAATGACCTGCTCTTACAAATACAATGTCATCTTCACTTCAGTTTTATCAATTTTATATGACTCTTTCCAAATGTAATTATTGTACTTTAATGCTTTAGAATATCATGGCCACCACCACGTTAGCTTTATAGGCCTTTGCCTCAATTGCTCAAACGTTGTCAACTCCTTTTGTTGTTGTTGTCCGACAACGGTGCAAGTGCTTGATAAACGTTGAGGGCGCCATAAACAATATTCTTCTGGCAACATTGATTTGCCCATAGCAGATGTTGCATCTTCAATGCTTTTTTGTTATGGATTAAATCAACTGAGAGACAGGCAATATTTTCCAATGTGACCTTAGAAACTGACGACCACAAAGGTTTGCAGAAGTTACGCCCAAATTACAAAGTGTAGCAAAAAAAGAAAGAAAAAGAAATACTTCGTTCCAGGTTTAGTGTGCATAACGCCATGGATGAAAAACAACCTGTCTGAATGCCTCGGAGAATGGATCATCACCTTCAGAATCAAGTTCTTCAAAATATGGCGTTACCATATTATGGTCTTCATTAAAATGCGAAGTATCATCTTATAGTCGTGAGATCGTTTGGTCAAGGGAAGATAAAGAGCTAAAGTTTCGGCAAGTTCGTGTTATATGTCAATTGATACTCAATGAAAACCATGAGCCAATAGCCTCGTCATGCAACTGCAGCAAAGTTCGTGGTTGAGGCTAGAAGCGTAGTCTCTTCTCAGGGCTCGCCGTGATTCTGTATCTTTGGACTGTCCTCTTCCTTATTGGACAGCTCAGCCATTCCTGATCATGGGAAAAAATAAAACAAAACAAGACGGTTTGACTTGGAAAGATGTTTAAAGTAACCGTAATGAAATACGCTAAAGGATTCATCATCACCTATAGTGTATGTTTTGTATTACGTCATGACGGTATAGAGGAGACATGTATGCTATTGTTGCAATATGCTATGAACAAAATGAAACAGAACCCTTTAAAGAGACTGATTAGAAGGTCACGTGATAACAAACACTTCGTGTTTTGACTTGTGCACTTGGTCAAAGCAAACAAACATTCCTATTCACGACTACTGTACTACGATAGCACTGGAGAAATAAACGTGTATATTACTGGAATAAAGCGTACAACGTGAAAAGTTCATGTGCCCCCCCTTTTTTTTTCAACCCTGAAACGAAACATGTTTAAAGTTCTTTCAATAGCTGGTATATTGCAGAGGAAGGTAATTCAGACCTTTCCTCAGAATAATAAAACTGGAAACTTCTTTATGATGGAGGGAAAAACAACACTACAGATTTCCAGTGAATTTATTCAGATCCTGAAAATTCCAAACCGTTATTTTCGGTCCAAAAGGGGAGCGTATTCTCGAGTGTGACGAGGTTAATTTTTTCATTTTTTTTCAATCTTTGAGGTGTATAACCGTACGATTTTAAACACGATATTGGGAGACATTATTCTTCTAAATCTGTTTAAGCAAATCACACTCTATGACAGGCTGCTTTTATTCATTACGGTGGATTGTCTTACTGTATTGTCCACCACCGTCCTCTAATCTGGCCGAGGTTGGGTCGGGGTCGTGATGGAGCTCGATCACGAAAACGTACATGTAGCCTCCCAAGATCGCCCCGAGGATGGGACCGATGATGGGCACCCACCACCAGTGCATGCCGTTGGGACTGGAGATCGATGACATCGGAGTGACGTAAGGAACGTGAGGATAAAAATGAATTAACATAATCATTATACCGTAGTAATTATTGCATGTGTATTGTGCTGCTATGATCCCTTACTGTTTATAACCAAAGATAACCATCAGTCATATGGGTATTTTTGCGATGGTGTTTCATAAAACGACTCGCTGAAATTTTGCACTCGCGGACACGTTATACAATAATAAAGCTACTAGTGTACTGACTTTGTAAAAGGTATGGGTATAAACAGAAACACAGACCTTTTCAGTATTCTTTGTATAGTGGATCCACGCAATCAAATTGCGTGGATATTTTCCTTTTGGGATTAGTCAACTTACTTTTAATTGTCAGGAAAAAGAGATTATGTAACATTCTACTCTGCGTGTCAATCAATTTTAGTAGATGGAGAAGTTTGAAAACATTCGAATGAATTTGTGCATCTGCCCTTCACTTCTTCCTGATGATACTTACACCCAGACCTCCTTGCCGTAACCAGCACACGCGGTGAAGATTCGTGGGCCAAGGTCACGAGCGGGGTTTATGGCATAACCGCAGTTGAACCCGTAGCAGATGCCGATGTTGAAGACCACCAGACCGATGAGTAGCGGCTCCATACCGCTAGGGGGCGCGTTGTTCTTCTTGTCCGTTATGGCAAGAATAGCGGACATAAGCAGCGCTGTGCCGAATATCTGCAGGTTATGATTAAGTCATCGGAGAGACGAATAAACGATTCTAAACGTATCCTTCAGACTGAACTTTTTATAGTTGTCAATTATAGACAAAACACTGGATTGGAAATATTACAGTTTAAACTGTAATTTTGTTATATGCATGTTTTAGGTTTACAACAACTCTTACTGCCATCCGGAAACCTATACTCTTTTTGAGAAACGATGTATTTTGCTTCGGTAACTATTTTTCATTTAATTTATTTCATTTCGTTAATTCAATTTTTAACAAAAATGATATTACACATAAGAATTTGAATACACATGATTACAGAAAGTCAATACAAAATTGTAAGTAAGGAAAATGATGATATTAATTGCTGAACTAACAAGACTGGGCAAATTGCTTTAAAAAGGAAAGAAAAACAAAAAGAAATAAACACATGCAAACAAACACAAGGCAGCTCTCTTGTGAAAAAAAAAAGACAAAATACCTTTCTGGCTGGGTATCTACATGATACGCCTTCCTATTGACGACTCTATACTCTAAATATCAGGGCATAGACATAATTATGCCTTGATACTTCGCATAGTCATTGTCCTTGTCATGATATCAAACTATTTTAGATGCTTTGCGTCTTTAATGTTCTCAAAGAATAACAAGAAAACCGTTGCATGTAGTATTGTAAGCAATTGAAAACGAATATTCTATATTTATCATAAATCGACTTGTTAGGCATTCAAGTAAAAAAAAAATACAAGCGGGTGTTTTTCTTTTTCTAAACTTTACTATTCTTTGTATTAACACGCTGAGTCGAGGGTGCTGCCAGCATTTATTATGTGGTAACAAAATTTATATATTTATAGGCCTATTTCCCTCTCTCGCTTACTGCATCTCTTTCATTAACATACAGCCTAATGCATTGGCTGCGTAATTATTTAATTAGTTTGGCTGATATCAAATTAGGTTATTCATTCCAACCTGAGTAATCGCAAACACTCTTTGAGATGGCTCTCAAGTTGTTGTTTTTTTTTTGCATTATTTTGTTATCTCTGTCAGTGTGTGACCCATCTCACAAAAGCATAAAGTCTTGCCAAACTTTAATCGTCTCGAATTGATATTTCTGAATTTTCAAGACTCTTTATAGCTCTCTTTATAGGTTGGTGTACCAGTAGATGAAGAGAAAAACGATGCCCGGTTAGTCTCCTACCTGATCACCAAATCCGCTCCATATTGACAGAAAAGGCTGTGGGTAAGTAGCAAAGATACCCGCTGTGCCGTTGGGCCCGAGAACTGCACGAGTGCCTCCGTCGAAGGCATTAATTGCGTCTGGAATTTAAACATTGTGAGAAGCTGTGTAGCCACATTTTCCTTACAGTCTGTACTTGACAAACTAACGAACATTTTAAGTGACAAGAATTTAGCAAACATCATTATCAATAACAACGCATCTTGCCTTCATCTTTAGAGGAAGGAGAGACATAAAGAAATAACAACCTCTCTGGAGTGAATAAAAAATTAACGATATCGGATAACATGGTCTCCAAGCATGTGATAGTCCACAATTTCCCTTGATTATTTCATTCTTCACACAGTTGTTTCACCATCCATAGCGCCCCCTATAGATAAGACAATGACGTTTCATCACTGGAAACAAGGGTGTCATAGCATCAGAATGAACCTTTCAGTTGATTTCGAGTTGATATCATTTTCACTGCTCATGCGTATATTCTGTGTCAGATGACATATAAACTGAGACAGATGCCTCTGATACAAAAGAACCATGTGATTATAGGTCCAAAACATTTTACATACTACGTAATATGTCGTATTAATTTCCTAATAGCACTAAAATCACATGGAAATAAGTATTATGAAAATGGAATATTATCACCTTGATGATTACAAGAAAATTTCGTGTGATGACCAGCAATCCTTTACAAACTCTACCCACGTGGGTGAAGGAAATTTATGTTGACAACATTTTTTTTTTTATTTTAGCCTTGATTAAGAACAATTTTGTTTTTTTCGTCATTTTCAAATTCATCCGCAACGACTTTTTTTTTTTTGGGGGGGGGGGGGGGGGGGGTGGTGGGGAAGAAAAGAACTCAGTAACCTATCAAATATATATGCAATTTAGCTCTAAATGAAAATAAAAATAACTTCGACATTTTACGAAACTCTTCCCTGGTCAAATCGTCAGGATAAAAATGCAAAACAAGATTTGAAAACGAGATCTTAGACCAGTTTTTGTTAAACGAGTCGAATAATAGAAAAATAAAGAAAGCTAGGATATTTTCTAGAAAACAATGTCTTGTTAAATGAGGGTGAAAGTATCAATGTCATATTTCGTATCATGTTTATCTTCTCATATCATTTATGAGGTGATACACACGATCGAGACAAAAATAGTTACACAGAAAGACTAGGCGAAAGGTTGGGATATCAATGTGTTTGGGGTAGAATGTTTATTGATTGTACTCGGGATATAAACATGTATACAGTACTTCGAATGAATACATTTCAGTCACGGACTTCGCACTGCAAAAGGCATAGAATCAGTCACTCAGAGCTCAAGCTTTCATTCAAAACGTCCCCTTTACATCTTTCTCTCTCATGAATTCATTGCTTACATTCGTGTAAAAAAGAGGGAACGTGGCGTGGCAACAGAAATAAAAAGGCAAGCAGATAAAGAAACGAATATCGGGGTTTTAATAAGAAGCAAAGTCAAAAGGCAGAAATGTAATCATGAAAACCTGAACAATAGCTGAAAAAGCTAATTGACGATATGCCAGTGTAATGAAGCGACCAAATGTAGTAAGCGTACATGCGAAAAGAAGAAGAAAAAAAGAAGGATTGATAGCTATGACATTAATGCCACCGATCGAATTAAAGTTCTTGATCCGGAAGTTGTCAAGATCTAATTACATTTCTCCGGAAGTGAACGCCTTTACTAGCTGACCTTTGATAATGTCTAAAACGAGCGTCCTACTTTCATTCAAAGGGGTGAAGACACAGATATCTGGAAAGTGAACTGATTCCAGCAAAACAGGTTAGTAAGGGGCTCAGTCAAGGAGAAAGAAAATACCGACAACATGGAAACGTATATTTCACAACACTATCTCGGGAAAGCGAAATCGGCCCTTAACATCAGTAGAATAATGACACAGCGCAAATAAACAGTTCAATATTCTAGTGTTATAGTAGATCTGGTTTTTTTATATCCTAGCCAGAATCCACTGAGGATGTTATATCAATGTCGTATATTTCTTGTTATGTCTATGATCGAAAAATGAGAATTTAGTCTGTTGAATTATTCTACCCGATTTCCCGAAAGAGAAGAGAGTAGTGGACGGCCTGGCGGAAGAACAGAACCAACCAACAAAAAAGTACAGACTCCGTCACTCAATCGTGAGGACAAGATGTTAGCGGTATCATTACCATCATCAATATTTCTTCATGTTTCTTGTCTTTATTTAAACCCTGCTTTTTTTTTTCTTTTATGTAAAACGATTCTATCCACAGGCTACGGAGTGATGTTATTATCATCAGCAGTGTCCGTGGCAGTCAACAATAGGATATGACTTGGGTTCCGATGATAAACATGGCCCAATGTGTAAAATCGCCCAGTGTTTGTTCCAATTAGCTGCGTGACAACTCAGTTAAATTCAACTTTTTCTACAGAACAGCAATAAAGCAAAGCAAACGATGGCTCCAGTGTAGTCTGCAAAGACAGATGTTTCCTGTCGTCAATTTGTACGGTTTCCACACCGATGGGAAGATTTTTGGCAACGTATGTCAATGATTCACGCAATCAATTTCGGACAGTCTAGTGGTGACAGGCCTTTTTGGCCGTTTTTCGTCAATTGTCCGAAATCAAACTGGAAAAGAGATTAATTCCTTGCCTACAAACATAATTGCGTTGCCCCCTTTTTTTAAAGGGAAGATCTCTTGACTCTCCTTGGCAACTGACAACCGTCGTAAAAATCGGCCAAAATAGGTTATTGTTCAGAAGCATTTGGCAGATTTTCCAAGCCGTGTATCATTATTACAATGGTTGAACAACATTGTTCACATGCAATAGCCATTTTACAGAATAGATTTGGATGTCAATGATAAGGACGTAGCTGAAATATTATTGATAAGGTGAAGGAGAGTCAAAGGCACATGTTTTTAAGATGCACCTGAACTTCGTCATATGCTATCACAATAAAAAAAAAATCTTACAAACTATAATATGGAGCAGTAATCTAGGCAATAGAGGAGACTGCTACATCAGAGTTGTGTACTTCAGCTTACATGACATCAAAAGCCTGATCTATACAGTCACAGACAGCAGAAAATTATCTTGTGCCTTTGGTCAAGTCAGCAATATTACAACATTATGTGGACATTATTCTCATTATTAGATGTAGGGATTGGCGAATAGAGGAGGGAGACATGTATATTCTGTTCGTAGAAAGACAATCCCTTAGTCTGTATAATCGTGGAAAAAAATACGCAAAATCTACTGATCTTCAATTCCACAACGGAATATAAATTTATGCTGAAGCAATGTCTTAATTCCGAATATAACATGTAGGACATCCCCCTGTCATTTGCAGTTTTACGATGTCATAATCATTACTCCGTGAAAAGCCTTGCTACATAAAACATTTGAAAAGGAACGATTATTTTGATTACTGCACGCAGTGACCAAAGTGCAGATGGCAAGGGATCAAACTCACGACCAACTCGTCGGCGTATTGAGCAAATAACATTAGGGCAACAAACGTCTATTAATAGAGTAATAAAATACTCATTAGATAGGGCACATCACTATCAATCACAATACGTGATGAAACATTCAACATGCAGTGGAATGATCTAACGAGGTATCAACTTGTTGTTTTTGTGTTTTTGGTGGTTGTTGGGTTTTTTTTGGGGGGGGGGCAGGTAAGGTTTAGGGTGATTACAATGAAGTGGAAAGGTGTTTTTAGTGTATCATTAGTAATAAAGCGAAAAATTATTCAAAACAAGAACAAAATTATACAGGCGATTCTCACAGCAGCAAAAAGACCCGCACGCCCACCCCCATCCCTCCAGAGAGCTAGTGAATCTTTTCAAGAAAAACAAACAAACAAACAAGAACATACAGGAACGGAACATTCCAATCTGTCAAAACGCGACAATTTTCACGTTATCAAATCTGACGTTCTCTCACTGGCCACAAACCCCCAAACCCGCCCATTGGCTTTCATGCTCCGCGGCCCATCCCGTTCTCACCTGAATAGATGCCAAATACAACAGCTGCGGCCACGAAGGCCCCCACCATCTGAGCCAGAATGTAGAGCGCCACCTTCTTCCAGGGGAATCGACCCAGGCAAGCGAATGCCAGTGTCACTGCCGGGTTCATGTGCGCACCTGCGACAACAACAACAAGAAAGCGATGTATTGTGATAATATGTAATCTATTCACTATTAAAAACGATGGTGAAACAATCTCGCATAGTGTTTATTCGTTGTGGGAAAGACTCTGTTACTTTTAACGTGTCATACATGTCAGAACGTGTCAGACACTCGGCTTATTGAGTCACTGTTTACTCCGTGCTGCTTCATTGGACATACTCCATGGAAGATTATCCGAAGTGTTGCTTAATACACATAAGTCCTGGAACACGTAATTCGGCAATAGCTGACCAGAAATGCACAATTCCCGCTCCAATTCATTTTGTTTTATTTCATTTCTAGCACATATCAGTACAACATTTGGATACACATAATAACACAACAATGCAATGAAAAACAAACTATGAGGAGTGATACAATTTTGTACATTTCAAGACAAATACCGAAAAACATGCGAAATTGTTGGAAATGGAGTGGACTGCTGAAAAGCAGAGCTTATAGTCTGCAGTCTCCTCCAGATTGACTGGGCAGTGCTGGAGTCAAGTTTCCCCAGTTTGCAACTGACTTCTTTTTTTTTTTTAACTGATAATTGACTGCTTGATTTTGCAGTGACATTTCGCAGTAGAGACACATTACCTAGTTTGGTATCAACTAATTGAATTCGATTTGTGTGATATTTACTTTAATTTGCTTCGTTATCATCACAATACGTAGGTGTCATACATTAGATTTGTCATGTTGGTTTTCGCCCTTGATTCACTACTTCACACGCCATTGCCATTACCTGATACGCCAGAAGCGAAGTAAGCTCCGAGTGCTACACCGACACCCCATCCCCAGTTGATAGAGAGGAAGCCGCCCTTGGTCCCGTTGCTAAGGACGGACTGTGCGACCGAGGCATCGCCAAAAGCCTGTCAAACAAAAAACAAACAGAAAACAACCCCAAATGAATGAACAGTGATTGACAAGACTTGAGCGAATGAATAGTAGCAAACCCGATTTCCGTGGGGAAATTATACATACAAAAACGACTCCATTTATTACAATGTGAATTCCCTCGGCGTTTGTCCAAGAATTGTGTATGAATGTGTGCGTGTGTGGTATACATATTTTTGAAAACATTTCTTTTTTTATTTTGATGGAGAGCAAACTTGATTGAGACGAAATGTGGATTATGACAAAATCAGTGGCTTTGAGATAGAAGGAATGCCATTCACAACTCCGTGTATAGTGAATGATTCGTATCCGGATCAATTGAACGGGTTACAGGGACATACTCTGAACTCTATGGAATGCATGTGGATTTACAGCAAGAAAGCCAACAAGCAAATGGTAAGAGACAAACAGCCACAAAAAGAGCAAAACAGCATTCTCTCTCTTTATGACGGAATAATGACACAGTGTGGGTCAGAATAATAGGACAATAGTATAGGCAGAGTGTATCCAACAGAGTATAAAACTTTGCCAATACCGCATTTGAAATTCGATCCTTTATCATCATCACGAAAAGAATGATACTGTATATGCATGTTTCTGTGACACACGCCGAGAGGGCGAGTACGTACTTAATACTTTGTTGTGGACGGACAACTATGATGTGAAACAAAAATGATAACAATGAGGTGGAAGGATGAACTCCGAGGTCACTCTGTACTAGAAGGGAGGATTTTTAAAAAAAAAATCATAATTTGTGTTATGTTTCTCACTTTTTTACGATTTTCATGCACAATAACGCTTACATTGCCAGCAGGGCATCACTGCATTCGGACTTTCTGCAAGACAGGAAGATTGTTATTTGTGAATTAACCTGTTTTCAGTGCAAAGAACAAGCTGCCAATGAAGCAAAACCTCTGAGTGGCGTAGACAAGGTTCATTGCACGTTTGTATGCATAATTAGTGTACATATACAGGCGACCTACATCATCTTTAACACCGTCTTAAACTCAACCTCTTTCAAGCGCGGCAATATTTCAGTCAGTGAAGATGTGAAGACGGCGGACATCTATTCGGTCGCCACACCTCGCATACCGCCCAGCGCCACATCAAGGTCAACGGCAGCCGCTTTAATTTGTCATCAACTACATGATTACTTTAAAAAAGCGCCACTGGACACCAAAGCTCCCACTGTTAGCACTGACAAGCTTAAGTGAGAGTTTCATGGCCTCAGTCGAGTTGAGTTCCCAACAAAACCATCCCTTCCTGGCAATCACAGTACACGCCCAGTCAGTCTAAACTCATCAGACTTTGAGAGTAGGTAATACCATTAAGCAGACAGGCGTACCAGGAACTTGGGCATCATGAACGAGGGTGTAAAGGCCCTGTATTCTGAGCTACGTAGAAAAATGTCTTTAACACAGGGTAACACAAACTCTGTGACAGAATACAAGTAAGACTTTTGACATTTAGGGATGATACGGGAAGCCATACGGTATATAAAGGTGTAGTCATCTTCAGAATTTCCAAATGTCTTTGAAAAAAAGTAACATGCCGGATTTTTGAATCCAAAATAATATTTCATGAGTCAAGAAAAGAAAAAAAAATACTCAAGATGATATCTCGTCTTTGTGTTGGCATTTATTTTCAGAACTTTAATATCAGAAATGTTGTGTAAAAAACAAAATACATCAAGCATGCTCTCTTGTTCTTCTATAACGTGGTCGAAAACGTCGTACTGTGTACTACCATGCACGTTGGTATAACCATGGAGCTTTCGTTTGTAGCTCCATGGTATAATGTATACTCAAACATAACCGTGGCGGAGGTAAGCTAACATTGATTGTAAAGGTGTTTTCAATGAAGTGGATTAAGTAAAATCACGATTACTCAAGCATGAGTCCTTGTACTCGCCACAGGCAACCACTGAAGATTTCTCGCTTGCGCTTTTGGCGCACCAAATCAAGGTCACGCGTTCTTCAAATCACTTACGGACGATGAAGCATGCAGGCGGCCCAGAAATCGGTACTAAAAGAACGGCAAGTGCCATTATGCGTGATTTCCGAGCAACCCAATTTTGGACATTTTGGAAGGTTGCGGAGATCATAGGAATTGTTCCACGTTTGCATCTACACATAAGTTCAGCGTGTCGTAGATGTTGTAAACGAATGCGCAAACGAAAGCAAAAGTATGACTGATAGTATATGTTTTGAAAATGTGGACAATAAACAACATAAAGTTATGTCCTAAATACCTAGCATATTTGCAAAATGAATGATTTTTTTTTTGTACATGCTATACATGGAACCCATGTCACAAGGAGAGTTTAACACGTATTTTATGAATAGAACTCGCTCGCCTGCTTGTAGTCAAACTCTTCAATTCTACCTCCGTTCTTTGAATGTATAAGCAATCCCAGCCAGTTTATGGCATGGTCCGAAATCGGGGCGCATGGCAACAAGAAACTCCCAAACGCGTCCATCACATTCTTACACCCCTTAGAGAGATGAGAGAGGGAAATGAAGCGAATATCTGGGATAGCGTAGATGCATTCATCTCGACCCGGGCACCCCGACCACGGAAGGAGCGACAACTGTCGAAGAACCATCACATTGAATTAGGCAACGCTGCTTAATCTTCCCCGTCCAGTTGTATCCCATTTTCGTCCTGCTGAACTCCAACCAGTGATGCGGAATGGATGTGACCTTTTGGCTTCCTGTACAAGGTAAACATCTCGAATCTTCCGCATCCACACTTCTGTTTACAGACACGCCCTGGTCAACATCACTCTCCGTACCTTTTCCCTGCGAGAGATAGAAATATCTCATTACCGACGATAGACTTAGTAGAGATGACAATGAACTAGGCGATTCTTAATCCACTGCAGCATCTCTGTTGGAGTCAATATGGACAACCATTGAGAACTTTGAAACCAAACATCAGCTGACAAGACAGAAACATCACACGTCTATAGTAATGAACATTTTCACCTATGAATTGACCGGGTGGTTAAGGAAATTAACAGTGCACATCATGTCACAAGGTATCCTGTTGTTATTATTACCAATTTGAAGCAAACAGTAAATCGAAGCGAGGGACAAGGACAAGGGACAGGGACAAGAGAAAAATAAACAAACAAAAAACAAGGAAATAAACAAAAATTAAAAAATGACATAGACATAATATTTATGATAGATAAGCAGTCATATCATACTCAACTTTGTAAGGCATTTTACTATCCGCATCATTTTCCAAATGTGGTATATGTTATCTGGTGTATAGCTAACATAGATGAGAGTACATCGGTAATGGTGGACCAAGATATTGATATTTCATTGAAGGTTATAACGCGCATCCTCCGCTTGGAAGGGATAATCTGATCACTGGTATGCAACCTCACGAATATTTTGCGGCGTTACGGGAGAATTAAACATCAGGAGAAGGACCGCAGGATGAGGGAGAACAGGAGGAGGGAATGTGGCCGAGTCAAAATGAGATCCAGATTTCACTCCTGGGCATTTTTCACTTCATTTAATTAAGTAAAGCACTTGTCGCTCTGGGACATTTTAATATCCTGGTCTTAAGAAAAAGAATGATCGTATACAAACATAAGGGTCTTAGTTTCAAGCATCCTCACATATCATAAACGAAAAAAAAAAATGGTTCAGGCTGGTTGTCGGTAAGTACGTCCTAGTTTTTGCTCTAGCTGTAAGTGTGCGATGGAAAGAAGGAGGTTATACACACAAACAGATTTACGATTTAAAAATTACGTGCAATTTTTTTCATACAAAGAGAATGAATGTTTAGCAAAAGTCGATTTAATGCTGCTTCTTTGGTTTTTTGTCTTCCCCTTCTTTGTCGTCACTTTATTCATGAACTCTATACTCAATAATCATCTTATTTTTGTCCTTGCGAATTATCTGTATGTTAAGTAACTTATCTGCTTGTTAATGCGTGTGTGTATGTGCGTGCACGCGCTCGAGTGCGTTGATCTAGTCAATGCGAACATAGTTATCATTCATGAGAACTTTCACAATTATTATTGATCCGCTGATGAGTTGTCAAACATTTGCATACTAAAAGGCCGTAAAAGTTGATGTTTTAACAAAACAGTATTCTTGACAAGGGAGAGTGAGGAGTGCATGCAAATGATTGTCGTGCACCTTGCGCTTTCGCTGAAATGAAAAACAAAACAATGTGAGTACTCCCTTAAAAATCGTCGATTACGGCATTAAATAAATGAATGCACCACGAGCCTTTGAGAAGCAAATAAAGTCTACCCTGTATATATGTACTGTTTTATAAATAAATTTCTCCATATGTACACCTTCTCGTGATAACATGTCTTCGTTGTCATGAAAGAAATTATCTTTAAGCTGATAAAATTGACGTTGAGCTTCGCTGGTGGGTAGCGTGACGCACCTCGCTCTTCCTGGCTGGGCCCGGGGGCGCCATACGGCTCGACCCATCCTCGCTCCGGGCCCGCCTGTTCACAAAGCCGGCAAGCCTAATGAAAACACCTTTAAAATATTAGATTAAGATGCCCGCAAATCTTTTTATTCCGAGTACATATCTTTGGCCCCATAGACCAGGCTCCATGCAATAGGCAGCAGATTAAATCACCAAAGTAAAGTCTTATTTCTCATGTGTTTATTCAAACCTCCGAAAAGAGAAAGGAGAGGCGGAAAATAAGAAAGAGTATCCATCAGTTCGTTTACAGAGCTTAAGGCCCCTCTTTTCTGAGTCCATTATATCATATCCATATAAGAATAACTGGATAACAGGAGAAGAAGCAAATATTTCTGTAAAAAAATATTGACAAACAAAAATCAAGTTCAAGTTCAAATGTATTTCCATTCGACATAAAATCATCAAACAATTCATACAATGAAAACACATAGATACAAATATATGAATATCAAAAGAAATATACACACATACACAAAACAACAACAAGAACAAGAGCCGATGCGTAAATTCATGTGAATGGGGGGTCAACAGAGAAGAGCAATAAGCCTTGTAAATCGCTGACCCCTAGAAAACATAAATAATGTGTAAAATATATCGGGAGTATAGAAACGAAACTAAGGAGGGAAAGAAAAGGACAGGACTGAAGAACAAATCAAAAGACATATATAAGTGCAATTAAAGTGATCATTCTGAATGAGAATAAGAATTCAGGAGTGAAAGTTTATAATTCCTTTTAAAACTATTCAAAGACGGTTTCATTTTCAAATCAAATGGTATTTCGGTCCATATTAATGGACCTTTATAATAAACTGTATTCTTAGAAATATTTGTTCTCACATGACATAAATGATAATTATTAGCACGACGGGTGTTATAAGCATAAACATTACTATTCAATAAAAATTTGGAAGAAATATTGGAGGGCAATAAACCTTTTGAAAACATATACATAAAAATTGCAAGATTATATTTATTAAT